>NC_044381.1:59231409-59540256 GCF_006542625.1 Nomascus leucogenys | reverse complement strand
GCTTTCTTTCCCTCAGAATTGCTTTGGCTATTTGGATTCTTTTGTGATTCCATATAAATTTTAGAATTGCTTTTTCTATTTCTGTGAAGAATGCCACTAGAGTTTGATAGTGATTACATTGAATCTACACATTGCTTTAGGTACTATGGATATTTTAACAATATTGATTCTTCTAATCCATGAGCAGAAAATACTTCTCCATTTATGTGTGTCCACTTTTTAAATCAACATTCTATAGTTTTCAGTGTACATGTCCTTCATCTCCTTGGTTAAATTTACTCCTAAGTATATTTTTATGCTATAGTAAATAAGATTTTTTTGTTTCTTTTTCAACTAGGTCATTATTTGCCTATAGAAATCCTATAGATTTTTGTATGTTGATTTTATATTCTGTAACTTTACTGAATTCATTTATTAGATCTAACCATCTTTAGGTGGAGTCTTGGAGTTTTTTCATATAGGATCATGCCATCTGCAAACAGAGATAACTTTATTTCTTCCTTTCTGAGTTTGATAACTTTTGATTTTTATCTGATTGCTCTTGCTAATACTAGTCCTAAATAGTAAGTTCAGTACTATGTAGAATACAAGTGGCAAAAGTGGTTATCCTTGTTTTGTATCTTAGAGGAAAAGCTTCCAGATTCTCCCCATTGTTTAAGACATTAGCTGTGGGTTTTTCATAAATGGACTTTATTATGTTGAAGAACAATCCTTCTATACCTAAACTGTTAAGAGTTTTTATCAAGAAAGAATATTAAAATTTATCAAATGCTTTTTCTTTTTCAATAGATATCATCATTTCTTTTTCAGTCTGCTAATGCGATATATCACACTAACTGATTTGCATATATTAAACCAAACTTGCATGGCAAGGATAAATCACACTTGATGATACATAGTGTTCTTGATATGTTGTTGAATTCCATTTTCCAATATTTTATTGAAGATTTTTGCATTAATATTCATCAGAGATATTGACCTGTAGTTTTCTTGTCTTGGGGTGTCTTTGGCTTCAGTATCAAGGTGATATTGGCCTTGTAAAATGTATTAGGAAATATTCTCTCCATTCTATTTTTTGGAAAACTTTAAGAAGTGTTGATATTAATTCTTCTTTGAAAGTTTGGTAGAATTCAACTATAAAGGCATCAGGTCCTAGGCTTTTCTCTGTTGGGAGGTTTTTAATTACTACTTTAATTTCTTTGTTGTTGGTCTGTTTAGGTTTTCTATTTCTTTCTGATTCCACCTTGTAGGTTGTATTTTTCTAAAAATTTATGCATTCTTTAGGTTGTCAGATTTGTTGGCATTAAATTGTTCATAATATTACCTTATGATCCTTTTCGTTTCTCAGTCATCTGTTGTCATTTCTCCACTTCTGATTTTTTGATACAATAGTTGTTTTTTGATACAATAGTTGTTTCCTTTGGGTTGGTCTAATAGTGCTCTGAGTTTGGCAGATCTCTCTCACTATCCCTAATGATATATTCTTTTTTTGTCTGCAATACCTGTGGCCTTAATATGGAGATGGTTATTAAAGAATTATTAGTTAGTTCTAATTAACTGTATTTCTCAAGAGAGATTGAATAACTATTAGGAGATGATAGATATGTGATGCTCACAAGTACTCAATTCCTGATAATGAACTCTAAAATACCGTAAAAGATTTATGTGAAACTCTAGAAATAAATACATTACAATTAATGCTCACCATGCTATCATGTTCATTTTGGACACAGCTCCTAGTTTCAAAAACTCTCATTGTCATTTCCTACAACTCCAGACCACCAAAAAGTCTTCTGAGCATTATACTATAAGTTTTATTGATTTTTATTTGTTATAATAAATACAACTTTGTATATTAATATGCTCCTAAAATTATTTATATAGTATGCTTTGCCTTGAGCAAGAGAAAGTTTCTTATTTTGTATCCCAGGCCATTGGAAAAGAGGAAACCAAGACAGTGATACACAATATATATTTAGAAATTGCCTATCTCTTACTTAAAGGAAATAATGACAAGTTTTAAAGGTGGCAGGGACACTGCCTTTCTTAGCTTTTTTTGGATATATCTTATTATTAGTAAATAAAAGCAAAATAAAGAAGTAGCTGTGCTAGAACACAAGCAAATATTTGCCTTAAAAACACAAAACTAACACAAAAAATAGATTTTATAACCTTAGGTACATGCATATCTGGTTTTGTTTTAAAATTTGGTAGGACTATTGTTACAATTACAGAATTCAGAAATAACTCAATGAAACTGCATAGGAAACCCTTATTCAACACT
Source organism: Nomascus leucogenys (assembly GCF_006542625.1). NCBI lineage: Eukaryota > Metazoa > Chordata > Mammalia > Primates > Hylobatidae > Nomascus > Nomascus leucogenys. Next base: position 59,537,972 of record NC_044381.1, on the reverse strand, counting down.
TTGCTTTTCTCTCCTCTTTCTTTGAGTAAATCTGACATTATAAGCATAACCGGTTCTCTGTGGACCTCTTAAATAATTTAAAGATGCTGAGCTTCATATTCTACAGCCCAAAGATGCTGACATTATTTTAAATTAGGTTTTAACACTTAAAACACATTGAAGTACATTTGGGGGAGATGAAGATTTGCTACCTGTGCTCTTTTTCTGTAAGAACAGCATTCAGCAGACAGAGTTGGAATAAAATAATATCTCCATGGTTTGTTTTTAAATCTTTATCTCCAGTCAAATGACATGAGCTATGATAACACATATATGACAACTTGGTAATTTCAGAATAAGTTCTGAATGCAAAGAGACTTGTTAATATCAAGTGAAAATAGAAATTCTTAAATATTTTCTAAAAAGAGCAACAGACTGCTCTTATGATGTGCCTCCCTGTTCAACAGATTTGGGTATTACAACAACTCAAGGGATGTTTGTGGCACCCTAAGATACATGTAAGAGATTTTTGAAATGCTGAGATGTGGCTATTACTTAACTCTGTGTGACCAATATTAACAGAGTTCAGCTCTACTTGAATAATATGAAAGTTAAGAGATATACTCTTCTTTGTCGGCACCTTCGTCTCTTTCTGCACGTTAGGCAGAAAGTCAGTTTCATCCCATTTCCGCATATAACTGCCACATGTGGTTTTTAAGTCCCTAGGTTGAATGTATCTGGGTCAGAGGCAAAGCTCAAAGTTCAACTAGGGCTTAGTACACTGCTTGGCCTCAATCAGAATTTTCTTTTTGTGATCAGGCATGTTCCCAGTTGCCACGCAATGTGAGTTGGCAAGGGAGAAGGGGAGCAAAAAAAAAAAAAGAAAAAAAAGAAAATCAAGAATTGGGCTCCTTGCCAAGTTTTCATAGAGTAAAAAATTGGAGCCCTTGAGAGAAGCAACTGTTTGGAACTGCTAACCCTTCTGCCCTATCACATTCCAAGTCAGTCAGATGGTCATAGCCATCTCTGCCAGAATGCGCCATGTTATTGAGCACAAAGACAGGTTTCTAGCCTCCCAGGATATGGTACCATGTGCTGGGGATTCATGAGTTTATATGAAAAATTATTTTTCACTTGTACCTGATGCTTAGGTTTCTAAAACTTCCTTTTGCCTTTTTCTTGTCCTGTTTCCCTTCTAGATTTCATTTTCCACTGGAATCATACATTCTGTACTCTCCTTATTCTAGTAATTTTCCTTGCATGAGTAAAATTCATGGTCACTAATCATAGTTTCATATCCAAGGTGCAAAATTGTTCAAGTGTAGAAAAGAGGGACATTCCTCTAAACAGGAGGAAAAAAATACAGAAAAATATCTCAGATATGCTCAATTCCAGTGTTTTCACCTTGGTGGATGCAGCTGACAATCATTTTGGAAAAAATCCAAGTCAGCCAGAAGTGGTGGAAGAACACTGAATTAAGATTTTTTTTTTTATTTAAGTGAAATTAGCATGTCAAAGGGATACACTGTCATGTTTACTACAGCACTATTCACGATAGCCAAGATATAGACTCAAACTAAGTGTCCATCAATGGATGAATGCATTTTTAAAAGTTGTATATACATACAGTGGAATACTATTCAGCCTTAAAAAAAGAAATTCTTTTATTTGCAATAACATGGATAAACCTGGAGGAAACTATGTTAAGTGAAATAAAGCAGGCACATAAAAACAACTACCACATGATCTCACGTATATGTAGCATCTAATAAAGTAGAATTCATAAAAGCAGAGAGTAGAATGGTGATTACCAGTGACTAAGGAGAGGGGTGACCTTTGAGGAGATGTTGGTCAAAGGAAACAGAATTTCACTTAGGAGGAATAAGTTGAAGAGATCTATTGTACAATGTATAACTAATGAAAATATATTATATTCTTGAAAGTTGCTAAGAGGGTAGATTTCAAGTATTAACATCACCAAAAACATATAAGGTAATTCATGTGTTAATAAGCCCCATTTAGCCATTTCACAAAGTATACATATCTCAAAAACATTATGTTGTAGAAGAGCTGGTACCATACCTACTGAAACTATTCCAAAAAATTGAAAAGGAAGGACTCCTCCCTAATTCATTCTATGAAGCTAGCATCATTTTGATACCAAAACCTTGCAGAGATACAACAAAAAAGGAAAACTTCAGCTCAATATCCTCAATGAACATTGATTTGAAAAACCCTCAACAAAATACTAGCAAACTGAATTCAGCAGCACAGCAAAAAGCTTATCTGTCACGATCAAGCAGCCTTCATCCCCAGCAATTACAACAAAAGCAAAAATTGACAAATGGGATCTAATTAAAGAGTTTCTGCACAGCAAAAGAAATATCAAGAGAATAAACAAGCAACCTACAGAATGGGGCAAAATATTGCAAACAATTCATCTGACAAAAGTCTAATATCTAGCATTTATAAGGAACTTAAACAATTTTACAGAAAAAAAAAACCCATTAAAAAGTGGGCAAAGGACATGAACAGAAACTTCTCAAAAGAAGACATACGTGCAGCCAACAATCATATGAAAAAAAAGTGCAACATCACTGATCACTGGAGAAATGCACATCAAAACCACAATGGGATATCATCTCACACCAGTCAGAATGGCTATAATTAAAAGGTCAAAAAATAACAGATGCTGGCGAAGTTGTGGAGATAAAGGAACATTATACACTGTTGATAGGTGTAAATTAGTTGAACCATTGTGGAAGACAGCTTGGTGATTCCTCAAAGACATAAAGATGGAAATATCATTTGACTCAGCAATCCCATATCTAGGCACATACCCAAAGGAATACATGTCATTCTACCGTTAATACACATGCATGTGTATGTCCATTCCAGCACTATTCACAATAGCAAAGACATGGAATCAACCTAAATGCTCATTAAGGAGAGCTTGGATTAAAAAAAATGTGGTACATATACACCATGGAATACCATATAGCCATAAAAAAGAACATGATCATATCCTTGGCAGGAAAATGGATGGAGCTGGAGGCCATTATCCTCAGCAAATTAACACAGGAATGGAAAACGTAACACTGCATGTTCTCACTTAAAAGTGGAAGCTATATGATAAGAACACATGGACACATAGAGGGGAACAACACACACTGGGGCCTAGCAGAGGGTGGAAGGTTGGAGGAGGAAGAGGATAAGGAAAAATAACTAACGGGTTCTAGGCTTAATACCTGGGTGACAAAATAATCTGTTCAACAAACCCCCATGACACAAGTTTACCTATGTAACAAACCTGCACTTAACAGGTTTCCCTATGTAACAAACCTGAACTTAAAAGTTAAATGAAAAACATATAACAAATCTGTTAAGTTTGTTACCTATGTAACAAACCTGCACTTAACAGGTTTGCCTACATAACAAACCTGAACTTAAAAGTTAAATGAAAAACATATATATGTTGTATGCAACAAATATACACAATTTTTGTTGGTCAATTTAAAACATTAATAAAAACTAAAGTATGTATCCTATAGGCAGCCAAAAAAATGATTTTTCCACTTGCTAGGGATATGAGTTTGGCAAAACCAGTTAATCTCTTTGAACCTCTTGTTTCTTTATCTGACATTGTGTATTTTAATGGCTGATGTGTTTGTATTACAAGATTGTTAGAAAGATCGACTGAGATGGCCTATGTAAGAAAGAATATTTTGGAAATATTAAACAATGTTCAAAGGTAAAGGACCATCATCTGCTGTTTCCAATGGGCTCTCAAAAGGTGTGGAATTGCCATTCCTTTCAGAGGCAGTTATCCACAGACTAGTAAATCAAGTGTTTGACTTAAAACCTACAACAATAAGTAATTTTGGGTGTTTTAAAGATTATATTTTAATAATTTTATTGACATAAAATTCACATTCCATTCATATCACCCTCTTAGAATGTATAAGTGAATTTTTTTCACGTATTCAGAGAGTTGTGTAACCATCACCACAATCTAATTTTAGAACATTTTTGTCCACTGTAAAGAAAAAAAATGTAATCACTCTTCATTACCTCCCAACAAAACCCTACCATCCAGCCCTATGCAACACTAATCAATTTTATGTCTTTATTCATTTGTCTCTTCTGGACATTTCATATAGACAGATGCATACAATATATGGCATTTTAAGACTGGATGCTTTCACTTAACATAATGCTTTCAAGGTTCCAAGGTATAGCTTGTATGAGTTCTTGATTCGTTTTTATGGCTCAATAATATTCCATTGCACGGATATACCACTTGTGCTTATCCATTCATCAGTTGATGGGCATTTGGGTTATTTCAGCATTTTGGTTATTATTGAATAATGTTGCTATGAATATTGATGTACAAGTTTTTGTGTGGACATATGCTTTTGTATCTCTTAAGTAGGTTCAGAGGTGCCGGGCCATGTAGTAGCTTTATATTTAAGGCTTTGAGGAACTTCCAGACTGTTTCCCAATCAGCTGCAACATTTTAAATTCCCACCAAAAAAAAATGAGCATTCTGATTTTTACACATCCTCTGCAACACTTGCCATTACCTGGCTTTTTTATTACAGCCAACGTAGTAGGCGTAAAATAGTGTCATCGGGATTTTGATTTGTATTTTCCTAGTGATGTTTGGCAACTTTTTATTTGTTTATTGGCAATTCGTATATCTTCTTTGGAGAAATGTCTATTCAGATTCTTCAGTCAATTGTTAATTGAGTTATTTGTCATTTTAAAAAATTTTATTGTAAGAGTTCTTTATATATTTTGGATAAAGTCCCTTATCAGATATATTGTTTATAAATATCATCTCCTATTTCATGGATTGCTCTTTTACTTTCTTCATAATATTTGTAGCAAAAACATTCGTTAATTTTGATGTAGTTCAAATTATTTTTTCTTTTGTTTCTTGTGCTTTTGGAGTTGAATCTAAGAAACCATTACCTAATTCAAGATCAAGAAGATTTACTCTTGGGTTTTCTTCTAAGAACTTTATAGTTCTAGCCTTTACATTTAAGTCTGCAATACATTTTGAATTAATTTGGGTTTAAGATTTGAGATAGGCATCCAGTTTCATAATTTTGCATGTGGATATCCAATACTTCCTGCCTATTTGTTGAAAACTTTTTTTTCTATTTTATTACTATTTATTCCTTGAATTGTCTTGGCACCCTTGTGAAAAATCAATTGACCATTAACTATGGATTTATTTCTAGACTTTCAATTCTACTATATAAATCTATATGTACATTTTTATGCCAGGACCACACTGTCTTGATTACTGTAGCTTTGTAGTAAGTTTTGAAATTGGAACTGTAAGTCCTCTAACTTTGTTTCCCTGTCTTAAAATTGTTTGAACTATTCTGGCTTCTTTGAATTTCTATGTGAATTTTAGGATCAGCTTGTCAATTTCTGCAAGAAAACCAGCTGGGATATTTTTAGAATTTGCATTGATCTGTAGATTAATTTGGAGATACTGCCATCTTAACAATACTAAATCTTCCAATTCCTGAAGGAAATACCTGTTTGTTTATTTAGATCTTTAATTATTTCAATGTTTTATAGTTTTTAGTGTACACCTCTTGCCCTTTTTTGTTAAATTTATACCCAAGTATTTTATTCTCTTAATGCTGTTGTAAGTGGAATTGTTTGCTCAATTTCATTTTTGGAGTTTTCACTGATAGTATATAGAAGTACAATTGATTTTTGTATGTTCATCTTGCATCCTAAACCTGAATGAACTCCTTTATTAGTTCTAACAGTTTTAATAGATTCCTTTGGATTTTCTATACATAAGATCATGTCATCTACAAATAGAGATAGAATTATTTCTTCCTTTCCAATCTAGATGTTTTTTATTTCTTTGCTTCCATAATTGTCCTGGCTAGAACCTTCAACAACTGGTGTTTAATATATATCTGAGGTTATATAGCTTCGATTGGCTACTTTTGGAAAAGAAAATAGGCTGAAAGAAAGAACAATAATAAAAAATACATAGTACTAAGTATACTAATTTATTTTTGCATCCATTTCATTGTTATGATTGTTTCAATGGATTACAGATTTCAGTTGTCTCATTGTTAATTTGTATTCATTTAAAATATGAAATCTTCCTGTAATTTATTTGTATGGTTTCTTGTTTTTATGAGTTAATGGGTTTTTTATTTGCACCTGACTTAATTTCCATATAGATTTTGGGGGACCTAATAAGCTAACTGGAGAAGAGAAAGAAGCAATGCTGCAGTCCCTACCTGACTTTCAGTTTGTTTGGGTTGCCAAAACTGTCCAGGGCCACTCTTGTTTCATAGCTGGTTTAATTAAATGGTCCACCAAAATCTGATGCCTGGAAAAAATAAGTGTATTTTTAACACAGAAACTCAATGAAGAAAACTAGATTCCAATAATTTCACAAGTTTATAGAAATACTAATAAGCAGAAAAAAATATTTAATCAAGTTTACTTACCTGAGTGATCACAATAAGTACAAATTGAAAATGCCATGTTTTCATCATTAATTAATATTTTGTAACATATTTCATGTTGTGGGTTTTCACTTGGCTTTCGCTAGTTCAGCTCTGTGGATAAATCACTGTTTATGGCTGCATGTTTTACTCAAAGAAGCCCTACAATTTGTCATAATTGTGAACTCAGTTTATTTGCAGATAACTGATCAAATACCTCTAGAGTAAGGCTCTCCATTCACTTTTACTTTCTTTAATAAATGTATATTTAAAATAGAAATATATGATCATTGTAATAAGTTAGATAAAAAACCAACATTAAGGAATAAAATTATTCTCATCCACCTCTCCCTTCCAGTTACTGACCTCCTTCTCCTGCCCCTGTGACAAGTAATTTCTGACAGCAGCCCAGTATGTAACCTTCTACAGTCATATAAACTCTTACCAATGTATATGCACATACAGCAGTCTTTGTTTACACATTTGGGTTTTTATAAACAAAACTGGAATAATCTAATGCACATTATTCAAATTTCACTTGTCTTTTAATAGTATAACATGAACATTCTTCCAGTTCAAAACAGCTAGCTTTAACTCATACTTTTCTTTCTTTTTTTTAGAAACACTTTTATATTTAATAGCATACCATTCCCCAATGATGAATGCTCAAGATGCTTCCAGTGTTTTAGCCACTTCAAATAATACTGCAAAAATCACCTTCAAAGAACACTGAAAAAACATTTTTATACATACATCTCTCTTGGATTCCTTTTTTCTAAATTGTTTTGTCACATATTTTGTCCATTATTTTGGTTTTTTTCCCCTCCAATTATTACTTTGCACTAATTATTTGTATAATGAAGATATTTACAACGTGTCTGTCATATGCATTTCATTTTTCCTCAGTATATTTATTGGTTAGCTTTTGGCATTTTAAAATTACATCTTCATCTAGACCATTTTAAAAAATTGTTTACACATTCAAATGTATCTTCTCTTTTATGCTTTCTGTGTTTCTTGCTTAATATAAAGATATAGATAAATGGATGGATAGAGGTAGATAGATGGATGAATACACATTTATGCTGCTGAAGCACAGAATATTTTTGGAAGGTACTATGGATTGAAAGTTTGTGTCTCCTTCTAATTCATGTGTTGATCCCCTCATCCCCAATATAATCACATTAGGAGGTAGGACCTTTGGGAAGTAATTAGGGTTAGATTAGGTCATGAGGGTGAGGCCCTTATGATGGGATTAATATCCTTTTTTTATTTAAAAAAAAAAAGAAGAGATACAAAATTTATTTCCCTTGGGATAAAACCAAGTAGAAGGCCCTCACCAGACACTGAGTCTGCTGGCACCTTGATCTTGGACTTCTCAGCCTCCAACTGTGAGAAATAAATGTATGTTTTCAACATATCACCTGGTCTGTGGTATTTTTTTATAGCAGCCCAAACTGAAAAAGACCAAAAAACACACCGGAATTTGGAATCAGTGGTTGTTCTGAGGAGAGAAACTAGAAGGAAGCGAATTTTCCTTGTATGCCTCCTTTTGCCATGTGAATTCCTAGCATACTTAAATTGTTATATAATGGCGAAGGGCATAATCTCCAAAGCCAGAGTTCAAATCTCTGGCTCTGGATTCAAATCTCTGTTCTGATACTTACTGGCTATGGGACATTGATCAGCATCCGTTTATCTTCGTATCTTTGTAAAATGGATTTAATAATACCGTGAACATTAGAATGTTGTTCTTAGTACTGAAATAAATATATGTAAAGCACTTAAAATATCAACAGCCGTATTATAAGCACTATCATGTTAGCTATTTTTTTGTTTTCAACTCAATACATTTTTAAATGACTATTAAAATGAGAATAAAGACATAGCTACAGATGTGAAAAAATGTTTTTGTGTTTTTATATATTAATTATATGGATTATGTGTAGGTGTATGAGAAATTCTAGAGCACAGTGAATTCTAACCAAACATAAGCCACCCAAAAAGAGGTATAACACTTAACCAGAAAAACAACAGAGCTAGCAAGGCACACAACAAATAACACAAATTTTAGAGGCAGGTTCATAACTGCGCATTTAAACATAAAAACATCTCCAAGATATATTGTTTTAATGAAAAGATGTTGAAAAGTGTGTATAATGTGCTACAATTTGTATAAAATATGTATTATTTTGTTTATTGTTTATACAAATTGCAAATATCTCTTTTATGTCTTACCTTTCTCTTAATGATAACTGTGGACCAAGAGAGTAGTTAATTTTCATACAGTTCAATTTATTAATATTTCCTTTTGTTATTAATGCTTTTTGGTGTCCTGTTTGAGAAATCCTGCTTTAATCTTCAAATAATGAAGATGGTGTCTTGTATTATCTTCTAACAGGTATCGTTTAGCTTTTCACATCCACTTGAAATTGATCCCTTTATGAATGGTGTGAGGCAGATGCCCAGTTAACATTTTCCCCTGAAGATACAAAATTTTCCTGATATCACTTATTAAGACATTTTTCTTGCTCCACTGCTCTGTAATATCAGGTTGTTATAATCAAGTGTCCGTAATTTTTTTTTATATTTTGGGGCTCCCTATTCTGCTGCAAAGATTTATTTATCTATCCATATGCTAATACCACATTCTTAATTTTGTATCATTATAATAATTCTTAATTAATATTAGATAAAGGAAAACTCACACCTTACTCTTCTTTTAGAGATCTGCAACATTATTGCTATTTTGTATTTCCAATAAATCATGAGATTAGTTTGTAAATTTACAAAAATAAAACTAAAGATTTCGATTGAGATTATACTGACTATATACTTTAATTATGGGAACATCTTTATAAAACTGATGTATTTATTTAGCTGTTATTTCTCTCAATAAAACTTATAAATTTATCCTAAGACATCAGTGCTTATTTTGGCTATATTTGTTATCGGTAATTTTTTAAACTATTGTAAATTGTATCTTTTGAAATTGTATTGTCTAGTTTTTAATAATATATGTAATGTAATTGACTTATGTGTTTTTAGATATTAATTCTAATAATTTATCAATACATTTTATGTTTACTTACACAATTATAGCATTTTGCTCAGTATATTTTCATTTTTTCCTTTTTTTTCCACTCTGCAAATCCTTTATTTCTTTTTTATGTCTTACTAGACTAGTTATATTCAATGCTCAATAATAGTTTTCCTGTGTGTTTTTGTTTTAATAGTGGATATCTTTTTCTCTGAAGAAAAGCTTTAAACACTGCACTATTAAGTTTAATCATTATTCTAACTTTATAGATATAACCTTTATCAGGTTAAGGCTTTATTTCCCTTTTATTATCAGTTCCCTAAGACTTTTAACAGTGAATGTTGAGTTTTATCAAATGCTGTACAGCATAGACTAATGTGGTCATATTTTTTTTTCTTGCAATCTGTTAACGGGGTGAACTACAATAACTAAGTTTCTAATGTTAAATTAACTTTGCTGTCTTGGAATAAATCCACCTAAGTGATGATAAATAGGGATAAAATGGAGATAAAGATTGTAAAGCAATAAAATTTCAACAAATTTGGTTTAAAGATCTAACTGGCTTCTATTCCAGGAGCATGAATCAGGGCAGCATCTCATCTAAAGATTTAGATAAGGTACTCTGATGGGCATGACAGAGTAGTAGGTTTTTATAAGGTAGCTTGAGCAGAAATGAGGAAACAGCAGAATACAAAAAGTGAATTGGTTAACATCTAAGTACTTAAAGTTTATTTCCTTGTAAGGGTTAAAACAGAGTGATCCTCATCATGCCAGCTGAAACCGGCTGATTTGGAAATTTGGCAATCAGGTCTATCCTGATTTCTTAGAAGGTTGGATAAACAACTTAGCTTCAGTTCAGAGACATGAAACTTTAGCGTGAGTCACTCCATTTTGTTTTGGCCTATTGGGGCCTACTGCCCAAGCTCAGTTCAAATTATGGTGTCCCATAAATTTTACTGGAAAAGATAGAAAGTTATATAATCACTGGATTCAATTTGCTAATATTTTATTTAGGATTTTTATATCCATGTCAGTAAATAAAGTTGTCATGTAATATTTTTTTCACAATTTGTCTTATGATTTGGTATCCCAATTATGCTATCCTCCATACTATTAGTAGGAGAATATAACTTATCTTTGTTGTTGTTTGTTGGAAGAGTTTGTATAGCTGAGAATTTTTGTTTCATTTAATATCTATTTTAACTCTCTAGTGAAACCATGTGAGCCTGGGATTTTCGCTGTGGATTATGGAAAGATTTTAAATTATTTTCTCAATTTCTTTAATGGTGACAGTTTTATTCAGTTTTTAAAAATAGGCCAGACATGGTGGCTCAGGCCTGTAATCCTAGTGCTGTGGGAGACCAAGCAGGGAGGATCACTTAAGGCCAGGAGTTTCTGACCAGCCTGGGCAGCATAGCAAGACCCATGTGTAGTGGTGCATGTTTTTAGTCCCACCTATTCAGGAGGCTGAGGTGGGAGAATAGCTTGAGCTCAGTAGTTTGAGGCTGCAGTAAGCTATGATCGTGCCACTGCACTCCAGTGTGGGTGACAGAGCAAGACCGAGGCTCAAAAAAAATTTTTTTTTCTTAGAAACATTTTGGGAATTTGCCCAGTTTACCTAGATTTTCAAAATATATATGTGATAAAGTTGTTTCTAAAATCTTCTTTTAATTTTTTAGTGTCTCTAGTTTCTGTAGTGATAAACTTTTTCTTGACACTGGTTATTTATGTCTTGTTTCTTTTTTATTAATCTGTCTTACCAGATGTTTTTCAACGTTTGAATCATTTTCACATTGTGTTTCTTTTACTGTATTTTTTTTTTCTTTAAGGAATTTATCTTCTTATCTTTATTATATTCTTTTTTCCACTCTTGGGGCTTTATTCTGCTGTTTATTCTCTAATTTCCTAAAATAGATATTCAATTATTAAATTTCTGTCAGTTTTCCCTTTTACTATACATAGTTGAATATGTTTTCCTTAGAAAATATTTCAGCTACATCCCACCAATTTTGATATGTAATATTTTCATCACCTATTACTTAGCAGTATTTTCCAATTAATCTATAATATCTCCTATTTCTGTGATTTTGAATAGATATAAGTTAGTCCTTCTCTCTATTTTGAAAGTTTTGTATCTCTATTATATTTAGTCATTTCTTGGTATCCTGAAGGAATTGGTTCCAGAACCGCCGCCTCATGAACACGAAAATCTGAGGATGCTCATTTTCTTTATATAAAATGACATACTATTTGCATATAACCTATGCATAGCTTCCCATATATTTTAAATCATCTCTAGAATATTTATAATACCTAATACAGTGTAAATGCTATGTAAATAGTTTTTATACCATACTTTTTAGGGAATAATAATAAGAAAAGAAAAATCTGTACATGTTTACTACGATGCAGCAGTACAATTCTTTTTTTAAAATTTTTCATCCGCGGTTGCTGAAACCATGAGTGTGGAACCCACATGTTTGACAAATCAATTATACATATATTGTTAAATTTCTCTTTACTATGTGTCTTATGTTCTAATTTCTATTTTATTTATTCTCTCTTCTGTTGGGCTAGGCAGCTAGCTGACTATCATATCCATTGAATTTTAGGTTTCAGATATGATCATCTTCATTTCTAGAAGTTTTACTTAAATTTTTATCAAAAAATCTATGTCCCGTTTTATAGATTCCTGTTCTTTATACTTTCACATTTTTAGATCATTTCTTTAGACATACTAACCAATATTTTTATAATCTAGATTAGATAATTCTAGTATCTGAAGTCTGAGACGGCCTATCAGTCTGTTTATGTTTTTATTGGTTCTTGTTCATGGAATGTGTTTCCCTAACATGTCTGGTTACCTTTATGAGCAGATTTATGCCCTTAAAAATTATTTTAGAATGCTTATTCCTCCACCCTGCCCAAAAAGGAGCACAGACATTTGTTTCTCTCAGGAAACTGAAGCCAGGTTCATGGCTTGAGGTTGCCTAGACCACCATGGCTTATGTACCAAACCTGCAAATTTGCAAAGAACCTATCTGTAGCCACAGATTCTCAGTGATGTTTTGTTGTACTTTTTCCTACCCACATCCTTTGTTCTGATCAGAACCAAGGTGATCTTTCCCACAACCCAGAGTTGACAGGAGAAAAAAAAAAGGCACATAGATTTTGGCATTCTCTTACCCTGAGAGTGTGTCCTTTTTTAACCACAGTGTAAAATGTAAAGACAGTCTTCAGACAGACTCCCCACTGGACAGGCTCTGGTCCCTGGCTCCTATTGAGAGGTGACAGCATGCTGGCAAGTCCTCACAGCCCTCGCTCGCTCTGGGCACCTCCTCTTCCTGGGCTCCCGCTTTGGCGGCACTTGAGAAGCCCTTCAGCCCGCCGCTGCACTGTGGGAGCCCCTTTCTGCGCTGGCCAAGGCCGGAGCCAGCTCCCTCAGCTTGCGAGGAGGTGTGGAGGGAGAGGCGTGGGTGGGAACCGGGGCTACGCACGGTGCTTGCAGGCCAGCGCGAGTTCCAGGTGGGCGTGGGCTCGGCAGACCCCGCACTCGGAGCGGCCGGCCAGCCAGCCGGCCCGCCCAGCCAGCCGGCCCCCCCAGCCAGCCGGCCCGCCCAGCCAGCCGGCCCGCCCCGCCCCACCGGCCCGGGGCAGTGAGGAGCTTAGCACCTGGGCCAACAGTTGCTGTGCTCAATTTCTCACCCGGCCTTAGCTGCCTTCCCGCCGGGCAGGGCTCGGGACCTGCAGCCGGCCATGCCTGAGCCTCCCCGGCTCCGTGGGCTCCTGTGCGGCCCGAGCCTCCCCGATGAGCACCACCCCCTGCTCCACGGCGCCCAGTCCCATCGACCACCCAAGGGCCGAGGAGTGCGGGAGCAGGGGGCGGGACTGGCAGGCAGCTACACCTGCAGCCCTGGTGCGGAATCCACTGAGTGAAGCCAGCTGGGCTCCTGAGTCTGGTGGGGAAGTGGAGAACCTTTATGTCTAGCTAAGGGATTGTAAATACACCAATCGGCACTCCATACCTAGCTCAAGGTTTGTAAACACACCAATCACCACCCTGTGTCTAGCTCAGGGTTTGTGAATGCACCAATCAACACTCTGTATCTAGCTACTCCCGTGGGCCTTGGAGAACTTTTATGTCTAGTTCAGGGATTGTAAATGCACCAATCAGCGCCCTGTCAAAACAGACCACTCGGCTCTACCAATCAGCAGGATGTGGGTGGGCCCAGAGAAGAGAATAAAAGCAGGCTGCCCGAGCCAGCAGTGGCAACCGGCTCAGGTCCTTTTCCCCACTGTAGAAGCTTTGTTCTTTCAGTCTGTGCAATAAATCTTGCTACTGCTCACTCTTTGAGTCTGCGCTGTCTTTATGAGCTGTAACACTCACTGCGAAGGTCTGCAGCTTCACTCCTGAAGCCGAGACCACGAACCCACCAGGAGAAACAAACAACTCCAGAGATGCCGCCTTAAGAGCTGTAACACTCACCGCGAAGGTCCGCAGCTTCACTCCTGAGCCAGCGAGACCACGAACCCACCAGAAGGAAGAAACTCCAAACACATCCGAACATCAGAAGGAACAAACTCCGGACACGCTGCCTTTAAGAACTGTAATACTTACCGCGAGGGTCCATGGCTTCATTCTTGAAGTCAGTGAGACCAAGAACCCACCAATTCCGGACACACTATCCCCTTTAACATGGCTAGAAAATTCATTTACGTAACAGCAAGTTTTGTGCTTAGGTATTTGCTTATCTCTCCAGCATTCAGGCTTTCAGGGTTCACACTTTCCTCCAGAATGTTTTTTCTGGAAATTCATCAATTTCTTGGAATAGTTTTAACGTTTTTAAGGTGATTTTTTAAGTATTTAATCTATCATATCATCATATCAGCTGGAAATTTTATCCAAATAACCAATCTCACCATTATCTAAAATGTCTTATTCCTGACTTGAATAGGAATGATCCAGTGCTTTGAGAGTGAGCTTGATGCTGGATACGCGCGCGCACACACACACACACAGTCATTAAATGTCTACTCATTCATATTTTATTAAATGTTTTTATAAAGAATAAATATCAGGCTGGGCTTACGCTTATAATCCCAGCACTTCGGGAGGCTGAGGCGGGCAGATCACTTGAGGTCAGGAGTTCGAGACCAGTCTGGCCATAATGGTGAAACCCTGTCTCTACTAAAAACACAAAAATTAGCCAGGCATGGTGGTGCATGCCTGTAGTCCCAGCTACTCAGGAGGCTGAGGCAGGACAATCACTTGAACCTGGGATGCGGAGGTTACAGTGAGCCAAGATCACTGCACTCCAGCCTGGGTGACAGAGTGAGACTCCATCTGAAAATAAACAAATATCATATTAGTTGAAATCTTTTCAGTGTTTATGAAAATAGCATAGAGTCCAATTTCTTTGATTCATTCTTCTGCTTAATAATAATAATGGATTTCATTTTACAGTCATGCATCACTTGATGACAATACGTTCTGACAAATTCATCCTTAAGTGACTTTGTCATCATGCAAACATCAAGAGTGTGTTTACACAAACCTAGATATGGCCTATTACACACCTAGGTGATAAGGTGTAGCTATTGCTCCTAGTCTACAAAGCTGTACATCATGTTACTGTACTGAATACTGCAGGCAATTGTAACATGATGGCAAGTATTTGTGTTTTTAAACATATCTAAACATGAAAAACGTATAGTAAAAATATAATAGAAAAGACAAAAAATGGTACACCTGTATAGGGCACTGACCATAAATGGAGCTTATAGAACTGGAAGTTTCTCTGTGTGCCTCAGTGAGTGAGTGGTGAGCGAATGTGAAGGCTTAGGGCATTACTATAGTACTGTAGACTTTATAAAACACTGTACACCTAGGACACACTAAATTTATGTAAAAATCTCATTTTTCTTCAGTAATTTAGTTTACTGTAACTTTTTATCTTTAAAACCTTTTTAATTTTTAAATGTTTTAACTTGTAATAATGCTTAGCTTAAAAACATACAGACATTATACGGCTGTATGAAACTATTTTCTTTCTTTATATCCTCATTCTACAAGCTTTTTATTATTCTTAAATTTTGGGGTTTTTTTTAACTTTTTAAACTGTTGTTTAAGAAAACTAAGACATGAACACACACATTAGCCTAGGCCTACACAGGGTCAGGATCATCAATATCACTGTCTTCTACCTCCATATCTTGTCCCACTGTAAGGTCTTCAGGGGCAGTAACATGTGGAGTTGTCATCTCCTATGATAACAAGGCCTTCTTCTGAAAAACTTCCTGAAGGATCTGCTTGTGGCCATTTTATAGTTAACATTTCTTAATAAGTAGAAGTATACTCAAAAATAACAATAAAAAGTATAATATAGTAAATACTAGGCAATAGGAATTTTTCAGCTCTATTAGAATCTTATGGGATCACCATCATATATGTGGTCTATCACTGACCAAAACATAGTGATTATATTTATCCATCTTTGAATCATTGCAATGAATCTCATATGTTCATGTGCTAACATTTCATTTCCATTCCTGCATTAACTTTCATAAATGGGATTGGTCTGTAGCTTTTATTATTCTGTTGCAGTTCTAAGATTGACCTCGTAAACAGATGTAAAAAGAAAAAACAAATATTTTCAGTCTTTTACTTATTCTTTATGTACTGGGAAACCTGAAATAACATTAGAGTTTTCTATTTGTTAATGATCTTCTAGAATTCACCTATTTAACTCCATGGTTCAATACTTTTTTGGAAGAGGTAGCCCTTTGAAAACTCTATCATTTTGTTCTATGTTAGTGTGATTTGCTTTGATTTTATGTTTCTAGATTAGCTTGGATAAATTAACCTATCATCATCATTTTCAGTTTCTTTTATCATTAATTTTGTTGTTTTTTTAAAAAGCAATTTGCATAGAATTAACCAAAATGTTATCTTAACCCATGTTTATCACTTCTTAAAACTTTTTACTATCTTTATGCCATAAAGTTGTCATGAGTATCACCTGCGTCGGGTAAGTATTCGTCTGTGATTTTGAGAGAGAACTTCTCCCTTGCCAAGGCCACCCAGGCTTAGAAAATCTGGCTCCTTTCCTGACTGCTGACCAGGTACATGAACCTGGTACAAAACAGCCTTATCCCATTCCCCAGTGTGTAGGGAGGTAAGCAGAGAGCACATCAGTTTCTCAGGTGCATCATCCCTTAGCCAAATCTAACCTAACCTGAGGCCTGCCTGAAATCTACTTTCGAAGTCCTCTTTAATAATTTTAACCTTGAATTCTGCTTTGTCTGAATTCTTTCCTTCTTTCCTTTCTTGCTTCCTTTTTACTTTTACATTTGCCTGTTACAGATTTATCAGTCTTTAAATATTTTGACTTTTCTTTGCCACGTTATTTTACATCTTTCTTTTTTTTTTTTTTTGAGACGGAGTCTCGCTCTGTCGCCCAGGCTGGAGTGCAGTGGCACGATCTTGGCTCACTGCAAGCTCCGCCTCCTGAGTTCACGCCATTCTCCTGCCTCAGCCTCCGAAGTAGCTGGGACTACAGGCACCTGCCACCACGCTCGGCTAATTTTTTGTATTTTTTAGTAGAGATGGGGTTTCACCATGTTAGCCAGGATGGTCTCGATCTCTTGACCTTGTGATCCACCCTCCTCGGCCTCCCAAAGTGCTAGGATTACAGGCGTGAGCCACTGCGCCTGGCCACATCTTTCTTAAAAACGATGGAATATTAAATTTCTTTGTTTTCTACACTTATTATTTGATATAGAAATATATTCAAATTTGTCGAGATAATTAACATGCCAGTTATTATTTAATGTATCTTATTTACTATTTTTTACATTTATATACTATTTAACACATTTTATTATTTTCTTTTCTTTACCTGTTATTAATTTTGCCAGTTTAGCCAACTTTCTTTTCATTTCCTCTCCATCCTTTTTCTTCCTGTTAATTTACAATACTTCTATGCATTTTAATTTTACTAACAGCCATAATTAAGCTTGTATTACACCATTATTTTATCAAAATTAAATAATGACTATAGTCTTTCTCTAATATTTTTTGCATACGTTTCCTATCTCTCATCATTTTACTGAATTAAGCCCTTTAGAATCTAGATTTCCTATTAGCAGTCTGACATAGCAAGAAAAGACACTGCCTCACTTTCCAAGACATGTAAATGCTATAGAATAAAATAACTAATTTTTAAAAATACCTAGAAAATGTTGATGTAAAGGAAGGTACCAGAAATGAAGCAAAAACACAAAATCAGATTCTTTTGTTTGGCAAAACCCAGGAGCTCATGACAATATAGAAACCGCTGGTAGCTCCTGGGGCTAGGGTTTCCACACCCAGCTGTAGAGGCACAGCCAGGACACAGGCTCCTTGTGCATGAGGATCTACAATCACAGAGCCAGACCTGCCTCTGAAATAGGCAATTGAAAACTCTACCTACCTGCTTGAAGAAGGGAGCTGAATGCTTCTTTCTCCTCAGGGACATGAATAAAAATAGATTCATCTGTTAGAAATTAGAAACCCAAGAAGATCCCTCTACTGCAGAGCTTCACAAACTGGCTACAGACGACCTGGGGATCTCCCTAGAACTAAGGCCTTGATTCAGTCTAGCTCAAGATTCTGAATTTCCTCAGGGTCCCCGCACTTGAAGTAGCAAGTGTGGGTCTGAGTGGACACTACTCTTAGGAAATGGGGACTCCAAGCCAAGGAACTATGATCAAAGCTAACCTGCAACTGGTGAAACCTTCAGAAGCCAATGTCATACCATCCCATAGGGGAGCAGTTTCCAACCTTTTTGACACCAGGGAATGGTTTCATGGAAGACAATTTTTCCAGGGATGAAAGGAGGGGGATGGCTTCAGGATGAAACTGTTCCACCTCAGATCAACCAGCATTAGATTATATAAGGAGCACACAACCTAGATCCCTCACATGCAGAGTTCCCAACAGGGTTCGGGGACTCCTACAAGAATCTAATGCCACTGCTGATCTGACAGGAGGTGGAGCTCAGGCTGTAATGCTGGCTCATCTGCGCTCACCTCCTGCTATGCAGCCCAGTTCCTAAAAGTCCATAGATACAGCCCAGGGGTTGGGAGCCTCTGCTGTAGGCCACAAATGATATCCATTGCAAACGTCTTCCTCCTCCAAGTTGGATTCAGGGACAAAAATAACAAATCACAGTAAGAAACCAGTCAGCCGGCCTAACAAATGAAGAATGGATATTTCAAGAACTTGGATAACAGAACAAACTTAAGGATATTTTATAAAAAGTATTCTAAAATTTAGAGAGCTGAAGGAAGAAACAGAAGTTTAAGGCAAGTAAAAAGATATGTCTAAAAAATAACAAGGTACAATTTGGGAGGCCGAGGCAGGCAGATCACCTGAGGTCGGGAGTTCGAGACCAGCCTAACCAACATGGAGAAACTCCATCTCTACTAAAAATACAAAATTAGCCGGGTGTGGTGGTGCATGCCTGTAATCCCAGCTACTTGGGAGGCTAAGGCAGCAGAATTGCTTGAACCTGGGAGGTGGATGTTGCAATGAGCTGAGAGCATGCCATTGCACTCCAGCCTGGGCAACAAGAGCAAAACTCTGTCTAAAAAAATAAAATAAAATAAAAATAAAAACAACAACAAAACAAAAAAAAACAAAGTGTTTTGAAAAAAAACAAGAACAAGTTTCAGTAATGTCCAATGTAGTCATTGAGAATATGCAGGCTTCATCTGTGAACTTTACATACTGATTCAAGCAAATCAAATATAAAATTACATTAATGAAATAATCAAGGAATTTTAACAGACTGATTAAGGACTTGTTCATTTTAAGTATGAGAATGGTATTGTGCATGTTTTTTAAGAGAGGCCTTAGAAAATTCAAAATATATTTTGAAATATTTACAAATAAAAATTCTATGATTCTTGGGTTTGCTTTAAAATACCCTAGTGAGCGGAAAAAGGAAGAATCCCACCTAAGGTCTTGAATCCAAGACCTCCAAGAGTTGTGTTTAGAAATAAACCTGGAACAGAGGTCATTAAAGATAGAGTGGAGGTGGGAAGGATGGATGTTCGTTTCTCTGGTTGGCAGTTAGTACTTCACAAAGGTGAAAGGGGGGCTGCGTAGATGAGAAAAACATGGAAATTTCATCAGAAAAGTACATAAAGCATGGCAAGGAGTAAGTCAATGAATTCAATTAGGAGATATTGTCTGTAACTGATGACAGCATGGCACAAGGACAGCATGGTGACAAATTATGTGTTAAGACCAAGGCACGGGTACTAATAAACAAACCCAGAATCTTGTTTCTCCAAGTATTTTTCTCTGTGAAATAGCATGGGCAAGTAATACGTATAGTGAAGAATGTGTTTTGTGAATGTATGTCACAAGATATAGTTGTCATTATTACAGTGAAAAGGCCTGGTAAGTCTTCAAAGAAGTCAGCTAATGGAAATGTAAGTCCCCACATGCCACAGAGTCTTCTGTTCCACCATTTTGGCCAGGCCAACTGGTGAACCAAAGAAAGCTTGGAAGTCAACAAGCATACTTTTGGCTGGAAGTGACAGAATAGAAAACAAAACAAAACAATGACTAGTGGCCGGGCGCAGTGGC
This sequence comes from Nomascus leucogenys, assembly GCF_006542625.1. NCBI lineage: Eukaryota > Metazoa > Chordata > Mammalia > Primates > Hylobatidae > Nomascus > Nomascus leucogenys. The sequence goes on along the minus strand of NC_044381.1, from coordinate 59,517,826 downwards.
TCATGCCTGTAATCCCAGCACTTTTGGAGGCCGAGGCAGGCAGATCATGAGGTCAGGAGATCAAGACCATCCTGGCTAACACGGTGAAACCCCGTCTCTACTAAAAATACAAAAAATTAGCCGGGTGTGGTGGCGGGCGCCTGTAGTCCCAGCTACTTGGGAGACTGAGGCAGGAGAATGGCGTGAACCTGGGAGGCGGGGCTTGCAGTGAGCCGAGATTGCGCCACTGCACTCCAGCCTGGGTGACACGGTGAGACTCCATCTCAAAAAAAACAAAAACAAAAACAAAAACAAAATGACTAGTAGCTTGAATAATGAGTGCAATGATTATTTTATATAACAAAGTATAAGGTAGGTTGCTGCAGGTTAGCTCGGCAGCATTGTGCCACTAGTAATCTAGTGGTTTTCATTGTCTACACTGCCATCCTCAGCAAATGCGTTTTACCCTCCATGTTTTCCTCTCATGGTCACCAAACAGCTACTGCCATTCCAAGCAACATATCCTCACTTCACAATATCAAAAAAATGAAAAAGTAGAAGAGGGATCAATTCTTCTCACATGTCTCTCCCTTTTCATCAGAGAGAAAAATGTTTCCCAGAAGCCCCTCAAACTACCCGGTAAGTATCTCAGATGGCTCTACAGAACTCCTCATACATCCATCTCTGTAAAGTCACTGGCAAAAGGGACTAGGATTAATTTGCTTGGCTCAGATCACACATTTTTTTTTTTAAGTTCCGGGATACAAGTGCAGAACGTATAGGTTTGTTACATAGGTATACATGTGGCATGGTGGTTTGGTGCACCTATCATCTAGGTTTTAAGCCCTGCATGCATTAGCTACTTGTCCTAATGCTCGCCCTCCCCTTGCCCCCCAACCCCAGACTGGCCCCAGTGTGTGTTGTTCTCCTCCCTGTGTCCATGTCTGGGAACACATTTTAATTCCAAGATCCCTTGACATAACTGGCATTCTGTTCAACAAGAAGAGGGGCATAACTATTGGTTAGGAAACCAACATTATCAGCCCCTATCTGATGCTCATTTAAACATCTGCAATTTAATTTTCTCTGACAAGTCCATTTACCTGTCTAGGGTGAGGGTGAGATTGTTCTAGGGTGACAATGAGAATAAAACCTTGGATCTCTATGATAGGGACATTTCTATCTGAGCCCCAATGTGCCTTAAACCACCTCTTAAGTGAAATTTGCATATAATCAACTTATAGTGTATAAATGAAAAGAATGTCTCCAGGTGGATAGTGTCAGAAAAAATATCTTAAAAAAATAAAAAAGAATGTGCAAATTTTATATTGGTGAAGTGACACAGACAAAATAGGAAATATATTATTTTAGAACATTTTTGGGACAAATGCCAAGGTATAGATGTGATACTGCTTAAATTTTGAAGAATTTTGTAATATATACATATTATACAACTTATTTTATCCTTCCAATGAGATAAATTTAAAAAAATGAATTTAGTAGAAGTATTTCAAGTTTTGACAGCAACCCGATAACTGTCCAAATTATAATGCTTGAGAGTTAATCTAACAAGAAATGAAATTCTGGTAACAAATCATGAGCATAATAAAGATAATCACTTTATTAAAGTAATGTGTCACAGTAGGTTTCCTGTCTTCTGCTCTCCACATGTAATCACAGGAAAGTGTAATATTCAGAGACTTTACAAAGTTGATTTAACAAGTCAAAGTCAGAGAGGTTTCAGTGTTTTCTCTTTTTGTTTTTGTTTGTGTTTCACAGAAAACTCATTTGAGAACTAGAATCTACTATTAAGAAAAAACAAAATGCTTTAAGCTAACTGCAGTGTCTACCTCCTTAAGAGGGGTGTGTGTGTGTGTGTGTGTGTGTGTTTTCATTTTGCTCTGGTCTGAGTCAGATGTTTCTTCTCAAAGGTCATGGAGCCTCAAAGATAGAACAAGATTAAAATATCCTCAACACTGTCTATCCACTACTTCAATAAAAATGCCAGAGTCCTCACTCCTTCTCCTCCTTCTCAATTAGATAATCCTTATCCACAGAGAGATGATTAAGAACAATCATACAGTAAATGATTAAGAACAACCACTTGTTCTATCCCTCATGAACGCTGTATGAATAAAGGTAAAAATCCAAATTCCAGGCCTGACTTTGCTATATTGACTATTTTGAGTCTCATCACAAATTTAGAGTTGGCTAAATTTTCTTGCTTCGTTGAGGTATGTGATAGTTCAAGAGTACTACCATCTTAAGGAGATTCCACCATCTTAAAGTATCAAGCTTTTATTTCTCAGAACTGTCCGTTGCTACCTGACCAAACCGCAAATGTCAGCCCCACCCATATCTTCAACAGAACATAATGACTCTAATCGCAACATAGCTCATCCAAGTCTAGCCAGCACTTTCCCAACCCCTTCCTGATAGGAACCCCTCTTAGAGCACACTTTCCCCACTCGGACTTTTTAAAAAGCCTTAGGCTGTAAGAGAAGTTTGCTCCTGACCCTGACGGCCAGAAGCCTTTCTCAAGTTTACTCTCAATAAACCTGTCTCAACTGTTGAGCCCCCTATGCATCTCTGCCTTCCTTTCATCTCTCTACCCTAACAGTATGTAATAAAGAAATAGATTTTCAGATGTAGGGGAAAATGGAACAGGTGGCTGTTGTTTCTAAAGCTAGAATACATGTAGGCTGTAGATGGAGTTCAAGCAGAGGATGTTACTTGGAATGTGAGGTACGATTTGGGGAAAACTACAGGGGTACCTATGCATATGGCAAGTAGTCAAGAGCATGTGTGGAAACGCTACAGGGCATCCACAACTCCACTTTGTCAAGGATTCATGGGTTCAGTTCTATAAAAATATAAGATGAAGAGCAATGCTTTTTTTGTTTTTCTGAAAGATTCAAATTTGGCCGTTTTCAATTATCTCTATAGTCAAACAACAATTAATTGTAAATTCATTCTGAATGTGTTCCCATGTGAGCACATCCATCATTTAGAAACAGAAAGCTCCCTGACCATACACAAATATTTGGAGAAATGGAAGAATGCCTTAGATGTAAAGGGTACTTTATAGTTTTGGAAAGAGTTAAAAATAAAATAAAAAAATAGGAGTTTCATATCCATCATCTTTGATCTTCACAACAGTCTTTTGTAAAAGAGGAAAGTGGGATTGAGAATGATTCATCGGCTTTTTTCCAAGGTCATAACTAAGAAGTTTTCAAGTCAGGGACTAGACCTTCAGGCTACTCTTTAGTTTAAAGGTCTTTCAACCTCGGGTTCAATGCACTTTCTATTTTACGTAACTCTGTGAGGTTGATATTTTAACATATGCATTTTGGAAAAGTGCACAGATTAAACATACAGAGCTAGAAAAATGGCACCATGTGTTTTCTAAGTTGAATTGCCCAGTTCCCAGGTAAGGGGGCCAAGTGGGCGAGAACCCTTCTGTCTCTCTCTTTAACTCTCTGTAATTTCATCTCTTATCTCCCTTTTTGCTGTTAATTTTTTAAAAAAACATTAACATTTAACCGAATTTCTGCATGTGCATATTAATATTCAGGAAGACAATGACCTCTGTCCACTTTAAAGTGGTGAGTGTTACCATTTGTTTTGTTTGGAATGTCCATACCTTACCTCATCTCATCAGAGTGAGACCCGGACTAAAGTCCTATGTCTTTGGAGACTTTTGTATTTTAAAAAAATAAACAAAGAAAAGCTGTAATTAAAAGTTTATGTTTTCATTAAAGAAATACTCAAAGAAGTAAACATCCAAAACTTCAAAAGAGGTAACAATCAGGAATTCTTACATGATGTTGATGTTAACAGTCTATTTTAGGCATAAACTGGTTGCTAAATGGTAAAACATTTAGAAAAGTTACAATCCCACTTTGGTCTTATTTCAGTCTTTTTCCAAGGATTAGGTTCATTAATTAAGTGTTTTATACACTGTTACAGATTTTGTGCTCAAACAAAAGAGAGTTTCAATGAAAAATGCTTTACAATCATGCAAATTTCCTTCATTTCATATTCACAAACCTTACGCCCAACAGAGCCTATTTCACAGTGTCAGGGACACATCCCAAAAGGGTGTCCAGCAAAAAAAAGGAAATGACAGATTTGCCAAGCCTTCAAATGGAAATTTTAACATAAAATAAAGACACATCTTGAAATTATTTAGGAAGGCAAATTAGTCCTTCAAAAGGCACAAGCAAATATTGGGGTATCTTCTCCATGAGTAGAGAGCACACCTCATCGTGGTAAAGAGAATGATGTACCCTGACCTCAGGACCCAAAAACAAATTGTTACAAGGTGAACCTAGTCTCTTCTTGAAAGTTTCCTTTACCTTTTTTTTTTTGAAACGGAGTCTCGCTCTGTCGCCCAGGCTGGAGTGCAGTGGCGCAATCTCGGCTCACTGCAAGCTCCGCCTCCCAGGTTCACGCCATTCTCCTGCCTCAGCCTCCCAAGTAGCTGGGACTACAGGCGCCCGCCACCACGCCCGGCTAATTTTTTGTATTTTTAGTAGAGACGGGGTTTCACCGTGGTCTCGATCTCCTGACCTCGTGATCCACCCGCCTCGGCCTCCCAAAGTGCTGGGATTACAAGCGTGAGCCACCGCGCCCGGCCTCCTTTACCTTTTATACGGAGACAACGTTATCCATCTGTGCCGAGAACAGCAGGATAACTACATGTTCCTTGATGTGCAACTGGACAGGTACCTGTGCTTTGTTAAGGATGCTGAAATCTCAGGAAATCTGGAGGATTGAGGACTTGTTTCAGGGATGCCAAGAAGCAGAGGTGGTTAATTGTGGGTTAGGGCACAACAGACTGTGTTGAGGACTGTTGTGAGCTATGCCACAAGTCATTGATAACTAGACAAAAATCATTTACCTGCTTAAAATAAATTACAGGTATTCAAGGTTACGCCTATAAAAAGAGTTATCTCACTCTTGTTCATTCAGTTTGCTTTCTAAACAGGCATGGAAATGGGTGGAACAGCAGCTAGCTGCCTGGATGTTTCTGTATTTGGGAAACTACTATCCATGCTGCTGGAAGTACGTGCATGCACACAAGTGCACACACAGGCAAGCACGCACAGAACATTCCACAGCCCAGGCCAAGCTCCTTTGAGACAATGAAGCGCAAGGTAGCCACCTGCAGAGAATAAAGCCTTAATTAAAGGAGGAAGAGAAAGAAGAGAAAAGGTCTCAATGGTGTGATTTAATAAAAGCCAAGGGACCCACTGCCTTCATTGCCACTATCAGGTGGAAGTACACAGCCTCATTTCTAAAATTCTAATAAGCAATAAGCAGTCTTAGCAAACCCTAGTACTTGAAGACGGATGGGAAGAGAGTAAAGGTAAAACATTCCAAAGACATCACGGGGCTGAGGGGAGAGAGGGGAGGAGAGAAGTAAAGGCTTTTCACAGGCCTGACTCTATAGGAGGAAGAGGCTGGAGGAGCAAGATATTAAAGCACGGTGCTAGAGAAACAGAGTGTGACCTAGGGAATAATGTGTATATTGCGCAGAACTTATAGTAGAATCTTCCACACCCTATTAAAAGAGCAGGGAGAGGGGTGGTAATCATTTTTGAAATAAAAATATACAGACAACAGGCCCTTCAAATTAAAAAAATATTGGACGAACAGAATCTTGAGGAGGCCAATAATTGAGAAAAAGGAAAAGGAAATGAGCAATCTAAAACATCAAAAATGTAGGAAAAGATGAAACAAAAACACTAAGAAACTAGATCCATGCATGTGTTTTTAGCTGAAATACAGATAGGATAAAAGGCATGAACCAGATGCATGCCACTTACAAGAAACACTTAAAACAACATGAAAAAAGTAATGAGCAAAGAGATAGTAGACAAATGTAAGCCAAAAGGATGTATTCTGTTTAGGATTTTTTAAATGAGTTTCTCATTCTTTTGTATAATACAACAACGTTTGTTTTTGTTGTATTTTGTTATAAATATAATTGTTTAAAAGGAGGACTCTGGGATCGTGATACAAAGATATGACAAAGTGTGATTCTTAGATCTGGGAACTTGTGAAAAATGTAATTTCTAGGACCCCACTCCAAACCTTACAGTCATAGCCTTCAACATGAGGCCAGTAACCTGTTTTTAATAAGCCCTCCTGGCAATTCTGTTCATTTTAGGGTTTACATGAGCCTATAGATGTACTAGTGGCTTTGGTAGCCTAAGGGCAGCCCTCTGCCAAAGCAGGATGCTCCAGTGAGGGAAAACATGGTAGGGTCTGATGGGCAGGAAGGAAATGGTAAAGAAATGTGACGGGATGTGGATAAGCCACATCTGCGATAGCTCCAGAACAAACTTTAAGAGCTTTAGCAAGAGAGAGGGAGAAACAGAACACACAAGTCACACACACACACACACACACACACCAGCTCAAGAAAGTTGCCTAATACGTTGGGTTCAAACAGTGTTGGATTTGAATCCAAGCTCTGTCATTTATAAGTTGGAATGGCATAAAGTGAGTGATTTAATTTCTTTAAGCTTCAGTTCCTTCATCTGTAAAATGGAGAAAATAGTCTTATCTCAGGAAGTTTTTGTGAGAATTAGATGAACTAAAGTAATAAAGTCTTTAGCATATCATTAGTACTTACAGCCTCAACAAGTGGTAGCTGTTATTTTAATAATAAACCTGACAGCAGCTACTCTAAACTTAGCTTCTCTGTGTGCTTTATAGGTTTTGATTTTATAATCCTCAAAACAATCTTATGAGGCATATACCATTATCATTCCCTTCTAACAGGTGAAAGAACTGAGGCATAGAAACACTAACTGAAAGTTAACAGCTGGTAAGTAGCAGAGCCTAGATCTAATCCAAGCAGGCTGGCCCTGAAGCCTGTGCTGTATGCCTCTCCAGGATGATGTTAATGACAATACATGACTCCTCTTATTATTAGGACCATTCAAGATGTTTAAACTCTGTTTTCCCACTGTGCTTTCTTCCTGTGTATCATTGGAGCTCTGTGCAGAAAGAGAGGACATGCCCAGCTAGTGGGGAAATAAGCCAGTAATATCAGAATCAGATTTCTTCCAGTAATACAAAAGATTTGGCCCCACGAATTGTCCTTTTATTTATGGTTTATTCAGCCAATGCAGTGGCACACATCTGTCCTTATTTCTGCATAAAATATTCAACAGTGCATGCTCTTCTATACCCTCTACCATCTATATGAGAAGGATGATCCCACCCTTCAAATCTCTCATGCCAAGATTCTTAACTGCCTTTTAGCATTGCTCTGCCATGGCACTAACCTCGAAAAAACTCATACTTGAGTAAATTCTTCACCCTGCCTATCCTAGCGCATTGAGAATTGGTGGAAAATGGCACAACTATTATGCGACAATTAATAAAAAGCACTCAGCACACTTGCAATCACATGATGAGTGCACAGGAGAAATTTCAGGCTATTATTATCATTAGTCCATTTTCTTTCACTCTTAATAATGACTGTTGTAGATATTCTCTGTTATCCTCCAGGCAAATGGCCCCTGCAACTCCCTCAGCTTCTTGCCACTAAACTAACAGGCTAACTTGCATCCATATCTATAATTGTGATTTCCCTCACTTAAAGGGGGAGATGTTCCTTTTCCTACTGTTAATTTTCCATGGGCATTCAACAATTCTGGACCCCTCCTGCCTTTTCAGGACCTCCTTCATTTAGTCATTCTTTCCTGTTCCTATAGCTTCAATCATTTTTCTTGAAAATATTTTCTGCAGTCAGTAGAAAAATGTTCTAGGACCTCACCCCCATTAGCCCTTCAACCCATTGAAAACTGGCTTTTAGTCTCTAACACCCCCTTGTAATTGGTCTTACCAAAGTCACCAATTTCTAGACAATGTCATTATGCAGTCCGGGAATTATCTTAAAGAAGTTCCCCCCAAAATGGAAAACGCAATGATCATGAGACATTCATTGGAAACTCTTTTATGCAAAAAGTTAGAAGTAAAGGAGATGTCCACAGTTAAGAGAATGTTAAATTACAGTGCATCTACCTGATTGAAAACTATGCAATTTTTTAAATGGATAATTGTAAGTCCATATCGCAACACATAAAAATCCTTCTTCAGCTAACTTTAGTAAGAAGGAACAAAGTTTTTATGAATACATTGTGATTGCAATAATGGAAGATTGTTTGGATGAAAAACAAAAGGAAGAGAGCCCACGAATATCAAAAATATTGCATTTTGTTTAATGTTTGAGTGTTGCAATTATGATTGATATCTTCCCTTGTATTTGCCCAACTTTTTGTAATGTTGTGACATTGTTTTCACAATTCAAAAAATACCTTTTTTTCATAGACCAGACGATTCCTACATAAGTTATGCCATATCAGTAAACCTGCTAAGTTTTAGCAGCTTTTCTCACATTTAAGGAATATATTGAGGGACTATCTTTAGCCTTAAGATGGCTGAGGGGGAAATAATTTTTTCATTTTCAGCTGATCTCTTAAGCTTCTTCTGTTTTCAGAACACTCTGTTAAGCTTGGAACTAGTCAAAAAGGGAATTGAAGTTGACTTTGATTGGCATAAATACCATATTTATCTTCTCAGATATGTAATCAGGAGACAGCTATCTGGCCACACTTGATTACTAATATATCTAAGGCTAATGTGATATCTAAGTTTATCATCTTGAGTATTAGAGATAAAATCTGAAGCCCTCAGAGACAGCACGCCTTATTTACCTTGCCCTCATCTTTTACAAAGAGGCTGTAATGCATTTTTTCATTAATTAATATCAGAGCAAATTTAAAGAAAAATAAATTACATTCATCACTGTAATTGAATAAGTCTTTTTTAAAAAGTATATGCACCATGCGGAATTAGCAATATTCTGATCAATAAGTAGTTAAGAGGGGTCAAAATGATTTACTACTCTAAATATCACACCAATTAAAAATAAATACACACGAATAAATAAAGTGGTCCTCTGACTCGTAGCATTGCCTCCCAGAACATAACTTTTATACTGGCTTACTGTTGCATTCAGCCTTTATCTCCAAGTCTTATTTCATGTATTTTCCAGGGATGGATGGATTATAGGACAAAGTGCCTCTCAGGAGCTCACGTTCCTGGGATGTTGTCCTTCCTTTTCTACATACACCTATTAAAAAGGAGAATACGAATATTATTTACTACCGTTTAAGGCCTGTTATTATGATCTGATTTTATAAAACAAATACCAAGTCTAGATTAGTACTGTCGGGGTGTGGTAGACAGCGTGAGGGGTAAACAGTGGTAAACCAGCTTTTGCTCTGCAATTTTTCGAATTACATTCACCCAGTAAATGTTCTTATTTATTCCAGCTTCTCCAGTTTGTAGCGTCTCCAGTTCACCCCTACTCCCATAGCACCCCACTGCTATTGTGTCCAGAATTGGTGGGTTCTTTGTCTCACTGACTTCAAAAATGAAGCTGCGGACCCTCACGGTGAGTGTTACAGTTCTTAAGGTGGTGCACCTGGAGTTGTTCATTCCTCCCAGTGGGTTCACGGTCTCACGGGCCTCACAAGTGAAGCTGCAGACCTTTACGGGGAGTGTTGCAGCTTACAAAGGTAGTGCAGACCCAAAGACGGAGCAGTAGCAAGATTTATTCCAAAGAAGACAAGAACAAAACTTCCACATCATGGAAGGGAATGCAAACAGGTTTGGCTGCGGGTTGGAGCAGCCTGCTTTTATTCCCTTATCTGGCCCCACCCACATCCTGCTGATTGGTCCATTTTACAGAGACCTGATTGGTCCTTCTTACAGAGAGCTGATTGGTCTGTTTTGACAGGGTGCTGATTGGTGCGTTTACAATCCCTGAGTTAGACACAAAAGTTCTCCAAGTTCCCACTAGATTAGTTAGATACAGAGTGCTGATTGATGTATTTACAAACCCTCAGCTAGACACAGAGTGCTGATTGGTGCATCTATAAACCTTGAGCTAGACACAGAGTGCCAACTGGTGTATTCACAATCCCTTAGCTAGACACAAAGATTCCCCAAACATCTGCCAGATCAGCTAGACACAGAGTGCTGATTGGTGCATTTACAAACCTTGAGGTAGACATAGAGTTCTGATTGGTGTATTTACAATCCCTTAGCTAGACATAAAGGTTCTCCACGTCCCCACTAGACTCAGGAGCCTAGTTGGCTTCACCCAGTGGATCCCGCAAGGGGACCCCATGCGGAGCTGCCCCCCAGTCCCATGCTCTGTGCCTGCACTCCTCTGCCCCCTGGGCGGTCAATGGGACTGGGCGCCGTGGAGCAGGAGGCAGCGCTGGTGGGGGAGGCTCAGGCCATGCAGGAGCCCACTGCGGGTAGGGGAGGCTCAGGCATGGCGGGCCCCAGGCCCCAAGCTCTGCCCCGTGGGGAGGCAGCTAAGGCCTGGTGCAACACCAGTGGGCCGGCACTGCAGGGGGAACCGGCGCACCCTCCACAGCCGCCGGCCCGGGTGCCAAGCCCCTCACTGCCCAGGGCCAGCCGGCCGCTCTGAGTGCGAGGCCTGCCAAGCCCACGCCCACCCAGAACTCCCGCTGGCCCGCAAGCACCAAGCGCAGCCCTGGTTCCCGCTGGTGCCTCTCCCTCCACACCTCCCGGCAAGCTAAGGGAGCCGGTTCCAGCCTCAGCCAGCCCAGAAAGGGGCTCCTACAGTGCAGTGGCCGGCGGAAGGGCTCCTCAAGTGTGGCCAGAGTGGGCCCCAAGGCTGAGGAGGCACTGAGAGCGAGCAAGGGCTGCCAGGGCTGTCACCTCTCACTCTTACAGGTATGATTTCATATTCGTCCACTGTGTTGGCAGCAGATAAAAGTTTGAGAACTTCCAAATTAAAAGACCAGAAGAATATAGTTCCTTGCATAGCACAAAGCCTGGAGGTTTGCAGGCACCGATGAGATAGCACTGTCTGTGTAAGGTGTGGTATCATACAAGGAGAGTCCAAAATAGTCTGAGGAAGATCAAGATTAGATTAGGCTGTGACTAATATGAGACCACAGGTACTTGTTTCTTTCAAAACCTGCCCTGTTAAAATCACCTATTGTAGATTTGTTTCATTCCAGGAAGTAGTAGACTGGTGAGGCCGAAAAAGAAGTTTGTGAAAAAGATATTAGAGGCTCACAGAAGATCTGAGAAGGCTGAGATTCCAAATTAGGTGCCGTGCTTTCTGGAAAGATATATAAATTGTCCAAAAGTTGTTTTATGGGTCATCTGCTACTTCTGCCACCACAAGCTAGGTGCTAAAGTTGGCAGAGCCACCAGGAACATGACTTTCCTCCCATCACCATGTTCACCAGCACCAGGACCACTTCTGTACCACAGACTTGAAACTGTCCAAGAACACTTTATGGCTCTACTGCACCCTCACCTGGAGAATAGATTCACATTCCTCACCTCCTAACCCAAGTCCTGGGTAAATGCATCTGATTTATAGAACCACAGTGTGTCCTACCAGCACACACTACCTTAGGGCACACAAATAGAGCAATACTCCAGTGATAGAAAAGGTGTTTAAAGGCTGCTGGAAAGCAGAGTGCATAATGCACACAATTTCAACATTTTACTGTCATTTACTTGTGTTATTTCCTTAATGAAAGACTCGTTTTGCTTAAAAGAGAAAAGATAAGCAGAAAAGTGATAAAGCTCTTTAAATTCACCTGCTTGGGAAGGTGCCAGTTGCCCTGAGAACAACTATTTGTCCTATAGTATATATAAAGACTATACACAACTCTTAATAGTTAAAAAGAACTATACTGAGTTGTTATGCTAAATGGTGCAAAGTAATGTGTAGACATGATTTTACTTAACCCTTACATAACCACATCAGTTGTTTACAGATAGAACTCAGAGAAGTTGGGTGACTTGCCCAAGGTCACACACCAAGGACAAAACAGAGCCAGGATTTCCACCCAGCATGAGGCCTGGCAGGTGTTCAGTATTTCACCCGAACCACCACCCCCATTTAGGGACCTTTTGGGGGTTAGCAATACTGCATCAAGGGAAACCACCAGCCACAAGCTCCGTGCTGCTGCCACGCTAACTTGTCCAAGCAAAGTGAAGAGGAACAAGAAGAAACACAAATTCAGAAGAGCAGCATACAAAGAGGTGATTCAAGGCTAGTTGCAAGATGAACCTCCCAATTTCCAAATTACGTATGTTGGAGCAGTGCTCTTCAAATTATGTTTTGCTCAAGTCTCCTAAAATAATTTGAATAACAATATATCCCCTCCAACATTTCCTAAATTGATATTTAAAATTTTTTCATTGTAAGTTTAAATAGCTGAAAAGCATGCAATTTCTAGTACATCATAAATATTGATATTTCAGAATAGAAATCCCATCAATTTTAAATGTATCCAGTGGAAACCACATACATACAATGTGATAATATCCCATCATTTCTTTTAAAAGGACATTAAGAAGCTACTCTTTCCCATTTTACCTTTTCCTTTTCTCCTTGAATTTGTATTTTACTTCCCTCATACAATTTAATTCTAATAAAATATATTTAATTCTTCAGTCTTTTATTAATCTCTCATGCTTCTCTATACTAAAAAGGTGTTGTGTTTATTAATTGAAACTTAAGTTTATTTTATTCCCTAAGTCTCTAATATTTAACAAAAAAATCTGGATTAAGCTATCATTTTAGTAGTAACAAGTGATTAAAACTACACAAATATACAAATAGATTTAAAATATTGATACATCATTACTAAATACATCTAAGATTTTAATGGAAGTCCATGCATCCTTAATGAAATAAATGGAAATTTTGAAAAAAAATGTTCATGCTTCTTGATGTCAGATTGCTAGAACGGCACTTGGCTATCTCAAATTTAATGGTTTAAAGTGGAACATATGGGCTTTTACTTTCAAACTTGCTCATTTGGTCCTTACATTTTCTATTTCCTTTAATGGACCTTTCAGTTACCTGCCTTAGAGTTACCCAGAGTGTGTGTTCCTCTCTCACCATTATCCACCAACTTCCAAATCAGTTTTCAAGTTCCATCCTGAGTCCATGCTGTATTTTTTCTCTTCTGTTACCTTATATCTGCCACTACACTGAATTGTGTTGATAGCTATTAACTGGTCTCCTTCTTTCCTTTCTTCTTCCCCAGCTAATCCATCTGAAATATTGCCAGTCAGTCCTGCTGGCTCAAGCAAGTTTGGATTTTGTGCCTATCCTGCTTTAAAACCTTCTATCATCTCTCATTTCCTAAAGAATTCCTACCGAGTGCATTAGCTTAGAACTACTCATTCAAGGCTGGGCGTGATGGCTCATGCCTATAATCCCAACACTTTGGAAGGCCGAGGCTGGTGGATCACCTGAAGTCAGGAGCTCGAGACCAGCCTGGCCAAATGGCAAAACCCTGTCTCTACTAAAAATACAAAAATTAGCTGGGCACGGTGGCAAATGCCTGTAGTCCCAGCTACTCAGGAGGCTGAGGCAGGAGAATCACTGGAACCTGGACAGTGGAGGTTACAGTGAGCCAAGATCGCACCACTGCACTCCACCCTGGGCAACAGAGCAAGACTCTGTATCAAAAAAATAATAATAATAATAAAAAGAACTACTCACTCAAGGGCAACCACAATCTGACATTAATCTTCTTTTCTGTACTTATTTTCTGCTATTAGTATGTGAGCAAATGTATGCCCATGCTTCTTAAACTCAGGTCACATACATCCAGGGATGGGGCCACTCCCATGACACAAAACTGTGGCATTTTCCTGAAAATAATTTAAGATATTTTTGTATGAAAACAAATGTACTTGTATTATGGAATAAAATGAAAACTTTGTAAAAATTTTTTAAAGGTCCAGATTTAAAGAAATGTAAACCCCACAACTGTTCTCTGGTTACACTACCAAGTTCCTGTTGACTATTAGTACACACCAGAGGACGTTTTAAGAAGCATTGTTGTGTGAAAGTTCCTTGCTCGGCTCATATCAACTATAGTGAATATTATTTTTTAACTGCCTTTCATTTCTTGTGTAGCACTCACCCTCCCCGCATACACTCTGTCCTTTCCTGCCTCCTCTGAATGTGCCTCTGCTGTTGCTTCCAAAAAAAGACCTGTCCCCCTGAAGACACATTCTGAAATCCCATCTATCCTTCAAGGCTGGCTCAGACTTAAAAGTTGACTTTTCTAATGGGGTTCTGTTAATCACATATACTCCCCTCTCACCCTTCCTAAGAAATAATCCTTGGCTTCTTCCTCTTGGGGGACATATATTATTTCATCCTGTTAAAGGAATCTTAAGCATTAACATGCTTGAAAGCAAGATCTGTATCTAAACAAAGCCCCTTTCCCTGCTCCTCCAATCATATGCCTAGTATAATAGGTGCTCAATAAATAAGTAGTTGAATGAAAGTATGATGGAGTAAAGCATCGCTTTGTGTCCAGGTGTTCTCATCACATTACTATTGCTTTGTTTTACAAACCTATGATTCCTCTGTTTTGAGACCATATGAAATACATGTTCATCTCGGCCAGGCGCGGTGGCTCACGCCTGTAATCCCAGCACTCTGGGAGGCCGATGTGGGCGGATCACGAGGTCAGGAGATGGAGTCCATCTTGGCTAACACGGTGAATCCTCGTCTCTACTGAAAATACAAAAAAATTAGGGGGCATGGTGGTAGGCGCCTGTAGTCCCAGCTACTAGGGAGGCTGAGGCAGGAGAATGGCGTGAACCCGGGAGGCGGAGCTTGCAGTGAGCCGAGATCGCGCCACTGCACTCCAGCCTGGGCGACGGAGCGAGACTCCATCTCAAAAAAAAAGAAAACATGTATATATATATATATGTTCACCTCTACTCATAGCAACAGACCATGGTCCATTCTGAATCACTGAAAAGTGACTCTCATGGTACCATTTGAAATTTAGTTATAAACAAGAAGATTCTCCCAAATCTTCTCATAGGTCAACAATTACAGAGCTAGAGGTCCCATTTCAATTGCCAATATTTTACCCTTCAAAGGAAAACATTAAGCTTTCAATGGCATTTTTAAAAGGTGGCTATACCTAATATAAACAAAATATTAAAATATTTACTAAAGCTTGAGTCTTATACATGGATAAAGGAGAACATTAATGTAGAGTGTCTTTGCAGCACAGCTGCTAGGTCATTTCAGAAAATATGGGTCTGACAGATGGAGAGAAACTAGAATTAAACCTGCAGGTATTTCATGTTCTTTCTCAAGTCATGTTTATTTTAATTAAATTAGGGAAAAGAGAGTCTCATTTCTTAAAAGGAGAAGTCTTAAAGGACTTTCATCTCCCTACCATTTCTTTCCCTAGAGAATTCTGAATGGGGGTAGGGTGAGGTGGGGGAGGAGAAAGCCTGTGGCATTTTATGATTGGAATGAATAACTTTCAAAGGGAATGATATATTTCTTTTTCCAGAAATGTTTAACAGATTATGCTGTATAAGCTGTTAAGGTAAAGAGTCTTCAATTTGGAGGTAAAAGGCAACGAGAGAAACGTAAAACCAAATTAGATATCAAACTAATTAGAATCAATTAGTTCTTGCCAATAAATCCCGTATTTGTGTCTGATTCACTACGTCCACATTATTTTTAAAAAGGAATTATCTAATTATCCAGCAAGATATGAATTTATAGACACTTTGACCCACTTGTGAAAAATGGATTGATAGACGTCCATTTCCTCTGCTGTCAGGAAACGTAACCTTACCAATCCAAATTAAATTTAGTTTCTTCTAATTTTAATTCCATTCCATCTAGGTAAATATGCTGTCAATTCAATATTTCTTCTCCACATTATTCTTTCTGTCCTGGCAGGGAGACAGGATGAGAGAGGGTGATCTACATTTCCCATGTCCTGGTGCTCTCATCAATAATCATTATCATCAATAATCACTTTTGTAATACATCAGGAACTATTTAAATTATTTTTAAAATTGTCTGCCCATTTTAAAGATTAGGAAACTAAAGGACAGAGAGATTAAGTGGCGTGCCAGATCTCACAGCTGGTAAGAATGTAAACTTAGGCACTAGGACAGAGGCCTTTGATTCCCCATCACTGAGCATCCCTGTACCTGATTACTGCGGTCAGGAGCCATCTTGGCTTTTTGGGACCCATGCTGGCCATACCTGCACTGAAGCTTCAGACACTCCCTCTGCTGGCTGGTGACAAGTTCAGCGCAGGGCACTCTGCATCTTCCTTTCTTTACTCAGGACCTGTTCTGTCTAAAACAAGAAAGCTTTTCAATAAATGGCTAATAAGATTTGTGATTGAATAGTAGGTTCAGATATTAAAATCTCAATTTGTGTGGTCCTTTTCCCCACACACACAATGTATTTTTATTATTATTACACATTGAAGCAAGTAACCTGCTCTTGAGGAGATTATAAGATTTCTGTATCTTGAGGAATGGTAGTTATAGAAATCGCAAGTCTGCCTGTATTTTTCCCCTCAAATGGCTACACCATTAAGAAATGTAGGTCGGGCGCGGTGGCTTAACGCCTGTAATCCCAGCACTTTGGGAGGCTGAGGTGGGCAGATCAAAAGGTCAGGAGTTCGAGACCAGCCTGACCAACATGGTGAAACCCCGTCTCTACTAAAAATACAAAAATTAGCTGGGCGTGGTGGTGCATGCCTGTAATCCTAGCTACTCAGGAGGCTGAGGCAGGAGAATCTCTTGAACCCAGGATGCAAGGTTGCAGTGAGCTGAGATTGCACCACTGCACTCCAGCCTGGGCAACAGAGCAAGACTCCATCCAAAAAAAAAGGAAGAAGTACCCTGCATAGAGGCAGGGAGTTCAGGAAATGCAGAATAGGCACTGGGTTACATGAGAAAGAGAATTTGTGTGCTCCTTTTAAGGAGGTGACAAGATTTGAGAGCAGTGCTTCAAACTACTGTGGCGCCAGATAGCCTTTCAAGGAGTTCCAGGTCACAAACATGACATAGAAAGAACAGAAGAGGCCAGGACTGAAGAGGCCATGTGGGCAGGAGCAAGGAACATCTCAGCAGTTGTCAAAGTAGACAGATGGCTGTAATGACTACCAGGGGCTCTCACTTCTAATGTCTTATGTCTGCAAAAGGCCCCAGATTCATGGCCCCCACCCCAGTGGAGAGAGGGAAACCCCAAGAAAGGGAGAAAGAAGTCAAGCTTCCATCATCCCAGCAGAAAGAGTCCTCAGAAGTTGGCTTTTATTTCATTCCCTAGTAAATAAAGAGGTGGAACATCATGTGGACACTTCAGTGCATAGATTGAGTCACCCCTGCTATCTATCATTACAATTTCTGAATCTGAAAGTGAGCATGTGTATGTAACTGCCAAGAAAATATAGAAAGAGCACTTAAGAAGATCATTTTTAGAGATAAAAGCTCATTTTCTCCAGTACTTGCAAATCTTGGTGAACTAGGAAAGATATTTGAAGAGGTAGATTGGTTTTCTCACATTACACATACATCACCTATTAGCTAGAGTCACGGTCAACGAAGTTCAGCACTATTGGGCGAAAGATATAATGGGAGAATTGCTTAACTGAGAGTAAGTTCTGACTTAATAATCAATAGTTACACACTCCAGGAACACTTAGAAAATATTTTGGATTTGGCAGAAATGGTCTCTTTGTGAACATACCTTCATATTCTGAATTCTCTCCAATGTGAACGATAAGTAGATTAAATCAAACTGGATCATGCTTCACTTGGCCTGATGACACAGATGCTAGAACTCTACTCTGCCCGGCAAAGATAGCTGGCTCACTTCTGTATGATGAGCTCTACGTTGTTCTTTAGACAGGTGTTTCCTGAAAATTGACATCAAGAGTGTCAAAACAAAACCACAATAATAGGCTTAATCAGGGACACCAAAACACAAACAGAAAAAAACAATGTTAGCTTACAAGTGATAGAAATTTCAAAGCAAGATAGAAAAAATAACAAATTTAGTGAAATATTTTAAATTTTGTCCTTCACACATAAAGGAAATGACTCAACACTTCTTAGCTCCTTACAAAATGATATTTTCAGTATCTGGGATCCAAAGAAACATTCTGGAAAATAGAATGAGGCATATAACATTATTGATTTGTGATTTCAGACACGTAAAGCATGGCATTTTGCCCAAAAGACAGTGATGATGTTGCTAGGCGTGGATCTTGGCTTCATTTCAGTTGAAATCATCTCATAAGCTCTGGACCTGAATAGGCAACTAATTTTGTTGGTGAGAGATTGTTCATCAAGGTAGTTAAGAAAGGAATACATGAATGTCAGGGTTTCTTATGAATGCAGAGGTTGATTTAGGATATATGGCTCGATAGAGTCAGAGGGACAATTCAGCCTTAAGGAACTAGGTGTCCGTCCTCACACGCTGGTTACCAGACCTGGGATAGCCTGGGACATAAAAGCTGCCCAGATTGGCCCTTTCATTAGTACACACGGAGGAAGTTGTAGGTTGAAATTAGTGTGCAGGAGGCTCTTAGGGAATTACACCTATGGAGGCAAAATGAAAGATACAAGCAAAGGAAGAAGCTGAGCTGTGATGTGATCTCAATGACAGCCTCAGCCAAATTCAAGTGAAGTTCTGAAGATGAAATTAATTTTGATAACCCAGAAACACAAAGTCAAATGCCACATGTTCTCGCTTATAAGTGGTAGAAAAGCAATGAGTACACATGGACATACAGAATAGAATAATAGACATTGGAGGCTACAGTGGGCAAGAGGGTGAGAGAGGGGTGAGGGGTGAAATGCTATTGATTGGGTACAATGTCCACTGCTCGGGTGATGGTTACACTAAAAGTCCAGACTTCACCACTGCACAATATATCCATGGAACACAACTGTAGTACTCATCCTCCTAAATCTATGAAGATAAAAACTGAAAAAGAAATTAATTTTGAAGCTGACCCAAGTCAGGGTGTGATGCCAGGCTTTTATAAGTTCCCACTTCCTGCTCCCACCTACATCTACCCCTGAAAAGAACGGAACTGTGGACACATCAGCTTTCTTTGGGTGGCTCAGGGGGTTCTTTGAAGGGGATCACAGCAGAGGGCCACTGCTCTGCCCTGCCAGCCCACCGTGGAGACATAATTCTGTCAGTGGTCATGAATGGCTTTCTTAGTTTCTTCTCTCTTTTAACTTATTTTACGTATTTTCAAGGACTTATCATTGGGTGATGCTTTGATAGTGCAGTGGTAGCAAAAGCCCCATTTTATTAATTTAATCAACTAATCAGCAATGCTGCTTCAGCAAACTGGCCAATTGCAGCCTTTGAAGGTGCCTAAGTGACATCATCAATACAAAGAAAGCATCATTCCTGATCACAAGCAGTTCCACTCCATTCACTGGAAGTTATCTGATACATACATTTTATTGGTGGTATTATTAAAAATATATCTGTATATTGTATGTCAGAAGATTCACTGAAAGCAAATTCAAACAACCCTCACAAACACTAATCTAGGCTCTAGGAGAATAAATTAAATATCTATAGTCAGAGAGACCAAGGATCAAGAGATCATATATTATCTCAAGTGGAATTTATTACAGATTAGAAGAAACGAGCATTCCTTACTTCCTGTTCTAAGTCCAATGTCATTATGATTCTTTTGTGTCCCTGTTTAGGGACATGCAAAACATGTAGACAAAAATAATCATAAGAATATGATTATCAGAAGTTGCATCTTTGGATCCCAGATATTTTACTATCAAAGTTTTGTTTTTTATTACTTTCCTTTATGGACAATGAAACCCTGAATTATTACATTTACATTATTATTATTTACAGCCACGGTCAATAAGCCAGGGTGATACAATTATAGCAAACAAGAAAAAAATATTATTTAATTAGCATTACAGCTCTCTCATGCTAGCAAATGTATGACTTCTGTTAGGCTTTTGACATCTTAAGGGAAAAAAAAAAGAGCAACTCTAGGTTTATCCTAGCTACTTTCAAGAGACTTAGAATGAAAATCACTGGATCAGTCACATCTAAGAACGAAATATATTTTATGGCAAAATCATGTCAGACTTGCCTATTCCCTTTTAGTTTTATTTCAGTAGCCTTCACGAATCCTTCATAAATAAATTAACCTATTTAGCTGTTATCAGAAAAAAATCTTTGAACATACATTAATCCAAAAATTTCTCAGCCAATTCAGTTCTGAATTGAGTATTAAAGAAAACTCATTAAAATAATAGTAAATTTTTAAATTAAAAAAACCCTCAAGTTTCATTTTACTCCTTGGACCCCAGGTTCTAAATATTGCAACAAGCTCTGTCTATGTGCAAAGGTTTAGGATGGAGAGTTCATGCACCAGACTGTAGACGAAATGAACAATGGGAACAAGCAGAGATGACATGTTTTGCTCGAATTGCTTCAATTAAAGTTAGACCCTATGCCCAGAGGTTCAGTGGCTTTGCTCTCCGTTATGAAAAAAACGTCCTTCTTTTGACATCAGCATTTTGTTTCCTAGCAGAAGCATTCCACTGAGATTTTATGCATCTCATCAACACTATTCCATCTCCTATGCTAAACGTGTTATTACGAAAGGTTTGCAGTGTCTGGAAGCTGGAAGGGGCTGTGCCCAGGCTATTCCAGCAGCTTAGCTATTGCATTGGCACATCTCCAGCTTCTCTGCTAAATACATAATTAAATCTCACGGTCGACATGGTGTGATTCATTCCCATAAAGTGTGAAAACAAACAACTGTGCATGCGCTGTCCCCAATTTCAAATTCAAAACAAAAATATCCTGGAATCTTCTATTTCCCTTAAGTTCCAAATGTAATTAGACCATTTTTAAAGGCAAGTAGTCTTCCAGTTTCCATGTGCTAAATCCAATCTGTCAGTTACAAATGGGGTGGGGGGGACAAACGACTGCAAAATGTAACATCTTGGTTTCCTCTCTTTATAATCAAGTGCTCAAATTGACTTATTTTCCCCTAGAATTACCAAAATGTCATTGCTCTCTCATGCAGAGCCTTTGTTTATTTACCAGTTTACAGCCAAGAGCAAATGTTCACAAGTAAGTAATCAGACCCTCCAAGTGCTGTTGACTAATGCAAACTTACAAACTGCAGCAATGCGACTAGGGGCAGCCGTGATGCTGGTTTTGGCTCAGTTCCATAGCCCTAAGTCACAAGGAATTTAAACAAGATGCCCAGCACCTCTCTGCAGACGTCACTACCAAGTTCTTCTGTAGGGCAACAATTCTTTTCATTTTTCCAAATAAACTTCACTAAATGAACTAAATTCTTCCAGCTGCCTCCTAGGAAAAATTCAATATATGAGGAGCTAGAGTAAAATTTTCTATCCATAAATAGATATCTCCAGTATATTTGTATTGGTGAAATGCAAAATAAATCAGAAAATATTTCCAGAAGGGAGATAGTCATAAGATTACATTTTCTTTTCAATAAATATCAATTTTGTGGCACAAGTCTACAATTAAAAATTTAAGTAACTGAATAGAGGTTTTAGCTAATCTATGAATATAAGTCTACAAAGGTTAAATATATTTTATGCAAATGTGTCTCATATATAAACATAGCACAAATATACTGCTCTTTAATGACCAACAATATTCTTACATTGTCTTCCATTTTTCTTGTTTGATTCTCTTCTACTATACTTATATACTTCTTGAATCTATACTATACATATATATATATATACACACAACTATACTTCCTTATACTATACTTAAATATATTTCCTCTGCACTTCAGCTGTACTAGATAACATGTTCTCAAACATGGCTTATGCATCCCTGACTCTATAATTCTGCTAATTCTGTTTCCTCCACTGAGAATTCTGTTCCACAAACTGTCAAAACACTTCCCTGATATTTCTCAGCCCAATTCCAATGCCATTTAGCTAAAATATTTGTCTCCTCTTAACCCCTTTTAATATTTTATTTGTGCTCCTCTAACTTTTTAATAGTATTAATATATACACCATTGTATTATTCTACATCTACAAAATTATAGAGACTGATGACAAGAATTATGTCTCATTCATTTTTAATCTTTTTTAAAGCCAAATTTTTGAAGCCAAAAAATTGAAGCAAAGTTTTAAAGATAGTCCATGCTTAAAAAAAACAAAATGCATTGATGGAACAAGGAAATGAATGAGCCAATGTCTTTAGCATGCTTATTGTATAGAAAACTCTTTAAAGTGCAGAGTAGCAAAAAATAAGAATCTTTTAAAGCATTCATAATCCATGCATATGTCTTTTGTACACCTTGTATGTGCAAATAAAATATATGCACAATTTGTATTTGCAAAAATATTTTGGAATGTACCGCAATGACTTAGCATTAACATATATCATGATTGAATGTGTCATGATAATATTTTTCTACATACATTTTATATAGTAATTCATTATGTGGTCACAATATAATTTTAGATAATCTTCTGCTAAATATTTTGATTGCTTTTCATTTTTCTGGCTTTATCTCTCCTACTATGTTCTAATTGTTTTAGTAATATAAGTAATTCTCTACCTCTACTGCTAATTGCATTGCTAAAAATTTGCATATTTTACCATTGTCTCTCACCGGAAACATGCATCAGCCTGCTAATTGGTCTGCTTGTTTTCATTCTCAGCCTTCTCTAAGACATTCTCAACCAAGCACACAGAGTGATGGTATCATCCGTCAGATCATGCCTCCTATTTACTCAGAATATTCCAATGTCTTTCTGTTTTATGCAGAGTAAAAGCCAAAGTCCTAGTAACAGAGACTGGAAAACTGTATTTGAAACTCTACTCCCATCCTCCCCCTCATTATTTTTCTGGTCCAATTTATTGTTTACCCTCTCCCACCCTGCTCCAGCCACATTGGTTTCTTTGCTCTCCCTCAAACATACTGACGATTCTGCTTCAGGGCCTTTGCACTTGCTGCTCCTTTAGGTAGTCAACCAATCTCCATACCTAGCTAAATCAAAACTGTCTCCTTTGAACCCCATTGCATTTTGTTTGTATTAAAGCCATTCAAGTATGTTCACACGCTCCTCTTTTTTGCATCTTTACAGAAATATCAACTCAGTAAGGCCTTCAAATCATAGACCCTATCTCAAACACCACTTGGCCTTTGCCATAGGCTTTTCACCATATTTCATATTTGTTTAATGTATTTCTACTTTATAGACTCTATGTTTCATAAGAGTAGAGATTTATATCTGCTCTATTCATATTGTATCCCCAGCTGCCAAAACTATGTATCTGACATATAGTGGGTACCTAATAAACATTGGTTGAATAAGCAGATGTTATGATTAATTGACTTTAGCTAAATCTGTGCTTATATTCAAGATGACTAAGAAAAAAGTGCTCTTGTCTCAACTTAACTATTTACAGGCAAAATAGAAGTCCCTGAAACTGATAAATCCAAGCTTGTCCTTCCATCTCTAAAACATCCGTATGCTTTGGCACATTGTATGCTCACAGTTAGCAGACTACTCACAAGTACATCCACACGTCTGCTCCCACTCGTTGTGTTGTATGTTTAATAGAATCAGTTGTGTTTGTTCCCAGAACTGTCCCTGTCAGTTGCACTTGTTATATTGTAATTGTACAACTTGATTAAATATTAGTAAAGCAATAGACTATGGATCTGCAAATAGAATTATGGTACTATGAAAATGCCATTGAATGTCTTAGTAAGACTCAGTAAAGGCAAGTGACTAACGAATGTGAAATATGATAACAATCACATATTTGAAAAATAATAAAAATATAGAAAAGGGATATACCCATCACTTTAAAATTTTACGTACTTACTCTCCCTCTGCCAAATAAAACCCTAGACATTATAGATGATTCAATATGAGTATGATTTACGTAAAAAAAATTATAGAGAACTTCAATCATCAAAAATATATGCCAACAAAAAGCTTTAGCCCATGTCAGAATGTATACTTACATGTTTAAAGTTAAAAGAAAATCTTGAGGCACACACACGTATATGTACACACACACAAACACATTTTTTTATTTAATCTATTTTATTAACTTACCGCAAATTTTCTTAGTAATAACAGATTTATGTAATATTTCTTCCCCTCAGTTATTTTATCAACAAAGTGAAGAAAATACAAATTGTGTTGCCTACAACAAAGATCTATTAAGAATAAAACAAAGTTATATATCACAAAGTGCCCTGAAAAGCTATTACAGATGTGTAAGCTGGTGTCATAATTAAATGGATTTAAGGAAAAGCTGAAAGTAATAAAAGACACCTTTACTTCTTCATTCCCCTTAGACATATTCTTTTCTGGAATTATCGAGGCATTTTCACATAATACTGTTCTAAACTTGAAAATTCAAATGCATCAGGCATTCCAAGCATAACTGGAACAAATTCAAATGAACATCAGATTTCCATTTAAATCCAATTTTACTCACTTTCTCCTTCCTCTGTTTCAAGTCTCAGAACACTCTCCTTTCTTATAACTGAGCTCATTTCTCAAGAGTCAAGGAACTCACTTGGGTCACCTTCCTACCTGGGGCACCAACCATCTTCAAGAGCTTCATCTGTGCCTGCATACCAAAGAGATGCTTACACAAGAGCTTTGGCAATGAGTCCTGAAGTGCTTCATGAATGTAAATGACCTGAAACAAGGGGACTGCAGATAAGTAGGGAGGCCAGGTTTCCATGAGTCCAACCATTCCAACCTTTCTATGCATTGCCTGAAACCTACACAGGTGGCAACCAGACCCCATCTGACTGTGTAGCCACTCTGCTGTCCTTCCTGCCTGAGAGCCATTTCATCAGCAGTATGACAATAATGTCGGACATCTATTTAGGTCTTGCTTTGAGAAAATAAAAAGGGTTTCACAATTTGCAAAGGATCCAATAGGAAGGGCAATAGCATTGGTGTTCAGGGCATGTGCTTTGGGTTTAAATCTTTACTACTTAGCATGTTGTGATTTTGTGCAAGTTATTTAAACTCTCTTAGCCTCAGTTTCCATGTTGTTAAAAATAGCTATCAAATGCCTACTCTAGATTGAATAATTTAGGGTTTTTAAAATAATTTAAAATGATATATTTAAAGCATCTATTTACCAGAACATGTAAAGTGGGAAACTATTACTATTATGTTTTAAAACTATATAACTTAAAGCTAAGACAGAATGTTGTCATATTTCAGTATGTCAGGTAAGCAGAATCCAGCTATTACAGAAATATTTTTAATAATAGAAGAGCAACAAAAATGAGTGATAGGCATACAAATTTCATTCTCATGACCTTACTTCTGTCCTCAGCATTCCACAAGCCTCAAATGTTCAGCTTAGTCTCAGGGATTCGTTTTCTAGTTCTTTCTTTAGGCTAAAGACATTTACGTAAATAAAGGTTTGAATAAAACAACCCCCAGGAGTATTTCACCGTATTTCAAGACACCTTATTTATTTGTGTATTATAAATAAAATGTTTTTTAATAATCAAAATGGAATATTTTCTAAATATCTGTTTCTAAACTACCTCTAAATATAATGCAATGAAATTTTCTTTAAAACAATAACAACAAATCATTGTAACACTACATAGTAAGCATATACAATACCATAATTGTACACACAATCCTGATAGATACATTTTCTAAGTTGCTTTAAATAGACTTCTGTTTTTAAAAAAAAGACATTTACCTTCTATTTTTAGATGACTGATTGAATAAAAAACTTATCACATTACCTCTCCCCCAAGAGACAAAAACTGTTACCAAAAATGTGTTCCAAGAAGAGAAACTCTTGGAGTAGAAGTTTAATTTGAAAAAAAAAAAAAGACTCAAGCAAATCACATGCCAAGGAAGAAAAAAAATGGTAGATTCAAAGGACATTTGTGTTTTGTATCTGATATCTAATAGACTTTTTGTACTACTGCTAAGCTGAAGATAATCATTTCTCGTCATCTTTATCAGAAACCCCAGAAGGCTCAGCCACATGCAGACCTGGTAATTAAGCTGTTAAATTGGGAAGTGGTCATCCCTTCAGGTGAATTCATCTGTTGTCAGATCCTCCAATCCTTCCCTCCCCTCTAGGTTCCTAAATTTCCTCTGACATGTTCCTTTTTTGTATCTCGTGTGTTGAGAATCTTAAGAGCAGCTCTGGTTTTCAACTAGCTAAAAACTGCATT
This sequence comes from Nomascus leucogenys, assembly GCF_006542625.1. Taxonomy (NCBI): domain Eukaryota; kingdom Metazoa; phylum Chordata; class Mammalia; order Primates; family Hylobatidae; genus Nomascus; species Nomascus leucogenys. The sequence goes on along the minus strand of NC_044381.1, from coordinate 59,491,709 downwards.
ATACCCTTGGATCGACACAAGAGGACATTCTATAAATATTCTATAAATATAAATGATATATAAAAAGAAACTAAAGAGTTTAGAGAAGTAAACTTGTAGACATACTATCAAAGCCTTCTTGCATTTTGCATGAGGAAGAATTCAAACACTAAGTAAAGTTAACTAGAAAACTAATGAGAAAGGCAGGGCTTGATGGCTCATGCCTGTAATCCCAGCACTCTGAAAGGCCGAGGCAGGTGGATCATTTGAGGTCAGGAGTTCAAGACCAGCCTGGCCAACATGGTGAAACCCTGTCTCTACCAAAAATACAAAAATTAGCCGGGTGTGGTGGCACGTGTCTATAATCCCACCTACTCGAGAGGCTGAGGCAGAAGAATCGCTTGAACCCTGGGGGCAGAGGTTGCAGTGAGCAGAGATCATGCCACTGCACTCCAGCCTGGGCAACAGAGCAAGATTTTGTCTCAGAACACACACACACACACACACACACACACACACACACACACACACAGCTAATGAGAAGAACATGAATCCTATCAATCAAATTTATAGCTACTTTCTAGTTTTAACAATTATAATTATTTCCAATTATTTTGCATAATTCTTTACACAGATTTTGAGTCTTTCTTTTATAAAGTTAAAAGTTATAAGAATTTCTTTGGAGAAAAGGTACAGTCAGCCTCAGATCTTCTAAAGGGAAAAGCTAAATTCTGATGGTTTGAACTGCTGTTTTCTGGGAAACACTGAGTAAAAAACTGGCTGGCAAAAGTAACTACAGGCTGGACCTTAAAGCCCATGGCACCATCTCTGAGAAGTAAGATACTTCGTACAATGGGTTTAGAGAAAATTATTGTATTCCTTCAGGATAGTCAGATCAAAGACAGAGACTCAACTCGGCTGAATGTATTATTATCTCATAGCCTCAAAAGTCAGCATGGCAGATTTTTAGGGTGCCATTTACAAGTAAAACAAGTGAAAGTATGAAGAACGCCACTTGATTTTTTTGTTTTTACTACATGAAGCCCTTTATTTTGAGGACATGATATGTGCTAAATTTTTTTCAATTAGGTATAATCTGACTGATGCTTCAAAAATTATTTTAAGTATTGTTTTAAATATTATTTATTCTGGCCTGGCCACTGTGGCTCACGCCTGTAATCCCAGCATTTTGGGAGGCCGAGGCAGGCGGATCACAAGGTCAGGAGATTGAGACCATCCTGGCTAACACGGTGAAACCCCGTCTCTACTAAAAAATACAAAACATTAGCCGGGCGTGGTGGTGGGCGCCTGTAGTACCAGCTACTCGGGAGGCTGAGGCAGGAGAATGGCGTGAACCCGGGAGGCGGAGCTTGCAGTGAGCCGAGATCACACCACTGCACTCCAGCCTGGGTGACAGAGTGAGACTCTGTCTCAAAAAATATATATATATATATAAATGTGTGTCTGTATATATATATATGTGTGTGTATATCTATATCTATATATATAGATATATATAATTTATTCTTTCAAGGTCCAGCTCAAATGCCAGTTCCACCAAAAAGCCTTTCCTGATAGAAATCGTCTTTTCCCCATTCTATATCAGATATATATATATATATATCTTTGTTTTTCATGCTATTACTTATTAATCACTTGCTAAGCAAGTACCTGCTACTTATCAAAAAATCAAGCCTACATGAGATAAAGCATGAATGAAATTGTACTGAAAATATATTTCAGTTTACATACACATTTTTAGAAATACACAGAGAAAACATTATACAGCAAACATTAGGGGCAAGGACTTCATGTCTAAAACACCAAAAGCAATGGCAACAAAAGCCAAAATTGACAAATGGGATCTAATTAAACTAAAGAGCTTCTGCACAGCAAAAGAAACTACCATCAGAGTGAACAGGCAACCTACAGAATGGGAGAAAATTTTCGCAACCTACTCATCTAACAAAGGGCTAATATCCAGAATCTACAATGAACTCAAACAAATTTACAAGAAAAAAACAACCCCATCAAAAGGTGGGCAAAGGACATGAACAGACACTTCTCAAAAGAAGACATTTATGCAGCCAAAAAACACATGAAGAAATGCTCATCATCACTAGCCATCAGAGAAATGCAAATCAAAACCACAATGAGATATATTACTGTTTTTTAACTGTCCAAGGGAAAAGTTCATAACTTTGCAGTGAAAGCATTCAATTTCATAGCAAATCTTTCTGAGTGTTCCAAAACCCACAGCACTACACTTCATGTAGGCTGACATAATTTGCTTAAGCACTGTTGGATCTCCAGTATCTTACACAGTCAAGTTGTAGGTATTCAATTGATTTTTATTAGAAGATTAAAGTATTATATTATCTCATTTAAACTTCAAAGCCATACCAATAAATCATTGTCATCACCATTTTATAGACGAGACAATAGAAATCAAGAGGGTAAGGGTAAGTAATTTCTTCAGAAAAATACAATTTTGAGGAAAATACAGGAATCGAGGAGATTCAGCATGAGTCTTCCTGGCTCCAAACCTTGCTTTTAACTACTCCATTACGCCTCCTATTATAATACTTAGAACATTTTGTTCTTTCCTTTTTTGTACTGGAGTTACATGACAGCATGGGAGCAGGGGTCATGTCTTTATAACCCTAATCTATGAGACTTTTTACCTTATAAGCGTTCATAAATATTTGCTAAAGTAGTATTGGAATTATTGAATCAAACGATACTAATGCATTCAATTACAATGTGTTAGTACTATACAGTGAATAACATTAAAAATAAACAATATTTGGCCAGGTGCTGTGGCTCGCACCTGTGGCTCCCAGCACTTTGGAAGGCTGAGGCAGGTGGATCACCTGAGGTCAGGAGTTCAAGACCAGCCTGGCCAACATGGTGGAACCCTGTCTCTACTAAAAATACAAAAATCAGCCGGGTATGGTGGCACACACTTGTAATCCCAGCTACTCAGGAGGCCAAGGCTGGAAAATCGCTTGAACTCAGGAGGTGGAGTTTGCAGTGAGCCAACATCACGCCATTGCACTCCAGCCTGGGCAAGAAGTGTGAAACTCCATCTCAAAAAAATTAGATAGATGATAGATGATAGATAGATGATAGACAGATAGATAGATAGATGATAGATAGATAGATAGATGAGCTCCAAATATGTGCCAGGTTTCTTTTTTTGTAATTATATTTGCAGTTATAGGAATTAATTCAGAGAGATCTTATATAGCCATTACCCAGTTTCCCAGAAGGGTAACATCTTGTAAAACTTTAGTACAATGTTACAATGAGGATATTGACATTGACATAGGCAAGGGGGTTCCTCCATTGCCCTTTTACAGCCACACACTCCATCTCAATCACGACCACCATCCCCCATCCCATGTGCTAAGATTCATCCAAAGTGTTGCATGTATCAATAGTTCATTCTTTTTTTAATAGTGAATAATATTCCATGGTATAGATGTATCACTGCTTAACCAAGTTTGTATTAAGCATGTCTTTTTATCATGATGTTTTGACATCTGAGGCCTTACTGATCCTGGGGAAACTGACCCGTATCCCCCAAGGCTAGGCAATTTCTAGAGAAAGTAAATTACTCACCTGCAGGTGCACCTTTCATATGCAAATTACCAATCTAGAGCAGTGTTTTTCCTCTGCTCTCACACCACAACAATCAACACAGAAGACTTCTGTGACAAAATGTTTGGGGGTTCCCCCCCATATATACACAGTTGGGGGCTCAGTCCCCAAGACTGCCCCTGCCTTCAGACAGCAGTTGCAAGTCCAGGCCTTTGGGGTTTCAAGTTGGGGTTCCCACGACTCCCTCTTTGGGTTTGATTAATTTGAAGTGCCTCACAGAACTCAGGGAAACACATATTTTGCCATTTTATTATAAAGAATATTATAAAAGATATAAAGAGATGCATAGGAGAGGCCTGAGGGAAAGGGCTCAGAGATTCCATGCTCTCCTTGAGTGCACCACCCTCCAGCAACCTCTACATGCTTAGCCATCTGGAAGCTCTCTGAACCCTGTCCTTTCGAGTTTTAATGGAGGATTCATTACACAGTCATGAGTGGCAACTGTGTGGAAATGTAACTGGACAAAAGGGGTATGATCTCATACTAATGGACTGAGTGGGGAAACCTAGCAAGATCTGTCTGTTTAGATTCTTCTTGGCTTCTTTGGGCAGCATTCCTTCCTCCAGAACATGTGACAGGACCATCTCTGGAATGAGGGTCTTTTGACCTACAATCAGATGAGAGCCCTGTCTTGCGCAGATAAAAGGAGGACAAGAGAAGGTCAGAGAAAGAGATTCTGTTTCCTGAGGTCTAAAGTACCCCCAACATTATAACAAAAGACTGTAATAAGGGCTCTGGGAGTTATGAGCCAGGAACCATGGAGAAAAACAAATACGCATATATAATCATAATATCACAGGCTCTTATATTCCAAGCTAATATTTCCCTACCCTAATCACCCAGGGCCAGGTACCAGACAGTACTTACACCCCACAGCCTGCTAAAATTATTCAAACTAGCCAATCCTAAGCCTGTTTGCTCTGCCTCACTCATTCCCTCCTGTGGAAACTACAATAAGGGTTCATATTCTTATTTTCTCCCCTCCCTCTGCTTCCCCATTAACCCTGATGCTTCCTCATATGGCCCTGCATAGCGTGGCATGCCCCCTCCGTTTACAAACTGTAACAAACCACCATTTCAATGGCAGTCACCTACTGATCTGTTGGCCTCATCATACTTAAACAATAATAAAATCTACACTTTGAAACAACATTATTTAAATTTGTGGCCGTTATGGATAAAGCTGCTATGAATATTGTATACAGATTTTCATGTGAACACAGCTTTTCATTTCTCTGGGGTAAATGTGTAGGATCGCAATTGACAGATCACATGGTAGTTGCCTATCCAGGCTCTCTTTCCAGTGCTTATCCTCACAGCAATTCTGTGACGTTAGTGCGATTATGGTTCCCATTTTAAAATGATGGAATTGAAGCACAGGGTTCAGTAATTTGCTAAAGATCTATAGTATGTACCTATTCCAATGCTACCAATAAGAATAAATATTTTATTTTGTGATATAGTGTATCAATTGTTACCACCATAAGGGCACTATGTATTTTCCAGCATCTCTGGGTTAACATGGCAAAATAATAATAATAATAATAATAATAATAATTTACCTGCTTTTTTAAGAAAAACCTAAGGATCTCGTTTAGCCCGTTTGTGCCTTGGGATATATAACAGATAGTTCAAAGAATAAATTTTGACAAAGTTTAGTTAGATGTTATACTCCTCCATATTGCAAAAATTTTCAAATTCCCCTGCTATCATTGTAATAATATACATCTTATGCCAAATGGAAAGGCATTATTCTGAAAGAAGAGAGGAGTGAATGTGCAGCATTTGCTGCCCAATTGGAGATGTTCATCCTTGAGCTCTCAAGGAGTGGCCTCATCAGGGTCTTCTGGGTTCTTGTCTTATGCAGCACTGAAAATGTTCGCAGCTGGATCTAAGTAAGAAATTGACAGGAGGGCCATCACTTAAATCTATACCTGTCCTTGCCAGTGTCCAGAACAAATAGCTAAAAGACGAAGGATTTCCACTCTAACCAAAACTGCACAAATGTTACAAAAGGATATGTAGGATATCACCAGATGGCATGATCCTCTGATAATTAAGAAGGATTTTAGAAGGCTGGAATAACAATTTCTATGGGGACAAAAGTATGGACAAAGCAACTCAAGGCCAATTTGAAACTCTGGACAGAGGCCATGCTCCTTTTCTTGTTGTTGCTGTTGTTATTGTTTTTCTTGTAACTTGGTCAATACTTCTGCCCTTTTAAAATGTTTTTAAATTATCAACTATTTCAGGCAAGTAAAATATTTTATGTAATAATATAGTGAACACTCTTGCATCCTCTACCATATAAAAAAATAAAACATTAGACTTTCAATTCCTTTGTGGATTCCTATACAACCTCATTCTTCTTCTTCCCTAGAGATAATCACTTTCCTGAATTTTGAATTATCATTCTCACATATGACTTTATTCTTACATATATAATATAAAGTAAAAGTCATATATGGGTATTAATTTGTGTATACATGGCTTCCTTCTGTCCATATGCTTCTGTAACTTACTTTTTTTCACTAGAAGTTATACTTTTGAGTTTTATGCATGGTGGTACATTGGCTCTACTTTTTTCATTTTCACTGCTGAATAATGTTACATACTTCAATGTATTAATCTATCATATGTTTTCGGATACTTAGATTGTTTTAAACTTTTGCTATTACAAATAATGTTACCATAAACACTTATGTATAACTGATTGAGCAAATCTATCTTAAGGAAATATGTCTAATAATTACTATTGCTGGGTCATAGCCATGCACTCATTCAACTTTATCAGAGATATCCTTTTCCATCCTAGCATGAATCAGATAGCACATTCAAACTGGAAAATTTAAGAATTTAATAAAAACTACTCAATCAGTATTGTCAATGTTTAGAGACCTAAAAAATAGTGCAGTACTCTGGCATTAGCAAGAACAGAGAGTCATCACCCTTTTAAGCCTCAAGTAGCAAGGAAAGAAAACAGTTAGAAGGATCTGGAGCACATCACTCTATGGAGAGAACTGTCTGACGCGATCTGTGGTTTAAGGGATAGGACAAGCAAACACATGTGAGAGGGGCAAGAGGACAATTACCATGACCTTACTTCCCTTACAAACTCCAATCTACAATGGAATCCAACTGTAAGCCAGAGAACCAAGGAGCTTTCTTGACGTAAGGTCAACTCCCTAGAGCAAAAAGCTAGGCAAAGAAAGATGAGAAGTGGAAGTGGAGGAGTAAATAGAAAGTATCCAGCATAAAGTTGCAGCAAAATTGCTTTGCAACATGATTGTATCATTTTACCCTCCCACCAGTTGTATGTGGGAGTTCCATATTCTCATTAATGCATTACTTTTATGCATTTCACTTTTGGCTAATCTGATGGATATGAGGTGGCACACCATTTAAATACTCATTGACCTAATGTCCACTGTAGGTGAACATCTTTTCTTATGTTTATTAGCTATTTCTTCCTCTGTGAATCCCTTCCTCAAATATTTTACCCATTTTTTTCTTAAATTAACTGTCATTTGTTTCACACATACCTCCAATGACTTCTAAGTTTTTCTCTACTTCAATTTTTTTCTTTTTCTTTTTTTTTTTTTTTTTTGAGACAGGGTCTCACTCTGTCACCCAGGCTTGAGTGCAGTGGCACAATCTCGGCTCACTGCCACCTCCCCTTCCTGGGTTCAAACGATTCTCCTGCCTCAGCCTCCAGAGTAGGTGGAATTATTAGCGACACCTGGCTAATTTTTGTATTTTTAGTAGAGACAGGGTTTCACCCGTTGACTAGGCTGGTCTCAAACTCCCAACCTCAGGCGATCTGCCTGCCTCGGCCTCCCAAAATGCTAGGATTACAGTCATAAGCCACTGCGCCCGGCCTCTACTTCAATTTGAACAGTAGCCCATTCTTTATTCTCCAATATGCACATTTAACTTCTGGCATTTCCCGGTGGTAACTATATTACCTCTACATATTATCCATTTTTCTTGACCCTCATGGCAAGATATGAGCACTTTCTGTTAGTTAGCTAAAGTGTCACTATTGATGTCAGCAACACATTCTATTCAATGCCCAAACTCACTTATATAACGCAAAAATGAGAACCAATGTGTGATTGTTTTTGTATGTATCTTTTCTCCAGGAAACTGCACTCTTTTCCTTTACAACTGGCTTAAACTCTATTGCTACTAACTAAGGACTCATTGCTTTAGAGTCTAACATTAAATGATCAAATATATAAACGTTAATGTACAGAGACATGAAAGGAAACAGATAATGCATTATGTGAGGAATCCTCAAACAGCAATATAATAAATTACTCTGGCTACATTAAACATGTTCCTGTTTGTTCAATAAGTAAGCAGAATTTTCAGGATGTTGAATGATAACAGTGAAATAATTGGAAAAAAAAGTTTGAAAACAAAAACTGTCTTATATTTCAGTTTGGAGCAATTGAAATAAACATACATTGATTTTTTAAGAAATTGATCATAAGAGAGTTTGGTCAAAGAGTTGACTAACATTAAAAGATGATAGCCTCTAAAATTATTTTTCACTCAGGTTTTTGTTCTTCCCCTTTGAATGTTGAAACCAATGTTAACAGAGAGCTACCAGCTCATCAAGAAAAATTATAATAATTCATACAATTTACATGCAGTTTGGTGGCTTGCTATTTTCAAATAAGGATTTTTTTTTAAATTAGCCTAAAAAGTATGATAGTTTTCTCAAACTGAAAGCTTCTTTTCCAGAAAAATATGCTATGTGATTCAAATTATTTTGGAAGAGCTATTTACCAATGCCCTGAAAGCACTGCTATGTTATGTATTTTAAATATCAATGCTATAATTAAAGCCATAAAGTGAAATATTTTTTTCTGGAAATCTGGCAATATAGCTGTGAAAAAAACAAAAGCTATGAAATAATGCAACAGATGCAACTGAAGCATTCTTAGAGGGACATTAATAGCTTATTCCCTATAGGAGAAAAGAAGAAAGATATAAAGTTAATAATCTATGTTTATATCTTAAGAAGTGAAGGGGAAAAAAGCAAATTAAATACAAAGTAAACAGAACAAAATGGGAGAAAACAAAAAATACAGAAATTAGTGAAATAATGAACAAACGTTATTTAAAAAAGTCATTTGCTTCTTTGAAAAGATTACTAAAATTGATAAATTATCACAAGAATCATCAAGAAAAAAGAGCAAAGCACAAATTTTAGATACCAACATTGAATGAAGGGTTGTAACCATAGATTTTACAGGCCTTGTGATTATAAAAGGTTATCATGAGTACTTTATGCTGATAAATGCAGCAATATAGATAAGATGCACAAATTCCTTGAAACATGCCATTTACCAAAACAGACACAATAAAAATTAAATTATGATAACATATCTAGGTGGATTAAATAAACCAGATTTGTTATATAAAAAGTTGAAGCAAGCCCAGATGTCATCACTGGTGAATTCTATCAAATGTTTACAGAAGAAATAACATCAGTTCTAAACAGATTGGTTCAGAAAGTAGAAGAGGAGAGAACATTTACCAACTTATTTTATGAGGTCAGAATAATTTTGATACAAAAGTCAGACAAGAACATCATCAGAAAAGAAAATTACAGACCAATACCCCTACAAACATAGACACAAAACTCCTTAATTAAATATTGGCAAACCAAATCCAGAAATTTAAAATATTAAAATATAATATATAATGGAATAATATATGTGATATATTATATAATGGATAATATATAATGGAAAAATAGCATTTAACCTAAAAATGCAACATTGGTTTAATTTTTGAAAATCAGCAAATATAATTTATAAATATAATTTATGACATCTACAGATTAAAAGGGAAAATATTATATAATATAGATGCTGAAAAAGCATTTGACAAAATTCAATTTCCATTTAGAATTAAAAAAAATCTTCACAGCAAACTAGCCATAGAAGAAAATCTTCAGCCTGATAAAACTCATCTATACAGAACCGACACTCATATTTAATGATTAAATTTTGAAAGCTTTCTCTCTATGATGTGGAATAAGACAGGAATGCTTTCTCTCACAACTTTTATTCAGTGTTGTACTGGAAGCCCTAGTGAGTACAATATGGTAGTAAATTAAATTCATGCTTTAAAATTGGAAAGAATGAAAGAAAACTGTCTTTATTTAAAGATAGCATAATTATGTAGGATGATATGAAGAATTTGTAAAAAATTATCACAGCTATTAAGTAAATTTAACAGTCACAAGATATAAAGTTAATGAAAAAATCAATTGCATTTCTTTATACTAACAATAAAGAATTGGATAATGAAATTAAAATTACTGTATAATAATATTTACAATTGCTCACCAAAATATAAAATACTCAGTATAAGTTTAACAAAAGATATGCAGTATCTCTGAATGAAAACTCTGAAATATTGCTGACAGAAATCTTAAAAGGCTTAGAAATGTAATTATACAGAAATTAAAATTACTGTATAATAATATTTACAGTTGCTCACCAAAATATGGAACACTCAGGATAAGTTTAACAAAAGACATGTAGTATCTCTGAATGAAAATTATAAAATATTACTTAGAGAAATTTTAAAGGGCTTAGAAATGTAGAGATACACCATATTTAAGGATTTGGAAAACTCAATATGCCAGAATGTCAGTTGTCACCAAATTCACCTATAGATTCCATGCACTTCTGAGCAAAATTCCACCAAAAAACTTCCTGTAGATATGGAAAATCCTATTTTTAAATTTATCTGGAAATGCAAAGAACCTAAAATAACCAAATTTATCTTAGAAAAGACGGATGATATAGGAAGAATACCTGCCTTCAAGACTTACTTTAAAGTTATAGAAATAAAGGGAGTATGATATTGGCAAAATAACAGAAGTATATCAATAGAACAGAATAGAGACTCCAGAAATAAACCCATGCTTATATGGTAAAATGATATACACTAACAGAGCCCCAACAATTCAATGGGGAAATAAAAGTTTTTTTAACAAACGGTTTTGAAAAATATCCATATATTCACACTGACCTCACACAATCCACAAAAATTAATTTTATGTATATCTTGGATCTAAATGTAAAACTAAATCTATACAGCTCTCAGAAAATAAAATATAGAGAACATTTTTATAATTTGGGAGTAGGCAAAGATTTCTTAGAGAAGAAACAACACACTAATCATAAAAGAAAGAAATGATAAATTTGAATTCATCAAAATTTAAAACTTCTGCTCATTGAAAGAAATAAAACATTGAGAAAATATATATACTGTACAAGACAAAATATTTGTGTCCTATATATCTAATTTGTCTCTAGAATATACAAAGAACTAACTCCTACAACTCATTAATAACACGAAAAACAACTTCTCCACCAAAGAAATGGAAAAATGACTTGAACAGACACTTCACAAAATAAGATATGTGAATTGCACATATATGTATGAAACAGTAATCAATATCATTTGCCATCATTGAAATTCAAATTAATGAGATATCATTATAGTGTTATTAGAAGTTAAACAGAAAAGACAACATTAAATGCTGGTGAAGATATGGAACAATCAGAGTCCTGTTTCCAATGGGAAGGTAAAATAGTAAAATCTCTTTGGAAATCTAGTACTTTCTTAAAATGTTAAACGTACATCTACCCTAAGAACCAACACTTCTACTCTTGCATATGTATCTGGACAAATGAAAACATACAACCACAAAAAGCTTTGTATAGGAATATTTTTAGCAGCTTCTGTTTCTGTTATAATAACCCCAAACTGGAAACAGCCTGATTTCCCTAAATAGAAGAACTGAAAATTCTGTGGCATATTCATACAATGGAATACTACTCAGCAATAAAAATGAACAAATTACAAATATGAGCAATTACATGGATAAGTCTCACAAACATTTTGCTGAGTGAACAAAAGCCTCATATAAAAGAGTTCATACTATGATTCTATCTACAGAAAGATCTAGAACAGGCAAAACTACACTATGATGATAAGAATTAGACCAGTGATTTGTTTCTGGAGGCTGGAGATTAACTGGGAAGGATTGTGAGAGAACTGATGGAAATATTTCATTGCTTGATAGTGGTACAAGTCAATGATTATGTGCATTTGTCAACACTCATGAAACCATACACTTACGATCAGCACATTTTTCGACATGTAAATTGGACTTCAGTCTAAAAAATCTGTTTGCCTTGTATGATGATCAGTTGGCATTCAACAAAAAAAGTGAGTAAAAACTAATTATAAGAGTGTACATTAGCCTAAAACTTATTGGCTGAAAGAAAATCAATTAGGCTTCTTAGCTTATTTTTTTTTTGCATTGCACACCCAATTACATTCAGTTTTTTAAATTAACCATTTAAAATATACATATAATATAAACATATTAAAATAATTCTCAGAAAGAGGTTCAAAAAGATTAGAACAAATGATTCCAAGTAGGGTTGAAGTTAAAATGCAGATACTCCAGTCATAGAGATCTAAACAATTATTAAATTTGAGGTTTTTTTTTTTTTTTTGAGACCGAGTCTCGCTCTGTCGCCCAGGCTGGAGTGCAGTGGCGCAATCTCGGCTCACTGCAAGCTCCGCCTCCCGGGTTCACGCCATTCTCCTGCCTCAGCCTCTGTCAGTAGCTGGGACTACAGGCACCCGCCACCACGCCCGGCTAATTTTTTGTATTTTTAGTAGAGACGGGGTTTCACCGTGGTCTCGATCTCCTGACCTCGTGATCCGCCCACCTCGGCCTCCCAAAGTGCTGGGATTACAAGAGTGAGCCACCGCGCCCGGCCTTAAATTTGAGTTTTAAATTTGGTTTTGAAATTCTTGCTCACCCAAATAAAAAGAGAAGAAGCACAGTAAATTATATAACCGTCAATATTTAGCTTTAAAATGTCTAGTTTCACAGAGGGATAAAAGCTTTTTCTAGCACTTAATCTTGTAAAATGAAGGAAAAAGGACAAAAAGATGAAGACTCCTGTGGCTTGTAAGATACTTATCACTAAGTTTATGTAGACTTGCTCTAAAATTATGAGACAGGTGAACACAGTAATTTCCCAACAGGGAAAGATAAAAAGCAAATACAACTTGACTGGAGAAAGAAAAGGGAGGTGAAACGAGTTTCAGGAATGCACTGTGAATGTGCAACAACTCCACCACTTCCAGATTCTGCTTGCCCAAGAACACAGCCAGTCAGGTGTCTTTTTGATTCAGGCCAGGCGTGGTGGCTCACCCCTGTAACCCCAGCACTTTGGGAGTCAGAGGTGGGTGGATCACCTGAGGTGAGGAGTTTAAGACCAGCCTGGCCAGCATGGTGAAACATCGTCTCTACTAAAAATACAAAAATCAGCCAGGCATGGTGGTAGGCGCCTGTAATCCCAGCTACTCGGGAGGCTGAGGCAGGAGAATCGCTTGAACCTGGGACATTGCAGTGAACCGAGATCGTGCCATTGCACTCCAACCTCAGTGACAAGAGCAAGACATCATCTCAAAAAAGATTACTTTTGGTTCAAATTTTATATTTATAGGAGCAACACTTTTTCCTGAGTCATATGGAATATGCACATATACATATTCTATATAATTAAAGGTATATATATACGTATTTACATATGTACGTGTAATGTACATATTCTATATAATTAAAAATTACATATAATTAAATGTATTAAATTTAATTTAATATTTAATGTATTTAATATTTAATACAGCTAATATTTAACATATTTAATATTCAGTAATTTACTCTTAAATTACATGTATTACATATTGCATGAATCGTATTACCTATTGCATAAATTATATTCCATATAATTAAATATACACATAATTATAGTGCAAATAAATATATTACATACTATTACATACATTTAAATTACATATAATTAATATAATGCATATAACTAATAATTATAAATAAATCACATATAGCTTATATAATACGTATATTACACATAAATAAATATATTGCATGTAATATAATTATATTACACATAACTAAAAAGTCAAACAATGCAGAAGTTAGGAGGGGTTAGGGTGTTGGGTCAGGAATCAAGAGCTCGTAGTTTAAAAACAAAATCACCAAATGATTTACATATGCATGTCCAGTAAATATCCAGTGAACTACACTAGTGATTTGCAAAATTTGGTATGTTTCATTCCTCTGGAGCTTCTTTACATTCAGATTTTTTAATGGCCCAGAAATGGGAGGCCCCCAAATCTACAAACTTAGCGAATACTCCAGGTGATTGTGATGAAAGTGGCAGTGAGGCCACGCTTAGAACAAGAACAACTTAGAGAGTCACAATTTCAAGTGCTGCAGGGGAGAGGCAGGTCATGCCAATGAGTGAAGCAGGTCTCACAGGACAATTGACAGTTGGGGTGGGCGGCAGAGGAAATGTGACCTGGAGTCCATGTGCCTCGCTCAAAGAGGGCAGGCACTAGGCACCACTAGCTGAATGCAGGGCATGTAGGTTCAGTGTGCTGGAACTTCCGAGTTTTGAAGAGACACTTAAATCCGAACTTTTCTGCAAAGTATCCTGACTTTTTTTAAAATGTGGGCTCTAATATATGTAAGGCAAAACAAAGCATGTGAGTGTAGCCAAAACACAGCCTTCTACCAAATACGGACTATGGCCATCACTTTGCAAACTCAGCTCTTGACATTGGTAGGGTTTCCTAAAGTCTGGCTGGATCACAGTCAATAAGATTTTCCATTCTGGTAACAGGAGAATTACTACTGTATTGTACTTCATGAAGAAGAGCCAAGCGATTTGATGCCTGATCCTTCAGTGGCATATCTGACATTTTTTTAATATATACAAATTATGATCCTCACTAACTTCCAACCAAGAAGATCACCAACCTCTACACGGGGATGGGTAGCATGGATGCCAGTAGGTAGGGCCAATTTTTTCAAAGGAAAAGGAAAAGAAAAAAAATGTACTTAAACATGTAAACAAGGACTTGATGAGGACCCAAGCCTTCTATTGTGCAGGATTTGAAAGAGAAGATTTGACTAGGACAAATTTCAGGACAATGAAGGTATTTGTATTCAGCCAACTAGTCCTTGAAGAAAGTTCAGTATGAATCCATGGAATGCCTGACTTTGGGTAAACTGTCTCCTGCTGAGCCTCATTTGCATGATTAGTGGTAAAAATGTCATCTTACTACTTTCTCCAATGTTGACAGGAATATTTTGATGTAAACTTTTAGAAAGCATTCATAGCTTAGGCTTACTCTACAAATGTTAGGTGAACATGTGACAAAACATTATATTTCACAATAAAATAAAACAAGATATGTTAACTACCACAATGAAATGGTTGTATGTAAATCTCACTCTCCAAAAATGGGTTATAAATTCTATTAACAATGGCTAAAACCAAAAAATAAAGACCAATGGGATCAAAAGTTAATCTTGAAAATAAAATGTAAAATTAAAAGGGAAAGAAAGTCAAAACATTAAAGCTTATTATTATTTTTTCTTACTATGAACTAACAGTTTTGCAGGTACTAGTTCATTAAAATTGTCTTCCAAGCAGTCTATATGATTTGAAGAAATATAGACAAGTGATTGATCAATTTAAAAGTTATTTTCTCCTTATAGCAAGCGCCAATAATCTATAATTATATTATTTTTTTCTTCATATCCAGAATCTAGTATTTCTGTTTCACTTGATGTGGCAATGGAAGTAGAAATTATACTTTTGGCTGGTGGCATCATTTAACCTGAAAGCCCAACCATAGAGAACATTCATGTGGTGGTCAGTATAAATTTGAGGACCTTGGAGAAAAGTCACAATACAAGGATTTTAGACATTTAGAGAAGACTGAATCATGTAAAGGAGATTTCAAGTTGGAGCTCTCATTCATTTTATATGACAGCTGTCTTTGACCAGGTTAAAACAAAAACACTTTTGCTCTTTTCTAAGATCAATCTCCATGAAGACATATTTACCCTTTCACAAGAAATAACCTCATATTTGCACCCTCATTATCTTATAAAGATACAAACAAATACGCATATTTACACAATCAGATACAGCTTGCCTACCGCAGAATTCTATATACAAGAGACTCCCCATAACACTGAGACAATAACATAGTTTAGTTGTTTTGGTCAGTAATATACTCTTATGGGAATTTCCTTGATATATATGCCCCACTTTATAAAATTTATGGAAGATAGGGCAAGAGAAATTGAGAGGAAATTAGGTACAATTAGGTATTTTTTCTTTTTAATTTTTTTTTCTTATGTCCTCACGGACCTAACTAAATGTCACCTTTATTGCCTGACTTTGAATCTGCTAATGTTTATTACTAATATAGCAAAATATTATTATATTATTAGTATTAAAAAATATTCCTGTACTCTAGGCTTTCAATGATGTAAAGTCATCTTTACTACATGTCAATAGTACAAGAGAAAATAGTTTAAGCAGGTGATAAATTCATTTACAGAATAGGATAAAAGACTTATACAGAAAAACTTATACAGAAAAAATTGTTGAGGTCTTAGTATACTGTGGGAAAGATCGGCAATACTCACCAGATATTCTGTGTGGTCCCCTATGCTTCCCTTTCACCCTCTCACTTAAGTTGTAGCAATGAACTAGTTTCAACCAGAACATATGTCACTTTGGGGTTAAGGCAGTTGAGAATCAGTGTATGTCCACCACACTCTTTTTCCCTTGGATACCACCTGCTCCTGGCATCAGAGCTGGGTGGAGGTGGGAGACTTTATTACATGAAGGCACTGACACTTCAGAGTATGTGCATTACTTAAACAATTCATTTCTCATTAACGTGTGAACAGTATAAACCGAGGAAGATACAGAGAATAAAATGATATATAAGACCAGCAGCAGAAAATGAAGGGAATAGTACACAAGCTGTCATCTATGAAAGACTTAGGGTCAAAATCAAAGAAGTCAAAATTCACCACCAGTTCTATTATGTAAGCATGCTAGGAGGTCAGGACCTAACTGGTAGAAAAAAGAAAGTGAAGAGTAGGATGATAAATAGAAGAATCGAATAAATTTTCTGGAAATTGCCTGCAATGATGGCACTTTTCACCAGAGTGGCTTTAGGGTTATGAAAGTGAGTTGGGCTCCTTTCGAGACATAAGCTTAAAAAAATTCAATCATGAGCTGAAGAAGAGGACTAGGAGATTATTCTGCTATGGAAGCCAGAAAACATGCGCAAATACATAGGAGGTGGACCACTAGGAGGACATAAAAGACGTAGCTAAGTTTGAAGTTTGACTAAAATAAACATACCAGAGACACAGAGCATCCAACAAACTGTACGTATAACAGAATATATAGAAGCACAGACTCTGGTGCCACATTAACCAGGTTCAAATCCCAGCTCCCTTATGAACCCTCTGTGTGAGCTTGGATACGTTTAATTTCTAGCCTTATGTTCATCACCTATAATGATATTTCCAACAGTACCTGCATTACAAGGCTGTTATGGGGACTAAAAGAATTAATTTGCATGAAGCATTAGCACAGTGCCTGGCACACATCAAGTGCCAAGCATGCATTCGCTATTATATTCCTGTTCTTGATAAAATTACTTTTAAAAAGCCACAAAACAAATTCTGAACATCAAGTTTTATGACAGTCTACACAAGTATAGCATTAAAACTTAAGAACAATTCACTCTGCTTAAGTCATGATTTAGTGTTTTCAGTTGAATGAAGTACTTTCTTAAGTACTGAGGCCCCAGAAATTTAATGTTCTTCATTAAGTTCACAAATGACTACTCACAAGTCTTTATATTTTAAAGGGAGAGAAAGAGGAATGTCTAATTCATTCTGATTTCATGACTTAAATATCTTAAGATCAAAATTTAAATCATTGTACTATAGTAGCAATTACTTGGAATAAAATATTACTTAGGTTTGGGAGCTATTACTCAACTTTAGCTCAGTGGTATTAGATATTTTTATTCCAAATATGGAAAATGTAAGACAGTGATAGATGATTATCTGATCTGATTTCCATGTTGAGTTTATAAGATAATTTGACAACAATGAGCTCAACATGAATAAAGCATACATCAAAATAAGGAAGTCTGCAATATGTATTCCATTTTTCATGCACATCAAATTATCCTTGACATAAGAAACTTGAGTTTGTTATTTTTCCCTTCTACTATGGTGATTATTCTATTTTGGCATAGTTCATCTTAAAAATCATAACTCGATACTTTAGGAAGCTAAGGGAGGTGGGGGTAAGCATTCCCTCAATTGTTACAGATTTTATTTATCTTTCCATTAATTAATGATAAGGATGTTTAAGCTCCCAGTTAACAATGACTAGAAACTGCAGTATCTTATTTAGAAGATGCATCTTTCAAATTACAAACTGATATAATGAATTCTAATGAATACTTTCCTCCTACATTGAAGCTTAATCCCTATTCAAAGTGGATTAGTATTTAAATTTATCATAGGATCAAGAGTGATTAGCAGCCTATCATAAAAAAAGAATCCCATGAAATTTATGGATCTTTATCACATGCAACACTGAGGGTGAGCTATTTGAAAAGTTCTGGGGATGGTCCATTCTACTAAAAATCTTGCATATGGTGCCTTTTCCTGAGGTGTTCTGCAGTAAATGCAGCCCAGAAGGAATGAGGTCTACTTGTACAAAAAATTATTCTCTAAGAAATGAAGCAGCTGCATGCTAATGGTTTGCTAAGTTCTTATTATCTGCATTCCCATTGACTGTTCAGCCTCACAATGTGTGACTCTAAGTCCCCTTTGCTTGAAAGATTCTCTAAGGAGCTTTTGAAAACATTAAAGCTCCTGAAAGACAGTGACGTTAGAAGTTTGACTAAAATGAATGTACCAGAGATATGGCTTAGTAAAGGAAATTGTCATTTTCCTGTGATTGTGTTTATGTCTTTTCAGGATACATGTAGGAGTGAATCAGATTTGAGGGTACATATTGCAAACTCAGCAATATCAGAATAATCACAGTAATAATAACATCCAGATGTCGTACTTGTTTAGAATTACATTCTGTTTTGGAGAATGTAAGTGATAAAAATATTGAGGTAGATCAGAAGTGGTTTTCAGTGTCTCATTATAAAAAGTCAAAGGTGCCCTGTATAACATCTTTGGTTTCCCTTAATAAACAGAAATAGAAATATCTTTCCCTGAACTCACAGGGTACCACAGCACTGTGGTACCTTTAGGTTCAAATAATTTACTAGTTTTTAAAACTAGATCCATCTTTTCTAGAAAAACACAAAATATTAATAAGTGTATTTTCAGTAAGTTTGATTGGTATTATTACATGGTAGAAATTATCTTTCTCATGATCTTACCCATTTTGTTTGCTTTAGATGGCTGTTTATGTCTTTTAAATTAGAAAAGCTTTACTCTTCAGGTTGTCAAAACACCTATCTTCCTCTTTGAAACTGAATTTCCTGATTTGAGCTGAAAATTATTCCTCTCTCTAGACAAATAGGTCTTACATTTCTTTCTAATATACTGGTTGATTTAAAAATTTTTACTTATAGTTTTATACATATTTTTATTATGAGAACCCAAATATATGCTTTCTTTTTTCCAATTATTGTTACTATTATTGTACTATTTTTATGGAAAAATATGGATGGCCTAGAATTTTTATTTTGCACACTTTTTTTAATGTGATTGCATGTAAAGTGTAAGACCTACTCAGTATATACATTTTTCAACTTACTTTTTCAAAGTCAGATGAATACATCCTTGCTTAAGATATTAATGAATTGAGACTAAACCTAACTTCCCCTTATGTATGTTCTCCATGAGTTTATAAACATTACCTCTATCTCCTCTTAGCATTTATTCTGAAACTGCTGGGCCACCCACGAATACTATGGAGTTTTTTAACATTGGCACTATTGACATTTTAGACCATGTATTTTAGAGGGGTGTCCTGTGACTTGTGGAATATTTAGCAGCAGTCCTGGCTTCTACCCACTAGATGCCAGTAGCACCTTTTCAGTTGTGATGATCAAAAACATCTTCAGACATTGCCAAATGTCACTTAGGGGGTGTCTTAGTCTATACTGTGCTGCTATAGCAGAATACCTGAGGCTGGTTAATTTATGAAGGACAGAAATTGTTTGTCTCATAGTTCTTGAGGCTAAGGAGTTCAAGATCAAAAAGTCAAATATAACGAGGTTCTTCTTGCTCTATCATAACATAGAGGAAGACATCACATGTCAAGAGAGAAGGGAGCCAAACTCATCCATTATAAGAACTCCAATCTCTCGACACTGAACCCACTCCCACAATAACAGCATTAATTCATTCATGGTGGCAGAGTTCTCATGACATACTCACCTCTTAAAAGTCCCACTTCTCCACACTGTTGTATTAGGGATTAAGTTTCCAACACAGGTACTGTGGGAGAGACATTCAAACCACAGCTGGAAACAAAATAACCCCCAGTTGAAAGCCACTAGTATAGCAGTCCAATTACAAAATTGTTTCCTATGTATTATCAAGTGTGATTCAAACATCATCCACTTAATACAAGCAGTGCAAATATTTATTCCATTTTGAAGATGGACAACTAAAGCCAGTAGAAAGCAATAGCATACTCCACCCGGCAATAACAGAGTGTGCTTTGTTCTCAAGAGCACATGGAACATTCTCTAAGATAGACCATATGCTAGGCTATAAAACAAACTTTAATGAATTTAAAAGAATAATATAAACAAAGTATGTACTCTGACCACAATGGAATGAAATTAGAAACCAATAGCAGTAAAAACATTGGAAAACTAACAAATGTGTGCAAATTAAACAATGCACATAAATATCCAATGGGTCAAGAAAAAAATCAAGAGGAAAATAAAATATTTTGAGTAATAAAAATAAAAACACAGCATATCAAAAATTATGAGATGCAGGTAAGGCAGCACTTAAAGGAAAATGTCTGACTATAAATGCCTATTTTAAAAAAGAAGAATGATCTCAAATAAAAAACTTACACCAACACAAGAAAAAGAAGAGTAAATTATACCTAAAGCAAGAAATTTTAAAGGGACATAATAAAGATGAAAGTAGAAGAATGAAATAAAGAAGAGACAAAAACTGAGAAATTCAATAAAACCGAAGTTTGGTTGTTTGAAAAGATTAGCAAAATTGAGTGACTTTTAGCTAGATTCACACACACAGAAAAAGACGGAGAGAGAGAGAGAACAGACTCAAATTACAAGAATCAGAAATGAAAAGGAGACATTACTACTGACCTTATAGAAATACAATGGATTATAAAGGAATATGTGAATAATTCTATGCCAGCTAATTAGATAACTTAGATGAAATGGACAAATTATTAGAAAGATGAAAATCACTAAAACGAACTCAAGAAGAAATAGACAATCTGAATGGACTTATAACAAGTGAAGAGCCTCAATTGGTAATCAAAAACAACCCACAAAGAAAAGCCCTGGCCAAGATAGTAAATTCCATTTACCATTTATTTGGTATTACCATTTTTACTTGGTATTACTATTTTACTTGGTATTACCATTTTACTTGGTATTATTGGTAAATGTTATTAACACTTACTTGGTATTACCATTTTGGAATAGTAAATTCCAAAAAAAAAAATTCTTGAAAAAGAAGTAATGCTAATTATTTACCAACTCTTCCAAAAAATAGAAGAGGAGAAAACACTTCTTAATTCATTTTATAAGCCCCATATGACCCTGATAGCAAAACCAAACAAATTACAAGAAAGGAAAACTATAGACCAAGAATTCTTAGAATAGGGATGCAAAAATTCTAATAAAATACTAGCAAACTAGATCTGGCAACATATAAAGAGAATTATAAACCGTGACCAAGTGGAACTTATTCCCTCAGTGCAAGGTTGACTTAATGTCAAAAAATAAGTTAATGCAATGTATAGCATACCTGTTAGAATGGAAAAGAAAAAGAAAATGATTACTTCATAGATGCAGAAAAAGCACTAGATTAAAAACACTAGCACATTTTCATGATAAAAACACTCAACAAACTAAGAATAGAAGAGAACATCCTCAGCTGATAAAGGGCATCTACCAAAAGCCTCACAGGAAAAACATTTAATGGTGAAAGACTGGAGGTTTCCCCTAAGATCAGGAACAAAACACAGACGTTCACTGTCATCACTTCTATTCAATATTGTTTTCGAGGTTTTAGCCAGAGTAATTAAGCAAGAAAATGAAATGAAAACGAAGTGTTCATTCATTCGACATCATGGAATCCAATGTTCTGTAAACATTGGAAAGGAAGAAGTAGAGATTATATCTCTATTATCAGAAGATATAATCTTATTGATAAAAAACCTTAAGGTATCCACTGAAAGAAAGAAAAACCAAAAAAGAGTTTAGAGTGTTTGCAGGATACAAGAAGAAAATGCAACAATAAATTATATTTCTGTTGTAATTTTTACTTACAGTAAAAATTTCTGAACATGAAAAGAAAGTTTCATTGACAATAGCATCAAAATGGATGAAATACTTAAAATTAACAAAATACATACAGAACGTATACACTGAAAACTGCAAAATATTGTTAAAATAAAATAAATTAAAGAAGATGTAAATAAATGGAAAATTATTCCATATTCATGGATGGGAAGAGTTGACAGTGTTGGGATGTCAATACTCCCCAGATTGATCTATAAATTAGATGTAATCCTATCTGAATTTCAGCTGACTCATAGAAATTGGCAAGCTGATTCAAAAATTCACATGGAATTGTGAGGGACCCCCAAGTCCAAAAACAATCTTGAAAAAGGAGAACAAAGTAAGAACACTCACACTTTACAGTTTCAAAACTTAGTATAAAGCAATGATAATCAAGATAGCACGATATTGGCAAAAGGATAGACATACAGACCAACAGAATAGAGTCCAGGAACAAACACTTCCTTCTATTAATTTCAACAAATAGTTCTGAAATAATTAGATAACCACATGCAAAAGACTGAAGGTGGACTTTTAACTTATACCATTACTAAAATTATCTCAAAATGTATCAAACACCTAAATAAAAGAGCTAAAGCTATAGAATTCTCAGAGGAAAATACAAGAGTAAATCTTCATGATTTTGAATTTGGCAAAGAGTTCTCAGATATCACACAAAAATCACGAGCATCAAAAGAAAAAATAGATAAATTGGACTTCATCTGATTAATAGCTTCTATGCTTAAAGGATAGCATCAAGAATGTGGAAAAGACAACTCACAGAATGGGGGGAAAATTGTAAATCATATATGTGATAAAGCAAGTGTATTTAGAATATATAAAGAATTCCTACAGCTCAATAATAAAAAATAAATAAACCGGCCGGGCGCGGTGGCTCACGCCTGTAATCCCAGCACTTTCGGAGGCCGAGGCGGGCGGATCACGAGGTCAGGAAATCGAGACCATCCTGGCTAACATAGTGAAACCCCGTCTCTACTAAAAATAGAAAAAATTAGCTGGGCATGGTGGCGGGCTCCTGTAATCCCAGCTACTCAGGCGGCTGAGGCAGGAGAATGGCGTGAACCCGGGAGGCGGAGCTTGCAGTGAGCCAAGATTGTGCCACTGCACTCCAGCCTGGGCGACAGAGCTAGGCTCCGTCTCAAAATAAATAAATAAATAAATAAATAAATAAATAAATAAATAAACAAACAAACCAATTAACAAGTGGGAGGAGGATGTGAATAGAAATTTCTCCAGGGAAGTTATAAAAATGGTCAATAAGCACAAAAAAGGATACTCATCACCATTAGTCATCAGAAAAAAATGCAAAGCAAAAACACAAGGAGATACCATTACATATACACTATGGTGACTGAATCAAAAAGTCAAATAATAACTAGTGTTGGTGAGGATGTGGAAAAATCAGAACTCTCATACACTGCTAGTAAGAATGCAAAATGGTGCTGCCACTTTGGAAAACAGTCTGGCAGTTCCCCAAATAATTAAACATAGAGTTGCCATATGACCCATTATATTCCACTCCCAAAGAAATAAAAATGTATATCCATACAAATACTTTTATGCACAAATGTTATAGCAACATTATTAATAATAGCCAAAAGGCAAAACCAATCCAAAAATCCATTATCTGATGAATGGATAAACGAAATGTTCATACAATAGAATATTAATTGGCCATAAGAAAGACTGAGGTACTGTTACATGCTACAACTTGAATCGACCTTAAAAAATATATATTTAAGTGACAGAAGGCAGTCGCAAAAGACCACTTGTTATAGGATTCATTCATATGAAAGTCCAAAATAGGAAAATCTATAGATACAGAAAGTAGATTAGAAAGTCCAAAATAGGGAAATCTATAGATACAAAAAGTAGATTAGTGGTTGCTTAGGGCTGGCAGTGATGGGAGATGAGGGGTGATGGATATGGATTCTTTTCAAAGTGATAAAAAATCTTCTAAAATTGACTGTAGTGATTGTTGCATATATCTGTGAATATACTAAAAGCAACACCTTAAATGGGTCACTAGAATAGTAAATGAACTATATGTCAATAAAGTTGTTAAGATAATGGAGTGTTTCTTTTTTTTTCTTGAATGTCTTCGGTTTTGGATTTTTAAAAATAGGGTGTCTCCTGTTTTTCTTCTAATAATGTTACTGAATATGCTCAATAATCTGCTTACCCTTAAAACCAAAAGAAATTCATAGAATTGTTTATAATGTTTTCATGCTGTTCTTTACCTGAAATGGTTAGCTATAAGCTCATTAATTTTTTTTTTTTTTGAGACAGATTCTCATGCTGTCACCCAGGCTGGAGTGCTGTGGCACCGTCTCAGCTCATTGTAACATCTGCCTCATGGGTTAAAGCAATTCTCCTGACTCAGCCTCTCAAGTAGCTGGGATTACAGGTGTGAGCCACCATGCCTGACTAATTTTTGTATTTTAGTAGAGATGGGGTTTCACCATGTTGGCCAGGCTGGTCTCGAACTCCTGACCTCAAGTGAGCAACCTGCCTCTGCCTCCCAAAATGCTGGGATTACAGGTGTGAGCCACCATGCCCAGACTAAGCTCATTAATATTTATTCTACTTTTCCCCAGAGTAAAACATGTTTACTGGTTTTCTCCCATTTGTTCAACAACTTTGCATCAATGACTGTGCTAGGTGTTGGGAATATAATTATAAGACACAAGAAAATTTCCCTCAAGGAGATTTCATTTTAGCAAAATGAAGGATGGGTGAGATTTATACAGGTAAAAGGATCACAGAACAGGGATTGGGGCTGCAGAGAAAGTTTCAAACACAGCAAGCAGTAGGTGCAAAGTTTCTGGGGCAAGAGAAGGAAAACATGTAACAAAGACTTAAAGTGGATTTACATGCTGAGATATAGTGTTTAGGATGGTAATTATATTTATCAATGAGATTAGAGAAGCTTATCAAGAGCAAGCATGTTATATACTAATGAGGAGTCAGGTGGGATAAAGACTGAAAAGTGTCCATTGGGTTTGGCAACGAAATAAATGTTGGTGGCCTTAATGAGAGAAATTCTAGTTGATTTTTGTGATGGTTAATTTTATGTGTCAACTTGGCTGGGCCACAGGGTGCTCAGATATTTGTTCAAACATTATGGGTGTGTCTGTGAGGGTGTTTCTGATTAGATTAACATTTGAACTGGTAGACTGATTAAATCAGATTGACTTTCCTGATGTGAGTGGGCCTCATCTAAGCTGTTGGAGGCCTAAATAAAACAAAAAGGCTGAATAAAAGAAAATTCATTTTTCCTGACTGCCTTGAGCTGGGATGTCGGTGGCCATTTTCCCCCTTCCTTCAGATGTGAACTGAGATATTGGCTCTTTCAGGGTCTGGAGCCTCCTGGCTTTCAGGATGGAACCACATCATTGGCTCTCCTGATTCTCAGACTTTTGAACTGGGACTGAAACTACACCATTGGATTTTTTGGCTTATCAGATTGCAGATCTTAGGACTTCTCAACCTCCATAATCAGGTGAGCCAATTCCTTGTAATAAATCTCTTTATATATGTAGATACTTATATTAGATAGATAGATAGATAGATAGATAGATAGATAGATGATAGATAGATAGATGATAGATAGATAGATAGATAGATAGATAGATAGATAGATAGATGATAGATAGATAGATACTACTGGTTTTGTTTCTTTGGAGAAGCTTGACTGATAAAACTGTTAAAAAGTAAAAGCTTTATTTCACAGATTATAGAATTAATAGGAAGTAAAACAGTAAATTAAATGCCTGTATTGCTGCTATAACAAATTGCCACAAACAGTGACTTAATACAACACCTATTTATCATCTTACAGTTCTGGAGGTCAGAAGTTGGCAAGGAGCCTACCTGGGCTAAAGTCAGGGTGTTAGTAAATCTGTGTTTCTTTCTGGAAGCTGTAAGGGAGAATCATTTTCTTGCCTTCTCCGGCTTCTTGAAGTTGCCTGCATTCCTTGGCTCATGGTGCTCTTCTGTCATCAAAACCAGCAGTAGTTGTGAAGTCTTGGTCATCACATCGCTCTGACCCTGACTTTTCTTCCTTCCTCTTCTGAGTTTAAGAAACCCTTGTGATTACATTGGGCCACCTGGATAACAGAGGATAATCGCCTTATCTTAAAGTCAGCTGATTTGCAACTTCAATTTCATCTACAACCTTAATGTAAAATAACATATTACCCAATTTGGGGATTAGGACGAAGATATCTTTAAGGGACGATTATCCTGCCTACCATAGTAAGCAAGTGTAAAACAAGTCTTCAAGGAGCCTGTTTCTGAGTGGGGAAAGAAGATAGAGTAGCAGATAAAACAGGAATGGGCTCAATGGAGTGACTTGTTTTTAAAGACAAGGGAGACAGGTGCATTTTATGGGAGAGAAAAAAATAATCAAAAGCAATGAGCTTTTTGAGGAAGAGTCACAAGAGGCAGGGAGGAGCAGAAGATATCCTGAACAGAGGTGGAAATAATACCTTCAGAGGAGAGAGAAGGAGAAACGAGGAAGCATGAGTGTACAGATTGCTATAGGCTTGGTGGCAAGAAACTAAAGTTCACTTCTTGTGGCTTCTCTGTTATAGGAGAGAAAATCATCTGCTAAAAAAGTGGGGCAGGTGATAAGATTGGATGTTTTAGGAGAATGAAGGCTATGGGTGTATGGGAGTCTGTACTAACTATGGACACAGGGAGGATGATCTAATAATGTGTAGGTCCCACTTGACAATGGAATCCAGGGATGTCCTGTAGCACTAACCTAGGTAGTTTTATTATTTTCACAGGCAATACAAGGCATCTCTGGAGGAATAAAAAGAATATATCCATTTGGATTAATTGAGAGGTTCACTTACATACACCTGGGAGATGCTCCTAGCATTTAAACCTGTAAAATATTGCAATTGTTTAAAGAATTCAAAGCTGCATTCCAATGCACACTCTGCCTGGGAACAAAAGCACTCTCTTACCAGGTTATATCAAAAGATTAAAGGGACATAAAGTTCATAGCCATTATGTTTCCTAAAGGCAGGAACTATGGAAAAACATTTGATGTAAGTTGAACCTATGATCAAAAGTGAATTGTGGGTGCCTTTAAACCAATTTACCTCCACTAAGAAAATGCAACAACATAGTCCTACTCACAATAGTAGATATTTTTAGGAAAGTAGGAATCTAAAAAAAAAGCATTTTTAAATAAGATTAACAAACTTGTCTCATTCTACATATTATTAGGTTTATTATACATATCATTCTACATATTATTAGGTTTATTATAATATATATTGAAAGAAACCTCAAGCACACCATAAAAAACTCTTGCAGCAGATTCTGTAGGTGACGAATCTATATCCACACAGCCCCACCACTTCAGTGGATACCGGTCTTCCAACTCCCCAAGACCAGCTCCTGAATTCCTCCTGAATTTCTTTTCCAGAAGAGCTTTCTCCAGATGCTGAAGCCCTCTTTGCTACATGCTCAGGAGGCAAGAAGTGATACCCACCTCCAGCATCCTTCAAACAATGACTGATGTGGGTTGGTGTTCAAACATCCCACAAACACCATTCACTTTCTTTCCTTCATGTCTTCCCTCTTCTCTACCAGCATTTCTTGCACTTTCTAGGTAAGCTATTTGCACTTTATCTAGAGGTTTTCTTTTGAAGGAAGACAGTTATGCTTTACAAGACAACTTAAAACATTGCTTAGCTAAACACAAAGCAAAACAAGCAAACAAACCACAACAATCTTCTAAGGCTAATAAAATGCTAAAAATTATAAAATCATCTTTGGCCGTTTTGCCAATGTAGTATTCTGGGAGTCACATGGGATGTCCAGGTAAGTCATGCTAAAGAAGCAGCACAAGAATGGTCTAGATCGCTGCCTGAGATCTCTGCCACACTGTAGAGTGGAACGAACTACAAGGAGCAAGCGAGAAACCAGGAAACAGGGCATCACTGTGGTTTCTTCCTAAGATTCATTTTTCTGCATTGAAATAAAAACAGCCCAAACAGCTCTGATGTTGATGGGCTTCAGGGGTTGCACATGCCCCTAGAATTGTATGCAAAAATTGTGGGCTAGTAAATGTGTACATTTTAATGGGACTAACATTCACAGTTTCTACAAAACATCTAGATTGTCTTGTGGCATAAAAAAAAAAAGAAAAAAATATATGAACCTATGATCCCATGAGCTAGGAGTTGGAGGAGATGCTTTTATCCTGGATCAAAATGGTAAAAATGTTTAATATGTCCTTCTGTTCCTAGACTTGCAGAAATAAAATACCATTCTATGTTAATGGCAGTCACAGCTATGGCCCTCAGAAAGGTGTACTTAAGAAAATAGACACATGCCAGAAATATGAATAATGGACTAAAATGTTAATGTGGATCATTAAACCACTTTCTGCAGAGTGAAAGCTTCCTTCTGGCATCCCCTCTTAAATCACAGAAGCATAAATCATGGAGTCGAAAGAGCCCTTGGAAACTGTCCACTTGCCCCACACACACCCTCATTTCACCATCATTTAGAAAGAAGCTCACCTTCACTGTCTCTTCCACCCCTCCCATTCCCCCTACAAAGACTTCAAAGAATCAAGAAGTCATTGCCTTCTGTTTTTGCTTGTTTATTTCTTAAAAATCTAATTAATAGAAATATCTTTTTTAACATTTCTACCTTAATTTTTAATATAATTTGTTTACTTGTGGATTTACATCATTAATTTTTTGTAATTTTAAAAAGTTGTATTCTTTTTTTTTTTTTTTTTTTTTTGAGATGGAGTCTCACTCTGTCGCCCAGGCTGGAGGGCAGTGGCATGATCTCAGCTCACTGCAAGCTCCGCCTCCCGGGTTCATGCTATTCTCCTGCCTCAGCCTCCTGAAAAATTTTATTCTTAATTGATAAATGATCATTATATTATTTATGGGGTACAATGTGTGAGCTACATGTGTTTATACTGTGAAATGATTAAGCTAAAATATGCCTTTCTTTTTTTTAGTGGTTCTGCCCTCTAGAACAATAGAAAATACATTGAAACTCACTTATTTAAGACTGTTAATTCTGATTCTTAAGTGTTACTTTCATGGTCTTCTTTCTTCCAAGATAAATACCCCGATTCCCTCAACCAAAGTTTCCATGGCACAGTTCCTGGGTTCATTGTGCCCCCTTCCTCCATAGGCTTTCATCTATCATTTTTAGGCAATATCAACAGATATCCAAAAGATAGGCAATGACAAATGCTGGTGAGGATGTGGAGAAAAGAAAACACCTGTACACTGTTGGTGGGAATGTAAATTAGTACAACTGCTACAAAAAACAGTTTTCAGCCTCCTCAAAAACCTAAAAATGGAGCTACCATATGATCCAGCAATCCCACTGCTGGGCATATACCTAAAAGAAAGAAAATCAGTGTATCAAATAGCGATCTACATTCCCATGTTTGTTGCAGCACTGTTCACAATAGCTAAGATTTGGAAGCAACCTCCACGTCCATCATCAGATGAATGGATAAAGAAAATGTGGGACATATACACAATGGAGTACTATTCAGCCCTAAAAAAGAATGAGATCCTATCATTTGTAACATGGATGGAACTGGAGGTCATTATGTTAAGTTAAATAATCCAGGCACAGAAAGACAAACATTACATGTTCTCACTTATTTGTGGGATCTAAAAATCAAAACAATTGAACTCATGGACATAGAGAGTAGAAGGACGGTTACCTTCTACTGCCTTCCTGAAATCTGGTAACCAGATTCCGGGTAGTGGGGGTCTTCGGAGAGAGGAGATGGGGATGGTTAATGGATACAAAAAGATAGTCAGAAAGAATGAATAAGATCTACTGTTTGATAGCACAAGAGGGGACTATCGTCAACAATAACTTAATTGTACATTTTAAAATAACTGAAAAGTGTAACTGGATTGTTGTAACACAAAGGATAAATACTTGAGAGGATAGGTATCCCATTCTCTGTGATGTGATTATTTCACATTGGATGCTTGTATCAAAACATCTCATGTATCCCATAAATATATGTACCTACTATGTACCCACAGAAATTTCAAATTAAATTTTTTTGAAAAGATTGACAGATAAGCTGGAGTATAATATGACATTTATGCTATGGATTCGTTCACTGTACATCTAAGTAACACAGAAGAAGTCACCCGATTGCAAAGTGTACGTCAAACTGTTCTCGATCACAGGTTCTATCACCCAAGCCATGTTAGCTATAAACTCAATGTAATCAACTAGCTTGTGCATTCTCCTCAATAAGATTTTGTAAGACTTAGAGAAACATGCACAATATGTTTAAGGAAGCAAATTTTGATTCATCAAGGAAGGTGAGAAGTCTGCTCTCTTGTAAGTTAACAAACTGACTCGTATATTATCTGGCAACTAAATACGACATGGAGCCAGATCACTTCAGGGTGCTAGACTTTGGTTTGTTGCTATATCCTAGTTAGAAGGAATCATCACAAAAATGTGAATGAGGCTGGTGGCCTGAACTGCATTAACAGGTTTCTACCGCATTCCCGAATACAAAAGCATGGTGATATGGTTTAGCTATGTCCCCACCCAAATCTCATCTTGAATTGTAGTTCCCATAATCCCCACATGTCCTGGGAGGGACCAGGTGGAGATAATAGAATCATGGAGGTGGTTTCCCCCATACAGTTCTCGTGGTGGAAAATACGTCCCACAAGATCTGATAGCTTTATAAGGGGAAACCCCTTTCGCTTGGCTCTCGTTCTGTCGTCTGCTGCCACGTAAGACATGCTTTTCACCTTCCACCATGATTGTGAGGCCTCCCCAGCCACGTGGAACTGTGAGTCCATTAAACCTATTTTTCTTTATAAATTGCCTAGTCTCAGGTATGTCTTTATCAGCAGCAAAAAAACAGACTCATACACATGGTATTGTAACTCTGTTTGTCTGCCAAAAAGAAGTCAGAGCAAAAGGCAAAGTACTATGTTAAATTCTCATGAAACTTCTAGTTAGCCTAATTAATGTGAGAAACTGGTCCTTCTCATTTGTTCAAATTCCTTTATGGGGGTTGGAGATGGGCCATTCATGGGAGATAGAGCCATGATAGAAGCCCTGAGGCCACTGAATGTCGACGTGCAGGGAAGTCAGAAGATCAAGAGGAGATTCTTTTGTTTGTTTGGTGTTTTTTGTTTGTTTTAAGCAAAGAGAACGCTATAGAGTAGGACAATAGTCATACATTCACTGTAGAAAGGGTAAAGAAATGCACTTCAGGTGGATGCAGAACAAGTCAGCATAGAGTGGGAATCAAGACTTCAAAGGCAGAGAAAGCATCAGAGCTCTGCTTCAATATGCACTTCTGGTTATAAAATTGTGGGTTGATTCAATAGTTGAAAAAATCCTCTGCATTGTCTTGTTACATGAAACTTAACCAACACCAAATCTTCACCACACTCCAACAACGCACAGAAATAAAACACTTGCAGAGGTTCTTAATCTGAGACAGAATGCAGAGGGGCCAAATTCTTAGACAGGGAAAAATTTTCATTTTTATTTTTACTAACCTCTAACACGTATCA
Source organism: Nomascus leucogenys (assembly GCF_006542625.1). Lineage (NCBI taxonomy): Eukaryota > Metazoa > Chordata > Mammalia > Primates > Hylobatidae > Nomascus > Nomascus leucogenys. The sequence continues at coordinate 59,459,976 of NC_044381.1, read as the reverse complement.
TTTTCTTCAATTATCCCTGTGACAAGCAATAAATCACAGTTGTGTTAGGGGATCCCTGCACTTCACCAAGCTGCCACACAAGTCTATGACACACCAAAGGTTAAGCATAGCACACACGGTAAATTTCAGTGGGAAACCATGCCCCAGACTTTAGACTAGATGCAGGTTTTAAAACAAATTTACTATAGCACAGCTTTCAAAAGAGGAACTACAGAATTACTAATAATTCCAGCTAATGTTTAGCACAGTTATTTTTTCCAACATTCTAACCAAGTGATAATCATATTCAAATATTATTAAAGAATTAAATAATACCATAAAAGTATATAGCCCTGGAACTTGCTCTATCATCTGGCATCTAGCTACATGACTGCTATAATCTAATTGTAAACAAAAACAAAACTGAACAAAAAATTTCCCTAAAGTCTTTAAATATCAGGCTGTGCAAACCTTCTTCTGAGGAGTAAGCCTTAATACTTTTGAGTCTCTTTACTAAATACCTCAGTCACCATTCCTTTAATAATAGCATAAAGCATCATTTGTCCAACTTTCCGAAATGAATGCTCTTTGTTGCTAGAGTTATATCTTGGGTTCCTCAGGGAGCGTGAAGCCTGGGCCACCTTACCTACAAGTTACCATCTATTCTGAAAACCAAGTAATGGGGATCCCTAACCTATTTTAAGTATCTCAGAAAGAGCTAGTGTATGTCTTCTATTTGCCCCTGAAAAGTTAGTAAAGTGTCAGAGTCCTTTGCTTTTGGCTGGAATTACATCAACTCCTTCATCAGATAATCACTTTAGCAGTTATGTTATGGCTGTGATTTTTTAACGATAAAATATATTAGTTAACAGTCAACATATGCAGATTTTTGTGAGGTTCATGAAAACTTTGAGTGATTAAATGGTTGAAAAGCAGCAGCCTATATAGAATTTCAGGAGTGTCAAGTAACACTAACACAATTTCACCTTCAAATTGCTACATTTTAACTAAAAGTTTAGCCATAGTTAAAAAAAAAAAAATGTGGAAGAGGCGATGCATTTTTTTTAGGAAGGGGCAACACATTTTTTTAAGAAAACAATGTGTGGATCAGAAATCTTGAGAGCAGTTAGTGGGATAGAGGCAAGATAGAGCAGGGTTCTGGAAGGATCCTGGGACACTGGAGTGTGGATCGAGGTAGGAAGGAGAGAAGATACAGAGCAGAGACGTCAGGAGAGCAAAAGCCAGCTTTGATCACATGACAATGCTGCAGGGGGCCAATCTTGCATTGTGGGGGTTAAAGCAATCATTTCGCTCCTGGTTGAGCAAGCAGGTTTCCTTTGCAGATGTATCACGTTAGTTTGCATAAATTACTTCAGCCTGATTACATAGTAACACCTTGGCCCCACAGCTGGCTGTGCTGCTGCTAGAAGCTGTTATGGATTATGCTGTCTTTTGACCAGGCAATAATAGACCTCTCCTCAGCAACCCACAAGTGATTAATGAGATGAGAAGATAAAATGTCCCACCTGCTCCAGCCACCTGAAAATGGAATTAATGAGACAGACAGAGAGAGAGAGAGAGAGACAGAGAGAGAGAGAAGGGGAGAGAGAGAGAGAGAGAGAGAGAGAGAGAGAGAGAGGAGTCCTGCAGCAGCTTTGGTATATGTACTGTACCAGGTAGATTTGGCTTGGCTTCTAATGATCCTGTCTGTGAATGAGTTAGTGCCTTCTGAATTAGTGCACTAGCAGCAGCCAATTTACAAGAAATTATATAGTCCTCAGATAATTACCATGTACACCAAGAAATTTTTACCTGACTGTAGGCCTATAATCTTACAGGGGGGAAGGAAACCTTATCCTCATTACTCCATATTTAAGCAAAATAAATTAACTATAAAAATTAAAAAGAAGCATCACAGCTGTGAGAGTGCATCAAAGGGGGATTCTCTTGATGCAGACCATAGCCAAGCTATGTATCCTGGGCTACAGGCATTCATATTTAAGTTTTGTGACATTTCCAAAAAATTAAGCCAATGAACACCACTGGAGTCTGCTTACTGGTTCTGTGTCAATGGAGGAGTGCAGTCCAAAGAGGAAGAATTTGTTTGTATTACGTGGATAATAAGTATTTTTCTGAAAATGGCGATGCATAATTTATTGTGCAGCAGGTGATGGATAGGGGGAAGTTTGCTTTTTCTACATTACTTCTAACTCTGAGAGTTAAAAACACCTCTCCAATACAATGGCTCTATCTCAAGAAGAAGTTACAAATGTTCGGTTATGCCATTATATGATCATGTTTAGTAGTGGGCAAAATCACTGCCGTAAAACTTCTGTCTACTTTTTCTCTCACCTGTGTTGTGGGAGGGGCACACTCACCACTGCCACTACTGTGGCCAGCTGGGGTACAATAAAGATAAGGATAACGTTAACAGTTGACTGGATGAAAAAATATATAGTATATATACACCATGGAATACTATGCAGCTGTAAAAAAGAATGAAATCATATCCTTTGCAGCAACATGGATGAAGCTAAGACGATTATCCTAATGAGATAACTCAGAAACAGAAAATCAAATGCCACATGTTCTTACTTGTAAGTGGGAACTAAGCAACAGGTACACATGGACATAAAGATGGAAATAATAGACACCAGGAGTTTCAAAAGCAGAGAGGGTAAAGGAGGAGCAAGGGTTGCAAAATTACCTGTGGGGTACAGTGTTCACTATTTGGGTAATGAGTATACTAGGAGCCAGATCCCCACTGGTATGTAATATACCCATGTAGTAAACAAGCACATGTACCTACAAATCTAAAACTTAAAAATAAATACATAAGTAAATAAAAGATAAAAGAAGAGCTTCTTCATGTGATTTGAGCCTGTTAGATGCTCTAGGCCAGGTCTGACACATGTCTGCTTTGAGATATTAAGAAGTACTCCAGATTATTTTTTAAATGAATCTGACCTGTTCCACATTTTATTTATTTGCTTACTAGAATGTAAGCTCGATAACAAAGCACTTCTGTCTCTTTTGTTCACTGCAATATCCCTAGCACTTTAGGACAATGCCTGGCGTGCTTGTTGATACTTGATGGAAAATTTTGAATGAATTATACTTTTATTTCTATTCACATTATACCTTAGATGTACAGTGCCTTAGAAACATCACAGAAAACAGGCAGAAGTCCAGAAGAGGATTCAGATATATCTGGGTTACCGGACTTGCAATTACCTTGAGAGAACCAAAATCTAAGCTTCTCCACTAATATTTATGTTTTGCCAAAATTGGTAAGATCGAAAATCGGTAATATGTTATGATGTTTAAGGGATAAGGGAAATATGTAATATGAACTGAATGTGAACATTTTATTTTTGGTTCAATGTACTTTGACTCAGCCAATAAAAACTTAATAATACCTTAAATGGTGTGTCACAATCCAAGCTAAGATAGAGTATAAATACCTCCTTCCAGCCTAGTACCTTTTGGCAGAAATTCCACAAAGACCTTTCCCCTAACTGACTCCTATAAATTTAATACGGTCAGCTCATTTTCATGATTTTTAAGGGATATGTAGGATTTATGGGGACTAAAACACAAGTTTCCATTATAAAAGAGAAAATGAATGGATCTTCAACTGTGTTTTATTCCTAATGAGAATTCTGTCCTTTACTAAAACTACTCAGGGGAAAAAATTCTTTCCTCTTATAAAATGTCACTTGTTTAAGTTGTAAGTCAAATTCTTTTGATTGTAATCTAAAAATAAAATATTCAACACCATCAATTAGCAATTCTTTGTGGCCGTGTGTGTTGTGTTGTGTTTTGGAATGCATTGCCTTTGAAATGAGAAAATGGTCCTTCTAGTGATGTTTCTATTTGTTTGCTTAATTAAGCCAATTATAAACTAATTGTACAATATACAAAACACTTATATTTTAATTAGTTTCTCAGACAAGGAGGAGTCAATATTGCCCAATTTCACCAACAAAAAAGTCTAAAAATGTAGTCCAAGTTTCTATTTAAACATCTTCTAGGCTGGGCCGGGTGGCTCATGCCTGTAATCTTAGCACTTTGGGAGGCCAAGGCAGGCGGATCATGAGGTCAAGAGATCAAGACCATCCTGGCCAACATGGTGAAACCCTATCTCTACTAAAAACACAAAAATTAACTGGGCATGGTGGCATGCACCTGTAGTCCCAGCTACTCAGGAGGCCAAAGCAAGAGAATCACTTGAACCTGGGAGGCGGAGGTTGCAGTGAGCTGAGACTGCGCCACTGCATTGCAGCCTGGCGACAGACCAAGACTCCACCAAAAAAAAAAAAAAAAAAGTCTTCTAGTGAAAAAGGAGAGAATTACTTTTTCTTTCTAGTACTGGTTCATAATATTTCTGAGATATGACACACTTCCCTAGGTATTCTACATTTTTGTTGTTGGATCAATGTAAAGTATTTCTTTCTTTCCACTTTCCTTGTTCCTTCATGTATTTACCAATATTCAATCATACTTTAGCTTGATGTAGCCAAACTTTTTTTATTGAAGGATTATATAAGATTTAGCATACAAAATTCACTGCTGGGTGTATTGTAGAGAAGGTATTGCAGGTATATCTCTCTCTATTATAGAATGTCTTCTTTGTGTAAAAACCCACAGCAGACACTGTTCAAGGTCCCAAAGGCAGTTACACTTCCTTGAAGCAACTCACTTTAATATTTAGAACTAGGTGTCTTTTAATACCAATAACATCATTGCCCTGAATGCTGAGGAACTTAGAACTAAATTTTGGCTACATGAGTACAGGATCGTACAGTCTGCATTTAGTATTGACCCTAACTTTGTCTTCCACACAGTACTGTGGAGAAAAAGGGGAGTCAAAATTAGTAACTGGAATGAAAAATGCTGTTTAAAATAAGATAGTCCTCTAATCATTCCTAGTTGGTTATAATTTAGTAATTATAAAAGTCTCACCAACTAGAGCAAAATACAGTGATCCTCAGTGCCTGGTGTTCATAATAAACCTTAATTAGGAAAATAGAAATATATGAAAAAATGAGAACTAGATAAAATGTATTCTGATCATTTGAAAAACAGGACTAGCGATTGTCCAATTTTCTTATTGCCATTATCTCCTATTTCCTATGACTTGGTACCTTTTAGAGTCTTCAGGCTCTCATTTTGCAAAAGCTCTCAAGAGAAAACACAAAAGCTATGATGTTCAATAGCTTTGGTTTGGTTTAATGAACCAAAGACAAGGTTCAATAAATAATAGAGCTCAATGGGCCGAATTGTGTCTATACCTCCAGAGTCACTTCTCCATCCATTCTTTGCTCATTCTTTCTTCCTGTAACACCACTGAGTTTTCCAAAATTTCACCCTTTTCCATCATCCAAACTGCCATTGGATTGGAAGACTGGTTTTCACCACCCTAAAACTGACTACAAAGTATGAATCAGTCTTCCAAATGTTTCACCCTTTCCTCACAGCCCCCAAAAGCAAGCACACAGATGAGCCCTTTTGGTTAAGCAATATAGTGTAGATACACAGACCCAGACAAGGTTACACAAATTATAATCATGGAGAGATCTTGTACAAATTTTGTTTTTCATCTTTTATTTTCTATTTCTTTCTTTTTTAAATAGTACTGTGAAAACTGCACCATTAAAAAATAAAACTTGGGCAAAATTCTAAAAGTTAAATCTTCTTTAATTAGTAGTTGACTCTACCTACAGGCTCTTGACTGTAATTAGCAAAAGTGTGCCAGGGAGAGTTGACTTTCTATGGTTGCCTGTCAATGGCCTTACTGCTCTTATTCCCATAAGATTAAATAAGGAGCTTTAATCAACTAAAGCAAGGGTAAGTTTTCATAAAGTCCTTCTCTCCTCATGTTAACAGAAGAACAGTACCCAACTTCTGCCCACCCCTAAGAGTTGTCAGGCCAAAGAAAATAATATACTTTTTTACTTTTCAGGGATCCTTTCTTCTATTCAATTTCTACTGCATGAGAAAGAGAAGACAATTCGACAATTCAAAATGGAATTTATCTTGGTTTCTCCTCAAGGCTTTCAACAATATCAAAAGTTCTAGCCTGCTGTTACACAATAAAGTGATGCAAAGCCCAGAATCCTGGATTAACGAATAAACCACAGGCAAAACCAAGGCATTTTAAAAGAAACTAGTAATCCTGGTAGATATCCGCCAACAGCTTTATGGTGGTGTTCTCTTGGGAGCTGTCTTAATCCACTTCTTGCTGCTAATAAAAGAATACTTGAGATCAGATAATTTATAAAGAAAAGAAATCTATTTGGCACATAGGTCTGGAAGTTAGGAAGTCCAGGATCAAGGGGCTTCATCTAGTGAGGGTGTCCTTGCTCTGTCATCTCATGGCAGAAATTAAGAGGTCAATAGAACATGAGAGAGCAGGAGATTGAAGTCCATTCATGAGGGTGGAGCCCTTATAACCTAATACTTCCCATTAGGTTTCACCTTCCAATACCATTGCACTGGGGATTAGGTTTCCAACACATGCTTTCTTGAGAGACACATTCAAACCATAGCAGGAGCTTTGGTCTGCCATTATTTTCAGAGCCTCTTCAGTATTTGGCTGACAAAGAGCTTCTTCTATGAGGACAGGCTCGATATTGGTCACAGATGTTTAATGTCCAAATTAAAGTGGAAAATTCTTACTTCTCTGTATTTAATCCTTCAAACCAAACAATTCTCTATGTGGGCTTCTTGTTAGAGCTCAATAGATGAGAGTCAAACAATCACACTCCTCTGTGGAGTTCTTCCTACAATTCCATTTAGATGTTATTTTTCATGCTTTCATTCCTTCAGCAAATAATATTGAGTATCTACTATGCATCAGGCAATGGACCTATTACTAAGTGAAATCAACAAAGTTCCTGTTTTATAGAGCTTATAACTCAGAAAGTGATCCAAACAATCAGTCAATAAATCCAAAATCATATATACGTAATCATACATTGAAATCAGTGCTAGGATGAAAGTTAAATACTGTAAGAGGAAAATGAGAGGACCTAAGTAAGACAATAAAGGTAAACATTTTTTGATCAGTTATGAAGGATGAGAAAATGCCAGAATATCCTGGAGGGAGGGAGCTCCAGGAAGAGAAGACAGGGTGTGAGAAGATCGTAAAGCAAGGAAGAAGTTGATATATTTGGAAAACCAAAAGGAGTCCAAGGCTGCTTGAAAAGAGTACATGAGGAGACAAATAAGACTGGAGATGAAGTTAAAGACGTTGACCAAGGTCAGGTCATGCACTGCGTTGTAAAACATTGGCCAGAGGATGGATTTTTAGTGTAACTGGAAGAAGATGGAGGCTTGCACAAGTTGGGCAGCTGTGAAGATAAAGAGAAATAATTTCCTATGAAATCCACAGGTCATACTGGTTAAATGAATGAGGAAGATTCATTGCATAGAGGACAAAAGAAAGAATAAATAAGGATGATTCTCAAATAATCTGGTTTCGATAAGTGGATAGCACCATTTTCTAAGATGAGGAATGCACTGAATAAAAAAATAGATTTGAAAAAGAAAACCACAGGCTAAATTTTAGAGGTTTGGGGTTTGAGGTGCCTGAGAGATATTTAAGTGTTGTTGTGGTGAATTTAGTCATGTATTCAAGACTGAAGCTCAGAGGCATTCTTTTAGCTGGAGATGGGGATTTTAGAGTCATCAAGAATTCTGGCAATTAATGAAAACTTTTAGGGAGATTATAGAGAAAGAGAACATCTCCCTAAAATATGGGCCTGAAGACTGTCAACAAGTAGAAGTACTTTTTCCAAAAGGAGCTATATTAAGAAACAACAAGAAAATAAGAGTAAATTTTCAGAAGAAAGTATCAGCTGTGCCAAGGAAAATGAGCAGGGAAGTGTCTGTCGATTTGATTTCCTTAAATGGAGTTTATTGGTTACTTGATGTACGCAGTCTCAGTGGAGAGTTGGTGGAAGAAGCCAAACTGGGGCACAGGAAAGAATAATTGGGAAATGAGGAAGCAGAGGCAACCTCTGAAATGGAACAGAGAAATAAAGCAGCTAAAAGATAATGACAGAACATCAAGAGTTGTTTTGCTTTTTTTGTGATTTAAAATTCGTGATCATGTTTATCTGGTGACAGGAGTAGTGCAGAGGCAGAGATTATCAGTGATGGTGTGAATTTTTTCTTGAAATAAAAACAGAAATCTTGAGGAAGTGAGAGATATTGCATTCCAGAAGGCATTAGCCTTTAAGAGAATGAAGAACAGCGGCACAAGGATGGAAGGGAGGTCAGGTGCAGATGTGGATTCATATGGACTCTCTCTTGGGAAGATGGTAGAGCTCAGAGCTGTTGGTTTCTTTTTTCCCAGTACTATTTAATGAATGTGAGGAAGCAAGCAGGGATTTTGAAATAACCATGGCACAGAGCAAAGGACAAACTTAGTAGAGAAGGGCTGGGTGATACAGAATGCTCACTTGAGGCTAGTAATTTTAACTTATTCTGATACAAGTCTGCTAGTTTACATGGTTTTCTCCAGTAACACTTACCTGCAAAGGGACCAGATATAGAAGAAATTAGCTGATTGAGGTCGATCTAGGACTGGGGTTTGTCAGGGAAAATAGCGAAAGACTAGGAAGTGGAGAAAATTTGTAAGGAAGTGACTCTAACTATGAACCTTAGGATACAAGCTACACAAAGAAGTGCAGGTCAGCAGAGGCTTTTACACAGAGGATCCATACAGTGGATAGTTTTATAAAGTCAATAAACTTTAGCAATGCTTTAATCACATGTCTCTATTTATAAAAAGTGATAGTACATCTTATTAGGGAGAGGTTCATGCCTCTTATTCTTGTATCAAAGCTTGAGTATGAATACAAAGGTGCCTATGGATGTTGAGTACCTTAAAAAGTGGACTACACTCAAGGGTGTCTGCTGCTTTCATCTCTATACTTGCCTTTCTATAATCTCCTGTGTACACCAGGACTGGAGGCTTGCATGCCACATTTGTAAAACCCCCTTGCCAATTGACCTCCTAATGAGTTCTTTCAATGGGAGACAATAGCAGAAGGTTTGAAATAAGGGAGAAGGGAGATGACATTTATTTTTCCTTTTGGCCAACTCATTGACAGCACCAGCCACAGGCAACTGAAGGCAACTACAGGTAACTGAGCTCTAGCTGTGTGGGTGGCCATTTCAGCAGCATCAGTGAGACTCCAACCTCCTGGATGAGTCCAACTCAGTGGCTTCAGTGTGGTTCCAATTACAGCAGAGGCAGCAGCAGCACCCCCAGCAACTCAGTATGAAGAGCAAGGTGGCTCTAGCCTAGCAGCTTTAAGAACATGAATTTATAAAACAAAACCAAAATGTCCTTTGGTTGTTCCAGTCCCTCTCTACCTTCTCCTATTTGCTTTCTGACTTTCCAATACCTTTTATACAATTCCCTGAATCAAATTTCTGCTTAAAATATCTTGAGATATTTCCAATTGCCTAATTGAACACTGCCTGAAAAAAGGAAGGAAACCAAGAGAATGAGTGGGAAACATTACTACTGTGGCCAGAAGCCAGATGTCAAATAACATCCAGAAAAATTCGAAACACATGTATATCAGACCTCAGGACAAGCAGAGATCTCAGATATACATCATACCCACAGGAACCTATGAATTCACAAAGTGTGGCCCAATCAGGAGTGAACAATTCAATTACCGTTTAATAATCCAGCAATTTCCTATGGTCTTATAAGACCAACAGTCCATGGGGATGCTTTACAAATTAGAAGTATTCTAGAAAATAAATTGGAGAAATGATCAAATTAATTTCTCTTTCTTATTCCTTTTCAAAGTATGTTGGTGAATTAAAGGTTCTGAAAAATCTTGAAGGAATAAATCTGTTTAACTTCATTTAATTCAAATGTTTCTCATATATGTATATGATATGAGTATGTAAATCTCACGCTCTGCTTTTATCTCTATCTCTGTTTCTTTTCTCATAACACCTAGTAACATCCCATTTAACACCCCTTGAAACAAGTATTCTGCTGAATGCACTTTGGGAAACTCTACTGTGAGGGAAGCTGCCCATCTGGTCCGTCTATTCTGGACTCTCAAATCTCAACTGCAGTTGGCAGTGCAGCACACTTTGACCAGATATCTATATATAAAAATGTTCCAAAAACTTTGAAGGCAACAAAAAGATTAGTGGAAATGATTAAACCAACATTGTAAAACAAATAATTTTCAGTTTAATAGTTGTTCTCATTCTAAATATACATGTGCAGGTTTACATGCACACATACATACACAAACAACAAACTCCATAGGGCAAGCAGTGAGTTCCGGTGTTATCAACCTCTTCTGTGAAATCATTAATGAAAATATTGCCTAATGAATGACCAAATAAATAAATGACCTAGAAATCAAGGAAGTTCTCGACCTAACCAGATAAGCTGTTTGTTAATTCATACTTTACTGAACTTTTTTACTCAGTTCATCTTTTTGACTCAATAAACACCTAACTGGGTCCTTCCTATGTACGAGATCCAGCAACATTTTAGGAATATAAAGATAAATAGGACAGAGCCCCTGTCCTCAAGGAGTACAGGCTCAGGAAGTGGGAAAGACAAACACATAAAGAGATGACTCTGAAAATAGTGTGCTTAAGGAACAGCATTTTGTGCAGTGGCAGGGAACAATGGTAACAGCAAAACCAGATGCCTAACACATCTTTGGGTATAAGTGTGTGTGTGCCTGTGTATAGGAGTGTGAAAGAAGAGAGAGAGAGTGGTGGAGGGTGTAAGTGCAAGTAGGAGCGTAGGAGTAAGGGAAGGCTCTCTTGCAGTGTTGTTCGTGGTGGCAAAAGGAAAACCAGGTAGGAGCAGGAAAATCATCTCAAGGAGCTGCTATGTTCATTTACCACATTGAAACGGAAACTAGGAAGTTACAATAAGAATAAAGCCTGAGGGTTATACAAAGGTGACTCTGAGTTATGAAAAAAGGCGCACTTCCTGTGCAATCCTCACCTTTAATAAAGGACACAGTTTAATTCAAAGATATGAATACTTTATGAATGAATTTCAGATCTCTGCTACCTGCCTCCACCCCACTCAAGCCACACCAGGTAAGCCCTGACTTATGTCTTGTGCTTCTGGCTGAACACGAGTGTCACACTCAGGACTCCCAGATAAGAACAGAGCACTAAAAGGATGAGGATCCCATGAGAAGGAAAGAAGAGCAGCACATAAATTATTCTCTGAGAGCCATAGCTTTCCTTTGCATTTTTCTTGTCGAGCTTCCCCCTTTCTTCACCCCTAGACCCCAGCCAGCTAGTTCAGATATTTCTGGCGTCATCTGACAATTCCCTCACATTTCTTGCTCATGCAGCAGGAGGCATTTCCTATTCTACTTAAGGAATCCAAAAGGAAACTAAGACGTTCATATAAACTCATTTTAACAGACAATTTAATATGAATACTGATATTCATATTAAATAGTGCAATAAGTAAACACTGGCAAAAGTTCTCATCAGTGGATAAAGGTTTCTTAAATCCTTATCACTAGAAACTAGTAATCCTGATCTGTAGAATCATGTCTCCAGAAACTGACTTGTCTCCAGGGGAGCAGAGGCAGGTGCTCAAAAGCTTTTCTTGTATATCTATTACCAGTGTAACGTCTCAGATATTAAACCTCTTGCAGACAAAGATCACAGACATATGATGAATAAATAAATAGATTTCATGAAAGTAACTCACCAATACATTTGTTGACCATGGTGATCTTCACCAATGGCAACTGAAGAAGTCTTGTCAAGTGAAGAATTGCTCAAAAAAGAAACAATTATGTATAATATGGCACCTATAAAAATGGCAGTAATTAACCATAAGCAGTCAGGAGTATGGGTTGTGATTTGTAGTATGTAAAGTACAAATGTAAATTCTATGTAAATTTGGGAAGAGGTTTTAGGGATTACCTAATTCAACTTCTTTTTTATTTGGCATATGTACTACTGAAGGCCAGAAAGGCCCCTGCTGAAGGTCATTGGCGGTATACAAATTAGAACTCATGTTTGAGTCTCTTTATGGATTATATCGGGCTGCCTCATATATTCTTCAGAGGTGTCATACTGTTGATATGACATATCACTTCTCAGTACAAAGCAACAATCAGACACTCTAATCCCACTTCTCTTTTACACAGATATTACCATTTCAATGTGTGGCTTCTCATTTTGCTGAGAGGTTTTTCTTCCTCACCCACCCCCTCCTTAAATCAGGCAAAGAGACAAGTAACTGACTTCGGTTTCAAAAATGTAACCCGCAAGTGCATAATTCTTCCTGTCAGATTTCCTTTTCTGTAAGTTGGTGAGTTTATTGTGGTAGCACTCAAAAGGCTGAGCCTGAAAAGTTCTATAACATATGGCATACATTTAACATGGCTTGTGAATTAAAAATAACAGCCTGCCATCTGCCTCTGCAAGTTGATTTTATCAAAGTCTAAATGAGAAGCTCAGAGACGTGAATGTTGTCAATTAAAATAAGAAATACTCAAGTTCAATACAGAGTGACCAGTCCATGCTTTTTTTTCTTCTGCACTGGACTAAAGTTACCCATCCCCTTCACTCCTGCCAGTTGAAAAAGCTGCCTAATTTTCAATCTACATAACTATTTGTAACCATACATCTAATTTCTTTCCTATCTTCCCCAAAAAAACTTGTCACAAATTTAGCTTCCAAAGTTACCTTCCTCTAGGAATATGTTATGTGTATTTCTTTTTGAGGTTTTAGACTCCTAAACAATTGATTACAGTTTGTAAAATCTTTTCTCCGTATAATATTAAAGTTCTTTTCCTCTAAACTTGACAGCCAATTAAGTAATAGATGTCAAAAGGAGGGGTTTGATGATTTTTTCATCATCATACATTCTCACATCCTGTAGAAATTTCTGGAAATGATCTAAAATGCTGAAGTGTGACTCAGAAGCCCACACATCAATTTAGTCAGATTAGCATTTATCAAGCAACTATATCAGAGACATCCCTGGAGAGGTGATGGTCACGTGAAGGGTTTAAGGCAATTGATGCTTTCGGAAAGCTTGTGCCAATAGTTGAGAAGATAAGATTTATGCCTAAGAAATGATTTGAGATGAAGCCCATATTTGTATAGCCAAGTGCTTACCTGAGTATACTGACAATAAATACAATAATAGTTCTGAGAAAGGAGGGTTCTCTTCCTGAGTCCCCGTCATTTTTAGTCTAAGGGCAGGAGGCTTAACTTGTTTATTTTCAGATTTTATTACTGCATAAACATTTTGTGTGCAGAACAATAAAACATATGATCATATAAAGTGCAAAATTTGTAAGCATTTTACAAAAGCCAAAGGGATAACCATAGAGAATATAAAGTGTGCTTATTAAGTAATCTAGGTAAAGTGTCCAAGTCCACAAGAGTATCTTGATTGAAATTTAACTAGGAAAGCTTTATAGGAACATATAATGTCTTCACTGAGATTAAAAAACAAGTAATTCAAAGTACAACAGAGAAATTCCATTAATCAGGTGTCACAACTATCAACACTGGAGAGTAAATCTTGCAATGGATAACTGGATGTGTTATAAACATGAAGATCTGGCTATCTAATCATGCAGGTCTCATGCGGCACAAATCTAGGGGGAGCCCTTCGTGTGGATGACAGTATGTATATTTTATTAATTTCTCAAGGCTGCTACAACAAATTACCAAAAATGTGGTGGCTTATCACACAGAAATTTATTCTCTCTCAGTTACGAGAGCCAGAAGTCCTAAATCAAGGTGTAGAGTAATGCTTCCTTGGAAGGCTCAAGGGAAAAATTCTTCCTTGCCTCTTCCAGCTTCTGGTAGCCGGCATTTTGGCTCCTCACTCCAAGCCTCCTGGCTGTGGCAGTATAACTCAATCTCTGCCTCCATCGAAACATTGCCTTTGTCCCGGTGTGTGTCAAATCTCCATCTCCTCTCTTATAAGGACAACAATCATTGGATTCAGGTCCATTCCTAAATCCAGAATGAACTCATCTCTGGATCCTTAATTGAATTATATCTGCAACAGCCCTGTGTCCCAAATAAAGTCATAGTCACAGGTACTTAAATTAAGACATGGACATATCTTTTGAGGGATACAATACAGTTACTGTAAGTGTGTAAGTGTCATTGGCTTCCAAATTACGGATTCTAGAAATTGGTACTAGGCAGTGGGAATCTTATTTACCAAAACTTTTTCTCTAGAACCTTCCATAAGTGTATCTGGCTGACTATATTCCTCTCTCCCTCTGTACCAAATCACCCATATTATATATATATATATATATATACATATATATATATACATACTATATATGTATATATTATATATTGTATAAAATGTATATATTCATATGTGTGTATGCATCTATTTTTTTTACTGAGTCAGATTTTCTAATAAGCAGCAATTCACTTAGTACAGTGACTCCACAGAATCATAGTTCAAAAGGAGTTTTAAATTGTCATCCAGCACTTAGGAAGAACTAGTGTGAGTTGTTTCTACTCCTTTTAGTGTCAAAAGTTGAACATCCCTTTGATTGTAAATCTGCTTCCAACTCTCGTTATAGGGGTCTGAAGAAACTGGCAATCACTGATATCAAGTAGAAGAAACATCTAAATGTTAAGAATAATAATTTCACTAAGTGCCCCCACAAAATCTGGAAAAACATTCAATGATTCCTATCTTATTCCTTCGATGATAATAAATGTTTACCTAATCAAGGGAAGGCTTTTGGAAGAATGCATGTTTAAAATCCCATTAACAGCAATGCAAGAGAAGAGCCCAAATGATGAACTGTGTACATTTTAAAGTGAAAATTCATACCACAGGAATGCCCACATATCAAATAAATCAATGCAAGCAATCGATCATCTTAATGAAAGCCTATGGTTAGCAGGTATAAATGCCACTGTGATCTCTCACACTGACAAGAGGAAAACTGATTGTGGATATAAACAATTCACTGTGGTTACATATAAATCAACCTCAATAGCAAGAACTAAAAGGAAATATAATTGAACTTCGTTAAACATCTACAGTCTCCTCATTTATCTTTCAAAAATAGGGCACCAGGCACTGTGGCTCACACCTGTAATCTCAGCACTTTGGGAGGCCAAGGTGAGCAGGTTACCTGAAGTCAGGGGTTTGAGACCAGCCTGGCCAACATTGCAAAACCTGATCTCTACTAAAAGTACAAAAATTAGCCAGGCCTGGTGGTGCACACCACTAATCCTAGCTACCTGGGAGGCTGAAGCAGGAGAATTGCTTGAATCCGGGAGGTGGAGACTGCAGTGAGCCAAGATTGTGGCACTGTGCTCCAGCCTGGACAGCAGAGCAAGACTCTGTCTCAAAAAAAAAAAAAATATAGAGGAGAGCTAGAGAGATTTAGCTGCCAATAATTAGACACTTTTCCTCTAAAAACCTATCAATGGCTGTTTCAAACAAAACACTGCCTTCCATCTGAATCACTGAAGTTGAAGGGAAAGGGAAATTAGAATGTAAGCATGGCAGACTGGTTCTTGAGATAGTCAAGTGTCCAAGTTTGAGCCCAAGTTCTAAATCTTTCACATGTAATAGAGCAATAATTTATTGAGTGGTTAAGAAGGAATTATCAGTTGCATGAATTGTATGTCTTCTACTAACTCTGATAGGTCATATATAATACTTCTATTGATGCAGACATTGGGTTGTGGCTAGGGCTACGCTGACCAACAGTGTGATCTTCATTATAGAAGTGTTCACCTCTTTACTTGGGATAGGTGTGAAATATCATTATCAAATTTAGCTGGGCTAAGTTGTAATCATCAATAAACTCTTTCAGTTACCCTAAACCTGCCATTTTGCAAAACTCACGATAAATACTGGCAATGTCATCAATTAAAATTTCAGCTGGTGAATCATACCTGAGGTTTTCTAGTTTTTCACCAATGCCACCTGGTTAGTTCACCCACAAAAGAAAATCAGGAGATATACTCATAACCCCCTATGTATGTGGAAGATTCACATGGAATTAACAAAATCATTTTAGCAGCACATTATAATTTAAGCAATCAACTTGGCTAAAGAGCGGGGGGTGTCTATCACACTATATAGTTTGATGTTAAGCTGATGAAACAATTCATTGACGAATAACTTTTATTTTTATGCAGTTACTTCAGATATGTTATCTCACTCACCTGATAAGAACTTACACTTTAAAAATGAATTTTTTACCTTTGGTTTCTAGTGCTCCGTCCATCCATATATTTTTATGTCATTTGAAGAACTTTAGGTAAGGTTAAAAACATGGATCAAAACATGAAAAAAATTCGTGCTGCATCTATTTAAGTGTGGCATTAACACTTAAATATAGAAGTATATTCTATAAATCTACCCTCTGCATTTCCAAGACTATTTTTTGCCTCTTCAATCTCAGTCCACAGACTTTCCATTTATTCCAAGAATAATGAAACTGTCAACCAATTATCTTCTGTTAATGGATGTTCAATTACTTATACAAAGAGCCAAAATAAGCACCAGTTACTACAAAACACTTGTGTGTAATTCAAATCAGAAACAGAGGGACTTTAAAAGTCTCTTAATATGGCAAGGGCAGGAAGTGCTGCACAGACTGAAGGTGCCCCATAAAAATCAGAGGGGATGGAAAGAAGATGCAACCAGAAAGGAAAGAGTAAGATTTCAAAAAGCAGTCTTCATTGAGAAAGCTAAGCTGACAAATACATGAAGATTACAGTTGGCTGCTTTGAGCCCTCTGTTTCTCTTGGGAACACTTTACTTGGCCCAATATTCCCTAAGGGTTGGTCCTTGAGAAGTAAAACGCCTCAAGGGATGTCTCCAGGTATGGAAGTGATTGTTCTTCCATATTGAACTTTCTGGCTCCAAAATTGGCAACAGTTCAAAATGCTTTTTTACGCAGTCATAATCTCAGCTAGATAAATTTTGTCCAGGTAAGAAAAGATGCAACAACAAATGACACAAAAACTTTGCATAGGAGTTAGAAGGCCATGTTAGTTGCAAACAAAAAATTAAGGTTGTAGGTTCAGCTTAAGCAACAGTAACTGAAGATGGCAATCACAGAAATGAAGTCCTCAGACCTGAACCTGTTAGTGGTGGAAGAGATCTGAGTTACCCTGAGTTATAGGCAGCGAATCTCTACATGATTGCAGCAACTTCAGCCCTTGCCTACTCAGAGGAAAGAATTCAACTGAGGAGCATAAAGCGGAAAAAGAGACCCAGGCAAGTTCCAGAGCAGGAATGGAAGCTTATTAAAAAGGCCTTAGAACGGGAAAGAAAGGAAAGATCTCTTGGAAGAGACCCAAGTGGCCACCTGGATGTCAAAGAGAGAAAAAGAAGGCTTTTTACTTTGGACTTTATAGGCTCACGTCTTTCCCATGATTCTTCCCTTAGGGTGGGATTTCCGCAAGCACGGTGCCCTCCCTACCCTGGGGAACTGAGCACAGGCAGTGTGTTTATGGAATTATACACATGCCCATCTGAGGCTCTTTTCTTTTCTGGAAGATCATACTTCACCATTTTTGTCTCTTAACGTGCATACCCAGGAAGTTGCTTCTCCCTGGGGCCTAGATTCAATTAACATTTTGATGTGGACCATCAGGAAATGGCCTCTCCCTGGCAACAGCTGCCAATTTATCACTTTCAGAGAGGCAATGTGATCATTGCCAAACCATCACTGACCATTTCTAGTGAGTAGGGGGAAGACCCGTCTCCTGCCCCGCTCATGCCTAACTACCTATAACAATCCCAGCAAGGACAAACAGTTTTTAAAGAGCCACAAAAGTAAGAAGTGGGTTAAGTCTTAGAGATCTTTTGGAATTAACCATCAACCAAAAAAAAAAAAAAAAGATGGCCCAAAACAATGCTAAAACTAGAAAAGCTGTTTGCAAATTATTTCTCATATGCAATACTTTAATAAATACAAATTTGGCTTTGCAAGCCATACAATCTCTGTTGCAACAACTTTATTTTTTATAGCAATGTATACAGGAATAAATATGGCCATGTTCCAGTAAAAAAAACTTTATTCACCAAAATAGATGTGGACCAGATTTACCAATCCATCTATAGTTTACCAACTCTTGAACCACAATGTAAACTTACATTGTTTGTGTATATCTGTCCTCTAATAATTAAGTACATTGGGTTTTTGTTTTCTTAAAATTGTAAGCTTTATCAAATAAAAGACTATATTTTGCCTTTTATTATCAGTATTCTAAGTATTAAAATTACTGTATCTAAAGCATAGTTCAACTCTTTATTCATTATAAGCACTCTATAAATATTTTATTTTAATTTCCCATCAGTAAAATATTACTATTTTTAACTTCTAGTGACTTTCTTCATTAATTGAGTCTTGCAGCCAAAGATTTAATATGATATTAATTTTGAAGTGGGGAGAGGGACTTTATCCCCAGATGAAATACAGTAGCTTTTGCAAACCAATATGTACATTAAAAATATTTTTTAAATCTGTATTGAAAATAAAAACAAAACCTGTTAGCTGTCCTGGATGCCAGTACTGAATGTGCAGACATTTCAAAGAGAAGGAAATAACAGAGAGGTGAGCTGATATGTCCTATGAGCTACTTT
Source organism: Nomascus leucogenys (assembly GCF_006542625.1). Taxonomy (NCBI): domain Eukaryota; kingdom Metazoa; phylum Chordata; class Mammalia; order Primates; family Hylobatidae; genus Nomascus; species Nomascus leucogenys. The sequence goes on along the minus strand of NC_044381.1, from coordinate 59,441,351 downwards.
TCTGCTCAAGGCATTTCTGCATTTTTGGTGCAGATGAGAGGCTGAAAATCTGGGAAGGAAGACATTGCTAAGAGGCAGAAAAGCCAGAAGAGCTTTTGTAATTCTCATGGGCTGAGGAGATAAAGTTCAGGTCTTTCAGGCAGCTAGGATGTAAGGAGCAAAAATTTTTTTAAAAGAGGGTGGTGCAGTGAATTGAGCCTAGCTTTCAGTAGTGTTTCACTTGAGTATTTCTTGAACTTTTCAACTGCATAAGGAAAGAAGCTAAGAAGACAAATGGAAACGCTCTGAAAAGCAAAGATACTTTTCAGCAGTCTCACTGTGACGAGAAAAAGAAAACTAGAGTCGAGAATAGAAACAATATTAAAAATGCCAGTCCCAAAGTTTGGAATTCAAGACTACATCTTAGGAGGAGAGACAATGCAGAGGTGGATCAAAGTTTATAAGGACTATAACTTGGTCTATACTCAGCTCAATCTCTGAATGAAATAAGTTGATGTGGCCTCATTCATGCTCTCCATGATAGGACAGGGTGAATGCTCTGCAGTAGAAAAATCATCACCTAGAACTTCTATAATTTTATTTAAGATATCTAGTAATAAATTAAAAGCTACTAGGCATGTCACAACAAAGGCCCAAGAGAAAAACTAGACAATAGAAACAGACCCATACACAATACAAATACTGGAGTTAACAAACATGGACCTTAAATGTGATTAATATGTCTAAGAACATAAACGACAAAATGTAAAAATTAGAAACAACTATAAACTGTACAAAGCAATCAAAGATAAACCCAGTGACTGAATTTAACAAATAAAAGAGTGGGCTTAATACAGAAGGGATACATGAGAAAACAATGTTGGTAATACAGAAGATGGGATAATAGAAAATAATCCGGGTAAAGCATAGAGAACAAAAGATATAAAAATATGTAAAAAGAATATAAATTACATATGGAATAGAGTGAAATGGTCTAAGATACATTTAATTGCAAATATAGAATAGGAGGAGAGAAAATAAGAGGCAGAAGCAATACTTGAAGAAATAATGAACAAGAATAGTCCAGATTTATAGGAGAATCAGAGCACAGATTTGAAAAACAAAATTCTAAGCAGGATAAAGGAAAAGAAAATCACAACTCTGAACGACATAATAAAACTTCTAAAGATAAGAAAAATGTTGCCAAACTAAAAAGACACATTATATCAAAGAAAAAAAATAATAAAACTGACAGCTGACCTCTCAATGAAAACAGTAGAAACAGAACATAAGTGAATGGTACACTTTAAATGTTGAGAGAAAATAACTGCAAGCATAGAGTTCTACACTCTGCAAAAATACCATTTGGATGTGAAGTGAGTGAAAAAAATTGTGTGATGTATAGCAAGGAAGCAAATAGTAAGATATTTGATATAATCATATCTCAATTGTATTTGTATAATTATTCTTATAAATTAGACACTCCAATTAGAAGATTTAGATTGTAAGACAGAGGTAGAAAGCAAAACTTAATTATTTGCAGTTTACAACAGACAAACCTTAAATACATCACCAGAAGAAAAATTAAAACACTGGAAAAATATGCCATGTAAACACTTCACAAAAGAAAGCTGGTATAACTATACTAACATTGGTTAAAGTAGACTTTAATGCAAGAAGCGTTACTAGAGAAAGAGAAAGTTTTTTCATAATAAAAAGGTCAATTTTAAAGAAGATTTAAAAATGCTAAATTTCTTGAGGAATATAATTAATAATAATGTATACTGAAAATTTGATAAGAGAAATTTTAGATGCTCTTAACACACACTCACACATACACATGAAAGTCAACCAAAGAAAGTGTTGGATTTATAAATTTGTTTGACTGTAGTAATCATGTTACTATGTATATGTATCTAAAACATCATGTTCTACAGTGTAAATATATACAATGAAATAAATTTTAAAATGCTAAATTTATATGCATGAAAAATATAGCTACAAACATAAAGCAAAAAAACTGACAGAACTAAAAGGAGAAATAGACAAACACGGTCATAGTAAAAAGCTTTCATTCATCTTTCTTAATAACCGATAAACCAAGTTGACATGAAATCAGTATATAAACTCAGCTAATTGACATATGTGGACATATATGGAGCACTTCGCACAATTGCAGATTTCTTTTCATGAACCAAATCGAACAACATGTTGGGCTACAAAGCAAGTCTAATCAAATTACAAAAGATTCAAATCATGTATATTATGTTCTCTGACCACATTGAAATTAAGCTTGAAATAAATAAAAAGATGACTAGAAAACCCACATATTTAAAAATAAAGCAATACACTTCTAAATAATCTGTAGGTCAAAGAAAAACTTGCAACAAATGGTAGAAAACATTTTTAACTAAATGAAAATGAAAATATAACATATAAAAATATGCTGAATGCAGCAAAAGAAAGGCCCAGGAGTTTATAGTGTTAAATCCATATATAGAAAAGCTAAAAATAAATTATATAAATAGCAGTCTCCAACACTAGAAAAATAACAGTAAATTAAACCCAAATAAAGTTGAAGGAATACATTAATGATAAGAGTAAAAATTAATGAAATAGAAAACAAAGGCGTAATTAAGAAAAATCAATGAAGCCCAAAATTAGCTCTCTAAAAAGACTAACAAAATTTATAAATCTCTAGCAAGACTGGTAAGAAAAAAAGGCAAAAGTTGTGAATGCACCTACAGATGTTTGCAGCAATAAATTCTTCTAAATAGAGAAAATAGAAAAAACTTTCAATGTTACGGAATTCTTCTAGCAAAGAAAAAAATAATGATCACTTCCTAGCTCATTCTATGAAGCCAATCCTTTTTTTTTTTTTTTTTTTTTGAGACGGAGTCCCGCTCTGTCACCCAGGCTGGAGTGCAGTGGCGCAATCTCGGCTCACTGCAAGCTTCGCCTCCCGGGTTCACGCCATTCTCCTGCCTCAGCCTCTCCGAGTAGCTGGGACTACAGGCGCCCACCACCACGCCCGGCTAATTTTTTGTATTTTTTGGTAGAGACGGGGTTTCACCGTGGTCTGGATCTCCTGACCTCGTGATCCGCCCGCCTCGGCCTCCCAAAGTGCTGGGATTACAAGCGTGAGCCACCGCGCCCGGCGAAGCCAATCTTAAAACGAAAAAACCTGATAAGGACATAGTAAGAATAGATAATTATAGGCACCTTTTAAAAATAAATACAAGTGGCTGGGCACAGTGGCTCATGCCTGTAATCCCAACATTTTGGGAGGCCGAGGCGGGTGGATCACCTGAGGTCAGGAGTACGAGACCAGCCTGACCAACATGGTGAAACCCCGACTCTACTAAAAATACAAAATTAGCCAGAAGTGGTGGCAGGTGCCTGTAATCCCAGCTTCTTGGGAGGCTGAGACAGGAGAATCTCTTGAACCCGGGAGGAGGAGGTTGCAGTGAGCCGAGATCACACTACTGAACTCCAGCCTGGGTGACAGAGTGAGACTCTGTCTCAAAAATAAGGAAATAAATACAAGTTCAGAAGTAGTAAACAATATATCAGCTAGCCGAATCCAATTATATATTGAAAGAATGACTAAGCTGTATTAAGCTGTATTTATTCCACAAATGTGAAGTTGATTTAATCTTTAAGAAGGAACTGGCAGGGCGCGGTGGCTTAGGCCTGTAATCCCAGCACTTTCGGAGGCCAAGGCGGGCAGATCACCTGAGGTCGGGAGTTCAAGACCAGCCTGACCAACATGGAGAAACCCCGTCTCTACTAAAAATACAAAATTAGCCTGGCGTGGTGGCACATACCTATAATCCCAGCTACTCAGAAGGCTAAGGCAGGAGAATCGCTTGAATCCGGTAGGTGGAGGTTGCAATGAGCAAAGATTGTGCCATTGCACCGCAGCCTGGGCAACAAGAGTGAAACTCTGTCTCAAAAAAAAAAAAAAGAAGAAGAAGAAACCAATGTATTTTGTAAATCAATATGCAAGATGAATTTTGGATATCACAATAAATGCAAAAAACAGTATGTGACAAAATCAGTACCCATTCATAATTTAAAACAGTAGAGTAAAAATACAAAGGAGAGTCTTACATTTGATTTTGAAAGCTTTTGTCTAATGTAAACATTATACATAAAAGAATATTAAAATATTGCCCAAGATTAGGAAAGAGGCAAAGACAGCCTCCATTACTACTTTTCATCAAGATTTTACTGCAGAAGGTCCTTAACCTTCATTCTACTATCTGAGATTCAGATGTAATGGCTGGAGTTCTGGAAGCTATTTTAGGCAAAGGCCACACTGTAACAATAGCAGAGCCAACACATCGAAGTCCTTGAGCTGCACAACTCCAGACTTGTTTTCCATAAGAAACATTAAACATCTGTTTTGTTTAAGCCACTGGTACTTGGGGTTTCCTACCATTTGTGGCAACACATTTTCTTAGCTGATGCATCACCTGTTTATGAAAATACAGTTCTGAACTTCTAGGACCAAAGCTTTAAAAGAATGTTCTCTAACCAGGGTTGGTTGGCAGCACAAGTTGCTTACTACATGTTTTTTGTTGTTGTTGTTGTTGGGTTTTTTTTTTTTTAATAATGCTAAACCCGACAGAAGAGATAGGAAATTTTTCCCATAGATTTTTTCCTAAATATTAAGCCACCAGGTTAAGATAATCAAGAGTTGAACTAAAATTATTTCATTTAAATGAATGTGTCTATCTTTAAAAGTTTTCCCTCACAGAAGCAATCCTATTTTTCCTTTTTTCAGAGGCTCCAGATGGGACCTTTCCCTGGCATTCAAGTCCCATGAGAGATTAGCTCTGCCACAGGGTATGTAAAATAAATAAAGGTTAAAAGATCATAAAAATGAGACCATATGTCCAAACATACTGCATACGTGTTGGCAGGAAGAATGTAAGTGTTAAGACAGATCATTTTCTGCTTGCCAGGAAATTATATAAAAATCAGAATAAAATAACTCTTATCATTTTCGTTGGGCAGCTTGACAGCAGCTCCCCCTAAAACTTAAAAAGCAAATTTGGCCAATACATCAAAGTACCTTCTTATTCCTACATGTAATCTTTTACACCCCAATGGCCAGAAACAGAAAGTCCAAAACCTTGAAAACAAAAAACTAATATTTGTTTACAAGCATAGATTCTAAAATCCCTAAAAATATGTAATAGAACTTTTTTCTTTGATCTTGATGAGCCATTTTTCTAAAATAATACTTGGTCACTGTGGAGCATGATGTAAGGATTCTATCAGATTTTAAAATATGCTTCCATAGCTCTTACTATTTTCCTCATCACTTGGGGCCGTTCTTTCCCCTTGTGTGGTGTACGCCAATATTCCAGGTCAAATGGGCCAAAATAGAACTTAACCAACAAGTTCGTTCTAATAGAAGATGAGTTTACCTAAACTTTTTAAGGCTTCCTAAACCAAAGCATTAGCAGTGGAACTCTAAGTGAGAAAAGGTATAATTCTCAAGGATTTTTAGTAAAGGAAATAGGAGTCAACAAATGACTAGATCAAGAATTGGGAGATAATGTCACTTTGTGGTCTAGTGTTTCAATGAGTACACGGCCAAAGAAGAAATGACTTTTTAAAATAGGTGTGTGTGCAGCCAGACTTCTCAATCGGGCAACAGTGTTTCTAAAGAAGTAATTTATTTTCAGTAATAACTGATAGAGGATCAAACAAGAGGAAATTGGCATAATATCAAGAGAATTATCAAGGTGGCCTTGAAGCTCAACAACTCGCCTTTCTGACGCTCTAATCATCCTAAGAGCGGCACTTAGATGACAGACCAAAGATACTAATGGATCAATCTTGACATTCCCATGATGTCTTTCTTGGGAGACATAAGACTAATTTGAAAGGAGAACCACCTCTTTAATAAAAACCCAGTCTTCTAAGAAAGCCAAATATTCTAAGCAAAAAATATAACAAATTAAAATTAAGACTAGCCCCTTTAAAAACAAAAAGTTATTAGAGAAATCTCTTCTTGAACCTCTAGTTCATTTTCCAGAGATAATTACTATTAATAAACTCTATTTCTAAACATTCTGGTAGTTACCAATGTAACTATATCTTGACCTAGCCACTTTGAATAGTATGAATTGACAGTCCTTTATTTTTAAAGTTTTTTTTATTTCCTTAGGTTTTTGAGGAACAGGTGGTATTTGGTTACATAAGTTCTTTAGTGGTGATTTCTGAGATTTTGGTGCACCCATCACCTGAGCAGTATACACTGAACCCAATTTGTAGCCTTTTATTCCTCACCCCCTTCCACTCTTTCCCTCCAGTCCCCAAAGACCATTGTATCATTCTTATGCCTTTGCATCCTCATAGCTTAGCTCCCACTTACGAGTGAGAACATACGATGTTTGGTTTTCCATTCCTGAGTTACTTCACTTAGAATAATAGTCTCCAGTTCCATTCTGGTTGCTGTGAATGCCGTTAATCCATTTCTTTCTATGGCTGAGTAGTATTCCATCATATATATGTATACACATATATATATGTTCCATCATACACACACACACACACACACATATATACATGTTCCATCGTGTAGATATATATATTCCATCATATATATATATCACAATTTATTCATCCATTTGTTGATTGATGGGCATTTGGGCTGGCTCCATATATTTGCAATTGCAAATTGTGCTGCTGTAAACATGCGTGTGCAAGTTGACAGTCCTTTAAAAGATAAAACATGTAGTACATCTACATCACTCCTCCACTTCTTCACCTAATTCCCCATTGTTTGCTTATAATTGTAATTGTTTGTTTACATCTTAAACTAATACATTTAGATTTCCATTACTTGATTAAGTAAGTTTAGGAAAAATCTACTGGCACCTTACTTAGAAAAATAAGTATTGTGTAACACCCTTAAACTTCCTTCCACCAATCTTCCTTTCCTCCAAAAGTGTTACTTATAATATTATTTTTAAATTGTCAAAATTCATGTTTATACTCTCTCCTGCAACAATAATTATCTTTCTATTCTGTGTATTATAAATCTTAAAATTAAAAACTGACAATTTATAATATTATGACTGTGAATTTTTCAATGTATATGTACACTCAAACATAAATATATGTATTATAATTATATAAAAGCTAAAATAATTGAAATAATGTGGCAATGTAATGGAACTCAAGATATGGATCAATGGAACAAAAGACAAAGTCAAGAAACACGCCCAATATTTTAAACATATTTGAAATATACTTAAATACATATACATGCTTAAGTATAGCAGAATATAAAATAGCACAATGTCAAAACTACAAGAAAAATGAAGATTGTATTATACACATGATTTTGGAACAACCAGCTAACCATTTTGAACAGTACAGTAAATTACATTCCTACATCATACTGTATAGTAAACTACAATCCAGACAGGTTAGAGACATAAACATGAAAAATAAAAGTGTAAAATTACTTAAAAATATACAAACATAGATAAATTTCAACCATACTATTATAGTCACTAAGAATTGCTAGTTGTATAACAATGCATACGGTATTCCATTTACATAGGATTTAAAATACTTAAAAATATATAGTACCACTTTACTACATGGACAAGAAAAATACACACAAATTTCAGTGAGGTGATCTTAGGTTGGGGAGCATCAATCTATGTATAATAAAAGATGAGCATCAAAAAGTGCCAAGAGGGATTCAATTCTAACCATAGTTCTTAAAGTTAAGACATCCTAAACGAATTTGGTAGAACATTAAATTAAGATTTGACCAAATGGAGTAGTGGCTACACAGGTCTTCATTATAATTTCTATACTTCTCTTAACATGTGTAATAGTTCAAATAAAAAATACTCTAAGAAAATATGATAATAAAAATAGCTCGTGTTAAGTTTTCCAATGTACCCACTAGTACTCTAACTACTTTGCCTGCATTTCATCACTTTCTATTGTTAAGGCAGAAGCTGTAATCATGCACAGATTTAAACATGAAGAAATTACAGAATAGATAGATTAAGTAACTTGCTCAAGTGTAAACAGTCTCGTGATGGCATCTGATGCCAGAAGATGCATTATAAAACACTCCCTTAAATGGCCTTTGTATGAAACGTGCAGGGAAAGCTTTTCTAGATATGACACAAAACTCGAAAGCTGTGAATGAAAGATTGATATATTTTGACTGTGTAGAAATTTGAATTTCTGTATGTCAAAATTACTGCAAACAAATGATTAAAGGAAAAAGATTATCCTTTTTTTTAAAAAAATCAGCTTTAGTGAGGTATAAGCTACATACTTTCAAATGCTCCAATTTTAAGTGTGTGTAGTCCAGCGGGTTTTGTCAAGCTATGAATATTGCAACCACAATTATATTCTAGACATAGTTCCATCCTCCAAATTGTTCCCTTATGCCCATTACCAGTTAATCATCTCCCCATCCTGGTGTCATTCCTCGACCCTGGCCCCAAGCAACTACTAATCTGCTTTTTGATACCATAAATCAGATTAATCTTTTTCAGATGTTCATATATGGAATCACATAGTATATACTCTCTTATGTCTGGTTTCTGAATTTTTGAGATTCATTCATGTTGTGTTTATCAATAGTTCATTTCTTTTTATTGAAGATAATATTTTACTATTATATCATATTTTGTTTATCCATTTACCTAATGATGGACATTAGGGTTGTTTGAAGTTTTCAGACATTGTAAGTAAAACTTAGAAACATTCTTGCATAAGTCTTTGTGTGGACATATATTTTTATTTATTTTAGGTAAACATCTGGGGAGAAGAATGGCTAGGTCATACATTAGGAATATGATCAACTTTATAAGAAATATCTAAACTATTTAAGTTATTGTATAACTGGACATTTTCATCAACAATATATGAGAGTTCCAGTTATTATACAAACTAGCTAAAACTTGGTATTGTTAGTCTTTCTAATTTTAGTCATGTTAATGTGTATGTACTCATATCTCATTGTCATTTTATTTTGCATCATTTTGGTAGCTAATGATGTTGAACATAACTTCATGTACTTATTGACCATCAATATATTTCTTTTGTGAAGTGCCTGTTTTAAGACCTTTGATAATTTTTCTATTGATTGATTTTTCTTCTTGTTATTGAGTGGCAAGGGTTCTTTATATATTCTGGATATAACTCCTTTCTCAATACATGTATAGTGAATACACTCTCACACAGTCTAGGGCTTACCTTTTCATTTTCTTAACGATGTCTTTCAAAGGGCAGAAGATTTTTTTTTTTTTTTTTTTGAGACGAAGTCTTGCTCTGTCATCCAGGCTGGAGTGCAGTGGTGTGATCTGGGCTCACTGCAAACTCCACCTTCCAGGTTTAAGCAATTACCCTGCCTCAGCCTCCCAAGTAGCTGGGATCACAGGCACCTGCCACCATGCCCGGCTACTTTTTGTATTTTAGTAGAAACATGGTTTCACCATGTTGGCCAGGCTGGTCTCAGACTCCTGACCTCAGTTTGAACCGCCTGCCTCAGACTCCCAAAGTGCTGGGATTACAGGCGTGAGCCGCTGCACCCGGCCCAGAAGTTTTTAATTGTGATGAGTTTCAATCAACATTTGTTTTAAATTTTAGAGTTCTCATAAGATATTTGTGTAACATAAAAGTTTACCTACCACTGGATTGCAACGTGTTCTCTCCTATGTTATTCTCTAAAATTTGTATAGTTTGGGCTTTTACGTTTAGATCTATGGTCCATTTTGAGTTCGTGTTTGTGTTTCTTTTTTCCCCCCACATGGATAACCAGTTTTTCCAGCATAATTTTTGAAAGACTCTTCATTCTCCCATTGAACCATCTTGTCATTTTGTTGAATATCACTTAACCATATATGTATGGGTCTATTTGTGGACTATATTCTGTTCCATTGATACATATGACTATTTGTATGCCATTACCACACTATATTGATACCGCAGCTTTACGGTAAGTCTTGAAAGCCGAATTTGCTATTTTTCAAAATTCACTGGGCTCTTCTAGATCCTTTGCTTTTACACATAAATTTTAGAATTAGGTTTTCATTTTACATTTGTTTTAAAAGCCTGTTGAGATTTTATTTAAGACTGATTGAATCTATAGATCAATTAGGGCACATCAGCATTTAACAGTATGGAGCTTTCTGATCCATTAGCAAAACGTATCACTCCATTTACTTAAGCCTTCTTTAATTTTACTCAGTAATGATTTGTAGTTTTCAGCATATAGATATTGAACATACTTTGTTAAATTTATTCTCAGGAATTTTATTTTTTACATCATAAATTACATGTTTGAATTTCATTTTCCAATTGTTTGTTGTTACTGTGCAACTATTTTATTTTATTTTATTTTATTTTATTATTTTATTTTGTTTTTTTGAGGCGGAGTTTCGCTCTTGCCGCCCCGGCTGGAGTGCAATGGCGCGATCTCAGCTGATTGCAACCTCTGCCTCCAGGTTCAAGCGATTCTCCTGCCTCAGCCTCCCGAGTAGCTGGGATTACAAGCATACGTCACCACACCTGGCTAATTTTGTATTTTTAGTAGAGACAGGTTTTCTCCATGTTGATCAGGCTGGTCTCCAACTCCCAACCTTAGGTGATCTGCCCACCTCGGCCTCCCAAAGTGCTGGGATTACAGGCATGAGGCACCGCACCCGGCCCGCATTGATCCTGTGTCTATGAACTTGCACATTCACTTATTAGTTTCAGTAACTTTTGGAAGATTTCTTAGAATCATTGGGATCTTCTAGATGCTTTGCCTTTACACATAAATTTTAGAATTTAGAATTAGGTTAGAATTAGGTTTTTGGTAGAAAGTTTTGGAGAAGAGTGGGTATTCTCGTCTTGTTCCCAGTCTTGGGTAGAAAGTATTCAACATCTCACCCTTAAGTACAATGTTAACTGTTTTTATAGATGCCCTTAATAAAGTTGAGGAAGCTCACTTCTAATATTGGTTTTCAGAGAGTTTTTATCATTATTGGGTGTTAAGTTTTGCCAAATGCTTTTCTTTTATCTCTTGGAGTAAGTACATGGTTTTTATCCCTTTTTAATTATTATAATATGATAAATTAAATTTATTTTTGAATGTTAAAACAATCCTACATTCCTGGGACAAACCCTACTTAGTCATAATGTATTAAGCAGTAAATAACCTTAAAAATATTTTAAAATGAGAATAAAAATCTTTATTTTATGTTTGCCCATTTATTTCCATGTATGATATTCTTCATTCCATTGTGCAGACTCAGATTTCAATCTGGTGTCATTTAACATATAATCTAGCTTGGCTACTAGCAATAAATCTGCCCAGCTCTCATTATTCTGAAAAGCCTTTTTATTGCCATCATTTTAAATAATAATTTCCCTGGATATAGAATTCTAGATTGACAAGTTTTTTTTTAACAACTTTAAAATTGTCATTTTATATTCTGGAATCCAGAGTTTCTGGAAAAAAAAATGTGGTCAATCTTATGTTTGTTCCTCTGTACACAATGTTTTCATTTTTGTTTTTTCCTAGATGATTTTCTTTTCATCATTGGCTCTTGGCAATTTGATTTTGATGTACCTTAGTGTGTGTTTTCTTTCTATTTCTCATGCCTGGGATTTATAGGGTTCTTAGATTTATTGTTTTTATCAAATTTGAAATGTTTTTAAGCCATTATTTAGTCAAACATTGTTTTCTGCCTTTTTCTCTCTCTTTTCCCTAGGTCTATAATTGCAACTGTGTCTTCCACATACTGTTCAGCAGGTTAATGAGTATTTGCCAATACTCATTAACTGTCAAGTATTTTTAATCATTTTCTGTATGTACTTTAGTTAGCATAGAGTCTATTGTTATTTCCCCAAATATGTTGATATTTGTTCTGTAGTTTCTAACCTGTTGTTATTCTCATATGGTAAAATTGTCACTTCAAATTTTTTTGTAATTTCTACAGGTTTCATTGAGTTCTTTTTGATGTATCCATTATATTCATGTTTTCCTTTAAATGCTTAAACATACGAGCATATTTTTAATAAGTGTTTTAGGGTCTTTACTAATTCCGTCATTTTTGTCATTTATAGGTCTCTTTCTATTGACTGATTTTTCTACTATCTAATAGACGTGTGTTTGCATGTCTCATATTTCTGCTCAGATGCTGAAATTTTCAGTCATATGCTGTTGTGGGTTTGGATTTTGTTGTCTTTCTGTAAATGTTGAAATTCATTTCGGAAGGCAGATAAATCACTTACGGTTCAGTTCGCTCTTTTCAAGCCTTATTTTTAAGCTTTGTTAGCATGGTCTGAAGTAGCCTTTATTCTAGGGATAACTTAGACCTACTACTACTGTGTCACTCTACCAGGGTCACTACTTAATTCTCTCGGTATAGAATGAGGACTCTCTACTCTGGGTGACTGGAGATTAATCATTTCACCACTCTGTGTGAGTTCTGGGAATTGTACAGCTTATAGTTCCTCAGTCATCCTTTGCTCAACTTCACAAAGCTTAGTATTAAGCAACGACTGAAAAAGAAATCCCTATCCAGATTACTAAAGCTTTTTCTCAGTAGCTTCTTCCTTTCAAAACAACTTCGAATGTCCCAGCCATCCTTAGTTACAAACTCTGCCTCTTCATTTCAGCAAGCCTGCCATGCTCTTTTGAGCGACTCTTCTTTAGGAGAAAGCATAAAGAATGTGTCACTAGACTGAAAGAAGGGGTGATCATAGGCTTACCTCACTTGTTTCTCTTCTCCTAAGGATCACAACTATTCGATATCTGAAAATAATTGTTTCTTATACTTTGTACAATTTTCTAATTGTTTATAAACAGAATATATCGATACCCTGTTATTCTACCATGGCCAGAAACTGATGTCTTTTTTCTACCAATCAACAATAAAAAGAGGCTATTGTTATTTCCCCAAACATATTTGGGGAAATAACAATATATAATAAAATAAGTCTAAACTGTCTCAAAAAGAAAAGAAGCCAAGTAGATGAATAAGCAATAGATTTATTTTTTCTTAAAAAAAGCAAATGGTCAATAGATTTATTATCTCATTAGTAATTTAGGAAATTAAATAGTACACAACATAATCTTTCCACTTATAAAATTACCAAAGAGTTTAAATGTAATACCTACTGTTCTGCAAGCATCAAAAACTAAGTATTTAAAGTCTTATTAGTTTGCAATAAGGAAAGCTTTTCTGTTCTCTTTGAAAGTCATTCTGCCACTAGACACAATTCTTTCAAATTGCTATTCTCTACTACTTGCAAAGATTAACATTTGATTCCAGTGAAAATAAAATATTGCAATATATTTTGTGGTTGTCTATTTCTTTTAATTTAGTATTCCCATCATTATTGAAAGTTAGCAAGTATGCAGAATGACCATTCAAACTAGGGTAGCCATACTAATCTGGATTTTGTCTTTATTCATGAAAACCACAAGTACAAACACAGTTAAGGACTGAAGGGATAAGAAAGCATGTCTCCTTCAGCATTTAACCTCTGAAGGATGTTTTATGTTCTACTGAATTCCTTCCCTACAGAGACCAGATTTCAATTGTTACTTCTTTCTTTTCTTCTCCTCTATCCTTCAGACAACAAATAGGCTGAAATCACTTATGTTACTGAAACATAATTTACCATGGTTTATCCACTGGCTTACTCTCTTGAACAAGTCTATCAAGAAAAAGTGCCATATTGGGATTAAGACCGGGACTATAAAGAAATACAATTCATAATGCAATTGTTCCAACCCGGAACTTTGACAATAAACAGGTCTGTTTGTTCTCACCTGAGCCTTCTTTTTCTTCCCTACATCATCTGCAAGCATTTCTATTTCCCCTGTTACACTCTAAGTTTCTTTAAATCTGGAAACAGTAACTTAGGGATTTTCATATTCCTAAGGTATATAACCTCCTCTAAAATGATATAGGAGAAATAGGAATCTGTGAACAAGCTTAGCCTGCCAATGATGTTTAAGCAAATTTCATAAAATTTACAGCAAGTCAAGATTATTTTTAATCTATAAATAATACACACTGGAAAATCCAGATGCGAGTTTACTTGTAAAATTTCAAGTCATAGTAAGATTTGCAAAACTAACCAACAAAATTCCAGATTAAAATAAATATAAATTTCCAAATACAAAGAGTAAGAAAGGATAGTTTAATTTGAATATCCTATAAAAGTCATGTATTCACAGATATAAAATATATTCATGTCAATGGTTTTTTTAACTACATCTAGTTTTATAGATGTTAAAGTTAATCAAATTTTGCTTCTAATTTAGTTTGTGAAAAAAAATTTACAAATAACAATAATTCAATTCTTCTTTAAGTCTTATGTAGTATCACGTGATTGGATAATATATCATAACTGTTTTTGGACCAGGGATACTTGCTAAAATATTAGGTCAGTCTAAATACCATATTCCAATGTTCATATCAATTATAGCCAAAGTGTAACGTTTTTCTCACAACCAACACCCTACAAACTTGAGGTGATTATAACAGATCCCTGTATGATGAATACTAGATTGTTTCTATTTCTTCACATTCTCTCATTCCTCACAGGAGTTGCAGTGACATTCAGAATCTGAATCTGGCAGAATACACCAAAAATCATTTTCATCATATCGAAGAGGTATTCAAACACTTACTATATGTTCACTGATCCCATCCTGTCTTTGGAGGATACTAAGAATAATAATTACCTGTCCTTTATTTTTATAGCAAAGAGCCAGATTAAATAAACCTAAGTCTATTTCTAAGTATTTCAATGAAATCCAACTGTGCATTAAAAAGCTGAGTCAGCTTGGTTAACTGTATTGTCCTAAAATCCCATTAAACCTGTTGATATCCCATTTCAATTGAGAAGTATTCCCCAGGACAGTGAGCAATCACTGGCTTCAGAGGACAGAGCTTATGTTCTGTATAGCTATATAGTTAGCCAGAGAAAGCTTTATGACTCCCACAATATATGGCACCAAGATGTTCTCATAAAGGAGGATGGTGGTAAGATAAGGAAGGTCCATAAAAAGGTCCATAAAAAACTAATTTTATGCAAGTTCTTAGAAATTTTGTTTCTGATTCTGAGACTCTGCTGTATCATTGTAAAGATAATTATGACCTCATTTCTAAATAGTTTAAAGGATAAAAGTTTCTAAAAGATAAGAGAAATTATAAGGTTGAAAACAATACATATCAATCCAGATCCAAACTAAGTATAAGAGCAAGGGTAGAATGTGAGGATCAACAAAGGCCTGGGAAAAAATTCTAAGGCAACAGCTATGATGAAAGCAGAAGGTAGGGCCACAAAGACGTGCTATTAATTGAATAATAGAATTACTGAACTCCTGTTTTTATTCTGCCTTCCCCATCAAGAATTACCTTCAAACTGAAAAGTGTGGAGCACATTTCATTTCCTGACCAATGCTTCTGCTGAAAATGACTTATGTTGAATAAGACATAGAAAACACACACACAAACACCCACACACACACATACATCTGTGTCAAAAATTAAGAGCAAACAGGAATCCAGAGAGATGAGGAAAGCCCACACAGAGGTCCACTTTCTGACTAAAATGAGGGGATTTGCTGAACTCTAATGAACTTTTCACAGTCCTCAAGGCATGGAGAAAAAGTATGTAAAGGTGGAAGTCAAATAGGAAACAGACATACACTTACATTCGAATTTTCGGAAGCTCAAAGCCCTCAGCATAATTATAAATAAAAAGTACGACTGCTGGCACTGCATTCAATAGGGGAATATAAAGAAAATTGCATATCTTGATGCTGGGGGGAATAGGGGACACACCATAAGTGAGAAGCTGTGGAACAAACAGAATAATATCTTCAAGGAAGGGGGAGTTAGTATGGCAGTATTTTTCTCTTATTTTTTTTTTTTTTTTTTTGAGACAGAGTCTTGTTCCGTCGCCCAGGCTGGAGTGCAGTGGCGCGATCTAGGCTCACTGCAAGCTCCACCTCCCGGGTTCACGCCATTCTCCTGCCTCTGCCTCCCCAGTAGCTGGGACCACAGGCGCCCGCCACTACGCCCGGCTAATTTTTTGTATTTTTAGTAGAGACGGGGTTTCACCATGTTAGCCAGGATGGTCTCTATCTCCTGACCTTGTGATCCGCCCGCCTCGGCCTCCCAATATGGCAGTATTTTTCTGAGGGGCAGGGAAGGAGATGGAATTGGCAGGGGTACCCAAAGGACTTCATGGTTAATGGAAATGTTCTCATGCTCAAAGTGCACTTACGTACATGGATATTTTTATGTTATTGTCTTTATAACTAACACATATTTTATAAGGGTTGTTTTTTATTTAGTTAGTATTTAATTTTTTAAAAAATTCTTTAAATGTCAGGGAATACATCAATAAAAGGAAACCAAGAATTAGTTTGTAACAGAGCACAAACAACTTTAAATACATTCAGAATTCAGTCCATTACATTTATATAACAAGCTATTAAGCATTGGCACATATAATATCCAAAATACTACAATATTTGAGAATTCATGAACAGGTAAGGTCCAAGAAATGTCCTGATTTTCAAAAACATTCAAAAAAAATTATCAACGATTTATGAATTTTTATCAATTCCGGGCAAAATTCTAGACTAAGTTACTAAACAGAAGATTAGTGAGTTCATAGGAAAGAAAGATCTCTTTCCTTTACTAAGGAATTTACTAAGGATAAATCATTTCACAATAATCTCCTTTTCCTTTTCTGTGGAGTTAACAGATTTTAAACAATGTCTTAATTCCAGTAAGGCATCTGCAAAAGGGCCTTCATAAAATGTTTTTGGGCAAGGAGGAAAACATAATATGTGTGAATACACAATCAAGCATAAACATGCAAGATTTAACAACAGTTCCAACATATCTTGGTTAATTAATTTTCAATCTAGAACTAGATGCAATAGAATGAAACGGGCTTGTTCTCTGTTATTTTTTGGCTTCATTTTGGTTTTGTCCCTGTCCTGTTGAATACTTCTAACAATAAGTTAGAGTATTTCTATGTCCTGAACAAGGACACAGAAAGCATTCTGAGAATTAACAGTTGCATGAGTCAAAAAGCCGTAGACAAGGGATTGATGAAATGAAAGAATTAGGACTCAAAAATATCCTGAGAAGTTGGTACCCTGGCTAAACTACACAAGATAAAACATAAGAGAAAATACAAGACCTAGTCTAACTACAGTTTATATAAATAATATAAAACAAACGGCCAAGTAGTATGGTTGTTAATAGAGCAAAATGCATTTGATCCCCAGCTCTGGGCTGATTAGATAACATCTGAAGCATTTTATCTAGTTAATCAGCAATTCAGTCTAGAAAAAAGTGAAAAGCGCATTGTTCTGGGAGAGAGGAGACTATTTTTGTGACATGGAACAGTTTGCATTGCTTCTCTGGGCCCCGTTTCTATTTTGTAAAATGTGGATGTGCCTTTCCTTTCTGAAGTTCTTTATATCTATCAGCTCTGCTATGTTCTGCTCTCCTTGTAATACACATTAAAATACACCTAGATATCCTAGGTTGTGTGGGCAGAAAGAAAGCCAGGACAGAGAGGCATCTGGAAACCTCATCACAGAAGAAATCTGTACTTTATAGTCCTGAAAAGGTGACTCAGTGTGGGAAGGATGCAATAGTTAAATGTTTTTTCTTGTTCTGTTTTGTTTTTTCCATTTATCTGAAGAGATGTTCTGTAGAACAGAGATTCAAAAAAAAATTACTGTAGAAACTACCTAGAGGCAAATTTTTGCTTTTCACTACTGTCACTACAGAAGAGCTTATACACAATGCCTAGAAATATACAAGGAAGAATGGCCATTTTCTGTCAAGAATATTATAAAACGGAGATTAGGAAGGACTCGATGCTCTAAGGTCCCTTCAAATTATTTGATTCTACACTAGATTTTGATAACATAAAATAACCTAAAATATTGGATCAAGAGATATAGTTCCCAAGTTAGCCATAAGTATCAACAGAAAGGTATTTTTATGTTGTTGCTTTACCTTAAATGGCAACAGACTGAAAATAAAGCGAACCACTGTGGATCACAGCAAATAGAATAGCGTAAGTCTCCAACTGTATGACATATAAGTCATATGCTATCAGCTCAATGTCCTGAGACAGAGATTTAAATGTAAGGACCTTTAACCTGGAAAGGATGGCTATTTCCTGCCCCTATGTCCTTCTTCTTCCCACAGACATTATGGTCAGGAAGCTGGTGTCTACCATCCTATAATCAAAACAAACAGCTGGTACAGTCACAGTAAAGATGGACTTAGTGGAGAAAGCAAAGAGACGATTCCCTCAAATTGACAAATCTAAGCTGAAATAAAGGCAAGCCAGAACATTACTCTTCCAGAGCAGATGCCAGACAAATCAGATCGCCTTCATCTCGCTTGATTGATCTGATCCTCTTCCCTGTTCCATGCGTTCCTTTTACCTTGTCTTAGCAAATTGCATTTAAAACAAAGAGGTAAAAGATAATTTTGGCATTCAGTCTGTGTGATACTGTTGAAAGGGGCTTCTCGAAGAAAACTCGTGTTGTTCCAACAGCCTGCAGTCATTTTGATGTGAATAGCTCATGATTAAGAGGTCAGTTCTTACCAACAGCAGCAGATGTTGTTGGCATTATCTGGGTAGACTGTTCACTGTCTGCAAACAAAGTTCCCATTAAGAGAAAAATTCTAAGTGTATCTTTCCTAGAGGATTACACTCATTTAAATTTGTCTCCTGGCTTGTTTCCATGAGATTTGGGGTTGTTGCAAAGATGTGCTATGGAAATTTTCTCCTCCCAGCAGATGCCATCATTAAGTTGGATAAGAATTTCTAGATTTAAGGAGAGATTGGTTCATGGCACACAATCGAGTCTTGTTACTTGGCTCTGTAAACAATCAGACTTCTTTATTATTTAATCAAGAGGAGTTTTTTCCTTTCATGTAAATGAAGATGAAACTTAGAATAACACATTGCATCTCTAATAAGATTGAAAATGTTACACTTTTATCCTTTGTAAAATTTAACTAAAATAAACCTTAACACAACCTCTTCAGCATAAACAGCAGGAACCAGAATATTAAAATATTGTGGTTTTGTAACACATGGGCCTTAATGAAAGTGTGTACTGCATGCTTGATTACTTACTAGTCTCTGTCCCCTGATTATGCTCTCTGACCTCTTCTGGAAATAAATGCCTCCCTCTGCTCCTTCAGTTTTCCATATGACATGAATGTCAAGATAACTAGAAAAATTAAAAACAATTAATGCGATGTGAGGAAAAATGGAATAGTCTCATTAAGGGTCGCATATTTGGAAAAACTCTCTTTTTCTCTTTCCCTCACTCTTTTTCCTAAAATGCACCAAAAGGATAAAATAAGGATAAAATCAAATTATCAGGCTTAGAAGTTTAAGGTCTCTCTCTCTGAAGATTTCTGGCAATGTTTTACCTCATCTAGAACCAATACAGCAGCAAAGCCATTGCAATGATTGCACTTAGGATGAGAGTGAGGATAGGAAACCAGCCTGGGGTCAAATGGAATGAAGAATAAAATTCTTAAAGGTATTATTTTATAATATGACAGTGAGGACATGAAAGATCACAATTCAGCCAGAGGCAGTGGCTCACGTCTGTAATCCCAGCACTTTGGGAGGCTGAGGTGGGTGGATCACCTGAGGTCAGCAGATAGAGACCAGCATGGCCAACATGGTGAAACCCCGTCTCTACTAAAAATACAAAAATTAGCCGGGCATGGGGCCGGGCGCCTGTAATCCCAGCTACTCGGGAGGCTGAGGCAGGAGAATCGCTTGAACTCAGGAGGCGGAGGTTGCAGCAAGCCGAGATTGCGCCACTGTACTGGAGTGACAAAGCCTGAGTGACAAAGCAAGACTCTGTCTCAAAAAAGAAAAAAAGAAAAAGAAAACAAAAAACAAAAACAAAAAAAACAAAACAAATACAATTATCGTTTTGTGACAACTGATTAGGTAAGAACTGTACTCCAGCATGGGTGACAGAGCAAGACTGTCTCAAAAAAAAAAAAAAATACACACACACAGAAAAATTACTATTCAGTAAGTAGTTTTCTGGCAGGTTCCCCTCATGCCCTCTCTTCACCTGTAAGAGATAATGAAAATAAAATCAAGTTTTACAGGAAAAGTAAATGGGTCCATTCTTTAGCCCTTACTCAAGTTGCGTGCTAGAAATTAAATTTGGAAATAAACTGGGACAATACCTGATTTATATGAGGAAACTGAGACACCTACAAAAGTTAAGTGGTTTTCCTGTCTCACACAATTGATATAATCAATAGTATGGAGCAAGTATTTCAAATATAATTTCAGTTATTTAGCAAGAAGACATGTTCTTAATGATCTAAACACATTTATTGGCAATTACTTAAGTGTGGCATTGACCAACACAAGTTAAACTGAAACTTGTCTTCCCTATCAAAAGTATTTTTCTGCTTTCTCACCTAGAACAGAAAAGACTCACTCTGATAAGGACTTAGACCATTCAAAGCTGTTTTTAAAAACAAAAAAATTAAACAGTGAAGTGCCTATCATTTAATTTTAGTAGATCGTATCTTTTTAGCCCGAGTTCAACATTCTGCAGTTCTGAAAGCTTATGCCACTACATTGATGCATTTTACCTTATATTTAGAGCATATGAATTCTATATTGTTTTCAAAACAATAAAACAACAATTCTATATTGTTTTCAAAAGTTTTTATAAAAGATCTTCATCAGGAAGGATAAGCTTATTCTTAAACATTTATATAATCCAGCTCTTACTGCACTCTCTACTGAAGTCATTAATATTTTTCACTGCTTTTGCATAGGGTATAAATTAGGATGCTGATTTCTTATTTTAAAATTTTTGCTATTAAGATCCCAAGTCTGATGGTGAAGAGGCTCCGATCTGATACTAATTAGCTATATGACTTTAAGCAAATTATTTAATGGTTAGGTGCCTTGATTTCTTCATCTATAAAATGAACCATAGTACTATCTATCTGCCTATCTGTGAGAATCAAAGATATCATTAGTATGAAACTGCTTTGTAGAGTTAATAGCACTTTTTGACTGTAAAATGGTGGTGATGATGATACTGATTAGTGCAGCATGGGCAGGTCTTGAAATTATGCCATTTCTCTAGTGAAGAGAATGACTTGCCCTTATCATTGCCTGAGTCACATTTGACTCACACCTAGGATTTATATGTTGCTTCCTGGTTGTTAAGGGCTAGAACCTTCCTTAACTATTAGATTTCTGTCATCACTGAGTAATAGCTCCCCATCTCCCCTCAAAAACATTTTTAATAGCTCCCCATCTCCCCTCAAAAACATTTTTAAGAAGTGTGAACCCTGTCACCTGCTTTAGCCTAAGCAAAATCTAAGAATGGTAGGCTAGAAGGTTTCCATGGATACAGTCAAATATCTTACACTACTCCAGTTACGTTTCTCTGTTGGGCAAACAATCACACAAGATTTACTTCTCTTCCTAACGGTTCCTCCACAAAGGATGCTGAAGTAAGAGATGACATAAAGGTGGCTTGTGTTCCACAGGACTCCCAAATGTTTCTTTTGAAGAGACAGGGTCACCTATTTATATTTGCAGAAGTAACTAAAATTATAAACAAAAGTATCTATCACATACAAGCTAGTAATATTTGTAGGAGTAAAAGCTCCAGAAGGCAGGAACGTTCTGTAACATGAAACACCTCACAAGCAAAAAGGAATTTTAGGTCATGAGTCCGTAGATTAAAGGCAAATAGAAAATTTATCAAGCCTTGACCTTAAAAATGTGTTTTCCATTTTCCTCATTCTTTACACCCACATAATGTAGCAATAACCGTTTATTCAAATTCTTAATATGGTCATTAAGTATAAGACAATGACACCCTGGGTGGGTCAAATGGCATTTGAATAAAGATATAAGCTTCTTTCCCAAAATCACTAGTGAGTTCGTGGTTGAATTTGCCTAAATAATTAGTCTCTTTTCCTTCATACACAAGTTCTCCATTTCAAAGTCCAAAGTGATTTGAAGAGCTGGTCTTTTCTCCAACAATCCCCAGATTAAGAGCATTAGCCTAGAGTGAGCTAGGGGTGCTGTCCAGCACAGATGTCAAATCAGCATGTCCACAACTTGGTTTCATTTCCACTTTGCCCTGTAAAATTTGATCGCTGTGGAAGATAAAGCTGCTCTTCCAAGGCTTCTGCCCTATCACATGGGACTTTGAGAGGCCATATTTTCATAGATTTTTGATTGACACAATGTAGGAAGCTCAGCAACTCTGCCTGGAGGCCACCATGCTCCTTCAGGTAATTTCTAGGACCTCAAGGCCCCTGAGTAATTTGTAAATACTGTCACAACAACTAGCTCATTACAGATTATGGTACTACTTCTGAAGCAAAACAAGTTTTTCAGTTTGCTACTTTGTTCCTACCCACTGAAAAAACATCTTTCTCGTATATTTTCTCCCAAATGCACTGAGCATGGCTTAAATTTACATTATCCTTCTAAGTAAATTTAACCAAACACAAATTATCTTCTATTTAAACAAGGAGCTCCCCACTCTCATCTATAATTTTCTAATTCTATATTGAGTGTTTCTTTTTTTGGCTTGCCTTCTCACCATCCCAGCCCATGATTGCCAGCCTCTCTATGAGAGCAAATTGCTCCCCATCTCCTCTGCTTCCCTCCTGTACTTACTACTTCCTACTATCAAGGATTAAAAACTCATCAACAATTGATCAGGAAAGTAAATCCTACCTGAAGGTCTCCAAGTGGTTTATCTTCAGAAGTACAATGAATTTCCAGTGTTAGTCACACTGCAGAGACTAATATAAATATTTATGCAGTGGCTTTACTTATAAATGGAGGGTCATGCTCATATTGGTCCTGAGTTTTCTTACAGATAATTAACTGTATCATTGTCTCATTAACTAAATGTACTGTATCAACGAATACTACCCACTCCAGGAACTAAATAAAATGCTTCGTGTATATGAACCTTGCCATATAAGAAAAGCGTGCAATACTGGGTAAATTACAATTTTGACCAAAGGGAGAAAAATTTTTAAAAAAAGAAGTGTGTAAAAAGTAAAAGAACATAGCACGCTATTATAGCCCTTGTGGTTAAAAACAGTTCATAAAAATACTACATAAAATAGATTTAACAATTTTATATTAGTGAAATAGCCTAAGCCTGTGGGTGGAGAAGTAGGTGGATAATAAAGTTTTTAAAAAATCATTCTTTACATCAAAGAAGGGTGAAGTCTGTTAATCATTGTGCATGACAACTTTTGTGTGTCTAATTAGATATAAATGAATCACCTCTTGAGCTATTTAATTTATTATCTGCACTCAAGTGAATTTTGACAAAATGGGTTATGATTACAACAGCCATGCTGAATACAATACAAACATTTCCCTTTACTTATTTTCAGAGGAACGTAGTGATTTCCTTATGTTAGTATAAATCTGTGTTTCCTCTAGTCCACAAACTATGAAAGATACCAGTGTCACTGATACCCAGATCCTCACTGGTGCTGTAGAATATTTTATAATTCTACCAACTAAGTCACTTGAAAGGGACTAAAAGATCTTCTCTCTTTTTTGTCTCAATCATAAATGCACCAGGAACAAGATTTCTTAATATATGAATGTTCTCAGTCTTCCTTCATCCTATAAACCATGTCCACTAAAGACAATGTTACTAACAAAGGGCTCTTCCCTTACTGTCTCTTATGTGAATTGCAGCCTTTGGACAATGCTATAAATATACTACCCACCACCCTGGCTTGTCTGTGGAATTATTAGGAATCCTTTTGCCCAGCGTTGTCCTTTCAAGCTATCTGACTCCTTCTGTATTAGATATGTCTTCTTTAAACTGCATAGTGTTGAATTAAAAAAAAAAACTGATTCTACAATTGGAGCATCTCATCTATTTACATTTTGTCATATTCTAGACTTAATCAAGTCTGACAGGTAGTTATGTGACCCTCTATGTGGGCAGTGCAAGCACTTCTGTCTTCTTTAATTCCTTGGCAGAATGAAATGTGTTTGTTTATGTGTATTTACATTTTACTTATATATATATATGATACAATAAATATAACATTACTTATTATTTATATAGGCTATGTTTATTTAGATTGACCCATGGATGTACAATTTGCCTTGCTCTGCATTTCTACCAACATCACTTTATTTCCTTCTGAAATAATTTTTCTCCTACCTAAAAATACCCTATAGTATTATTTGCAGTGTAGGACTGCAGGTGATAAATCTACTTCCATCTACTCCAACAAATATAATATTTAAAATGTCTATTTCACCTTCATTGTTTATTGTATTTTATTTTATTTATTTTAAGTTCCAGGGTATATGTGCAGGATGTGCAGGTTTGTTACATAGGTAAACATGTGTCATGATGATTTGCTGCACCTATCAACCCATTGCCTAGGAATGAGACCAGCATGCATTGGCTATTTTTCCTGATGCTCTCCCTCCCCCCTCCCACCTCTGACAGGCCCCAGTGTGTGTTGTTCTTCTCCCTGTGTCTATGTGTTCAGACAGTTGATTTCCGACTTATAAGTGAGAAGGTGCAGTATTTGGTTTTCTGTTCCTGGGTTAATCTGCTGAGAATAATGGCTTCCAGTTCCATCCATGTCTCTGCAAAGGACATGATCTCATCTCTTTTTGTGGTGGCATAGTATTCCATGCTATATACGTACCACATTTCCTTTATCCAGTCTATCACTGATGGGCATTTGGGTTGATTTCATGTCTTGGCTATTGTGAATAGTGCTGCAATGAACATACATGTGCATGTATCTTAAAAGTAGAATGATTTATATTCCTTTGGATATATACCCAGTAATGGGATTGCTGGATCAAACGGTATTTCTTGTTCAAGGTCTTTGATGAATTGCCACACTGTCTTCCACAATGGTTATTTCACCTTCATTTTGAAGAACATTTTTAGTGAATGTAGAATTCTCTATTGGAAATTATTTTCTTTCAGTTTTATAAAAGCATCATTTAATTTTCTTCTGTGGAAAAGTCAGGTACTGTCTACGAATTGCTCCTTTAAAGTCCATCTCTCTGTTTCTGGTTGCTTTTAAGGTTTTTTCCTTCTTTACCTTTGATTTTCAGCAATTTTATTATTATAATAAGGCTAATCATGAATTTCTCTCTCCACCTCAGTTTCATATAGTTTCTTGAATCTATGTCTAGATATCTGTGATTAGTCCTGAAAAACTCTTGGTCATTAACTCTTCCAAAAATGCATCTGGCTCATTTTTTTCTGTCTTATTCTTTGACTCCAAATAAAGAATGTTATATCTTCTATTTATATCATCTTTTATTTTGTATCTTAATTCTTGGTGACCTCATTGCTTCCACTTGGATATTTTTTCTCACCTATCTTTTAGATTACTAATTCTTCTGTTCAACTGTGTCTAATTTGCTATTAAATCTATTCATTGGGGTCTAAATTTTGATCATTTTTTCCATTCAAGAATTTTCATTTGATTCTCTGCTAAAATTTTGAATCTTTACTTTTTAACTTAATAATCCCTGTTATTTTAGTGTTTATGTATAAATAACTCTTAGGAATTATTTAGACTTTATCTTAATTTGATTTCATCAGTTATTTATTTCTTCTGCTGTATATTCTGGCTTTTCTTCATGTGAATTTGTCTTCTTAAATGCCTGATTATTTTTATTTTGTACCAAATATTTTATTTATGAATCATTTGTAAAAATAGTTTGAGAGTTGGACCGTTATCTTTCTCCAGAGAGGATTTATCTTTGCTTTTGCCAAGTACTAATGGGCATTAACACTCTGGGAAAATCTTTGCACAAGTTCACTGGCAGCATAGTAGTTCGTCTTTACTCCTACAATGCAGCCCATTTGGGTTCCTATGCTAAGATGAGTTTTTCTACCTGTTGGTCCTGGGCTTCAATAATTGCCCATTTAGTGCTGTTCAGCCCCTCATCCTCTCAGCCACACCTTTTGGAATTGACAAGTACCTATTTCAACTTGCTTTTCCAACGGGAATACAAACCCAAATGCCATGGCTACTTCTTTGGATCTTTATCTTCTCCTGGCTTCTACTTGATAAGTCTTCATAGTTTTGTTGACAGTCTGATTCCTTTAAAAATACTTTTTTTAGCACACGACCAACAAGTGTATGAAAAAAAACGCTCAATATCACTAATCCTTGGGAAATGCAAATCAAAACTACAATGAGATACCATCTCATACCAGTCAGAATGGCTATTATTAACATGTCAAAAAAATAACAGATGCTGGAAAGGTTGCAGAGAATAGAGAACACTTATACACTGCTGGTAGGAATGTAAATTAGTTCAGACACTGTGAAACGCAGTCAGGAATTTCTCAAAGAACTTAACAGAGTATTACCATTCAACCCAGTAATCCCATTACTGGATATACACCCAAAGGAATATAAATTGTTCTACCATAAAGACACATGAACACATATGTTCATTACAGCACTATTCACAATAGCAACAACATGGAATCAATCTAGATGCCCATCAATGGTAGATTTGATAAAAAAAAAAAAGTGATACATATATGCTATGGAATACTACACAGCCATAAAAAAGAATGAGATCATGTCCTTTGCAGCAACATGGATAGAGCTGGTGAGCATTTTTCTAAGCACATTAATGCAGGAACGGAAAACCAAATACTGCATGTTCACACTTATAAGTGGGAGCTAAATGTTGAATACACATGGATACGAGGAAGGGAATAATAGCCACCAGGTCTACTTAAGGGTGGAGAGTGTGAGGACACTGAAGATTAAAAAACTACCTATCAAGTATTGTGCTGATTACCTGAGTGACAAAATTATCTGTACACCAAACCTCTGCAACATGCAATTTACCCATGTAACAAGCCTCCACATGTACTCCTTGAAACTAAAATAAAAGTTGGATAAAAAAAAAACACATACGGCCAGGCGCAGTGGCGCATGCCTGTAATCCCAGCACTTTGGGAGGCTGAGGCAGGCAGATCACAAGGTCAGGAGATAGAGACCATCTTAGCTAACATGGTGAAACACTGTCTCTACTAAAAATACAAAAAATTAGCCAGGCGTGGTGGCAGGCGCCTGTAGTCCCAGCTACTCGGGAGGCTGAGGCAGGAGAATGGCATGAACCCGGGAGGTGGAGCTTGCAGTGAGCCGAGATCACGCCACTGCACTCCAGCCTGGGCGACAGAGCAAGACTCCGTCACAAAACAAAACAAAACAAAACAAAACAAAAACATACATAAACATATACATCACACACATATATAGAGATACATTTGTTTGAGTATATAAGACAAAATGAGATTTTGTGGCTAGTCAGACTAAAATTTACTGAGATGAAATCAATATCCTTAGCCATTTCTTAATCTATCTAAATAATTGGGTCTAAATATAAAGATAATTACATAAAATAAAAACTATGATTTCTAATAAATAAATAAAATACTTTTTAAAGATTTAAGCAGTTTTTAAAGTTGTCCTTATAAGAAAGTTTGGTTCAAATTACTTACTTCACCACCATTAGATGGAAATCCTAATTCTAACCATCTTCTAAGGTCCAGTTCAAATTTAATCTCCTCCACAAAGCTCCTTTTGCCACTCTTTCTTCTAGGCAGAACTAAATCCTATTTTGTCTCTGTGCCCATACCTGCCATTTTAAGCGAGAGATTAGAGAACTTCTATCTGTCATTATGGTTATCTATGTGTCCCTTTATGAGAAGGGATGATATATTTTTGATACCTTTGTCAAGAAACCAAAAAATGAAAAATGTACTTAATTTTTTAGCTATTGAAATACTTTTGCACTGACTTTGTACTATTTTAGCACTCTCTCAACAAACATGCCCTGAAAATCCAAATAAAATAATTTAAAATGGAAAATTATTGAGAAAAATTGTGTTATTCTCATTTCTAATAACAGTTTTCAAAATCAAACTTATACTATATAAAAAGTACCATGTGGTATTCTATATTGGATAGAAAGAATTATGCTGCTGTAATTTAGCTTCAAGACCATCATCACTGTCTGCTAAATTCTTGGAAGTACAACTTTTGTCAACAAAGTGAAAACTCATTCAGTAAATTCTGGGGAATATAAAGGTAAATCTGTCAAGATAAGGAAAAAACACAGCTTCAATTCAAATACATGAGACATAATCCGACGGGGCAGAAAAAACTTGAAATATTTCTAATAATTGGGGGCAGTAAAGAGATCCCAGTCTGTCCCCAAGTTATCAAACTACCTATGTCTTATTCCATTATATATATTTATATATATATAGTAAACAGATACACAAATATATATGTATATATATAGAGAGAGAATATATATGATGGAAAATATAGATACACATCTGAGATATATATATGTCTGAGATAGTCTTTGCCTTTTTAATATTAATCATTTCTAATCCATTCTATCCTGGGTTCTATTGTTCTTCAGTTCTTTTTTTCCCATATATAGTATTGACGTCTTCCATTCTTGTCATCTAAAATTCAGGATGTACTTTTGCAAAAGTTCCTAAATTGTAAATGTTGATGCTTATGACCTATTTGGAACAAAAACAAATCTGATATGGGTAGAAATGAATGAGTCATTGTTTGGTTAGTCTAGGTTCCATACAAGGCACTTCTAGGATGCTATGGGCAAAATACTAAAAAACAGGAAAACCTAACCATGGAACACAACTGTCCCTTGGACCACATTGCCCATAGTGTGCCCAAGAGAGAGCATATATTGACAGATAGGCCTGTGTCTCTGATACTCTGAATTGACGAATAACTTGAAAAACTTTAGATATCTATAGGCACTGCTAAGATGGCTTTCCATGTTTCTCTTTTAATTATGTTATTCAACATCAGAAGGCTGCAGCTCCAGGAGTACAAAGCGCCATGTTTTGTGCCCTCTCATCCTGCTCAGTTGTGTGTGACTACTGCAAGATATTAAAAAAAGAAAGCAGGTATATGTAAATGTGTGTGATGGTGTGGTATACATGGTATATGAGTGTGTGTGTATGTGTATGTGTGTTCTGGGCTTGTACTATACATGGAATGTGTATGGGTCGGGGAGGAGGAGGGTACTGAAAGTTATAATGCATAAAACTAGAATTTCAGCCTTAAAAGATAGAATCAAGAATTGAGGAATACAAGAAAAAGTAAATTATCGTATAAGAATACATTTTAAAAATCCATGAAACAAGACTTTCCATTTTCAATTGCCTCTAATTAGTAACATTTGATATACTCTCTATCCAAGTTATCACTGGGGCACAGATGAAAACAGAGATGAGGGTGAAAGCTGACAATACCACCAGCAGCCCAATGCTAGAATATGAGTGGGATTTTCATTTACAGTGAAGCAGGTGGAGATGGATTACGAAAAAAAAAACTGTGAAGTCTTCACCTTATGACATTGATAGGCTTTGTCTCATGAAATAAACACAGCCTGAGAAAAAGGTAAACAGATACTTTGTACCTTCCTCACATATGACCTTGAACTCAGAGATCCTGAGTCTGTGCTAAGCAGAAATTCTGGGCAGTTCTCTTTCTTGTTTCCTAATAATTCTAATCCACTTTTAGATTCACAAAATTCAGGCCTCCTCATTATCCCAGATCTACCACTTACAACTACATAACTTGGACAAACCCCTTAACTTTTCTGAGTCACGTAACATTTTGGAGATAGTGTCTATGTCATTGGTGTCAAGACATTTAAGTAAGTACAGGGCTTAATAAATATTAGCTTATTTTACTTTTAATAAAAAAAGGCAAAACTGGCACAAAAAAAGGCAAATATTTTATTATATAAAGACTGCATAGTTTTATTATTTCATACTACTGTGGCCTGAATCATCAATTCTATTTGCTGATTATTGCCAAAAGGTAGTGCAGAGAAATTATTCTAAAACTAATGTAGCTATTTTTGGAAGCCATTCTATTACTTTTAATTGGTATATAAATAACAACCGCATACAATGAATTGCCTTGTTTAGTTATTTTGGTGCATATTCACTCACAGTTTATTTTGGAGGGGACACTAGAAAATAGCACTACTGAAAGCTTAGCATTTTATGGGTAGTTTATGGATATCTTACTTTTGTCCAGGCAAGCGTGTGATTTTACTTGCCTTAAATTCTTCAGGTATAATTATTTCTGTGATATAATATGGAGTGTATCTTGGGGGCTTTTATTGCCCATTTGTGCAGGCACTGAAGCCAATTTGAAACAATCTTCTGAACAGAATCCTGCCCCCCTGGCATAGTTACATCCAAGCAGAGATAGCATGCATGCATTCATACTAGATTTCTTAGTTATCCCCCAACATCAGGCAACTTTATTCCTAACTTGATTATCTCCTAGTAATTCTGGGTCTATATAGAAATGGCAAAATCAAAGTCATACTCAAGCATTACTATGAAGTGTAATCTGGAGCTGTGTCACATGTACATTTAACCTTACAAATCTCGATTCAGGGAACACTCAGACCAAACTATGTTTAGACATGTCCCATGTTCTAAAATATGCAAGCTAGGTCAGTTGCCTACACATCTAGACTGCAACCATTTCTCCCCTACCTATTCCCACTATGAGGAATTATTTCTACTGCATCATATGGTGGTATAATGTCATCAGCATGTATGGAAAGCACTTATGTATAGCTATAGGGAATGTCACATATCTACTGTAACATGTTACCTAGGATATTATTCAGTATATCACAGGTAATTCTCATTATGAGAACTATAAAAAAAAATAAATACCAGTTGTGTCTCCATATGCCTTTTCTCAACCCTCTTCTCCTTGTGAGTTTCTCAGGCTCAAAAAGGCAGGTGCTCACACTCCCAGCCTCTCTTGCAGGTTTGAATGGCCTTGATGACCCAGTTCTGGCCAGTGTGACATAAACAGAAGTTGATGTAGGGGAATTCCAGGAAAGACCTTCCGTCATCCCATGAAAGACATTAGAGCAAAAATTCTCTCCTGCCCTTTACTTCCTTCCCCACTTCCTACCTTTGATAGTTGGAATACTGGCAGGCATCTTGCCACCAAGAGAAGACAAACTAAAGGATCAAAAGCAACGTACTGAAGATGGGAGAGCAAAAGATGAAAATAACTTGGATCATTAGTGATCCTGAATGGCCACCAAATAAACCTTTGGATGCTTACCTCCACACTTCCTATTGAGTGAGATAATCCAATATCTTCATTATGAAGTCACTATTAGTTGTACATTGTTATTTATTTCTGATAGTATTCATAAGTGATACAGGATTCAGAAAGAAAATTTAATTGAAATTTATACAAAGAATTAGGAATTTTCCTAAAGATTTGGGTTTGTGTGTGTTTTTTTCTTCTCATTGTATCATGAACACAAAAATAAATAACATTTTCTTTTTTGTGGTGGCTTCTGTAAAAGTTAAATAAGTTTTTTATCTACTTGATGTAAAGAGTTTTGTTACACATTTTATTTTGTTTTAGATTTGTTGTTGTTGTTGTTGTTGTTTTGGTCTCATTCCTGACTTTATTTTCTTCTTTTTTGGCAAAAATTTCTCATTATTCCCAAAATTCCATAATTTTCTCATTTTTCTTATTCAGCAAAACACTTCTCTACTTCAAGCTTTATCACAGACCAGGACTGATCAACTAAATGTGAATAGATGTGTTCTATATCAGCTTCCCTAGAACACAAAGCCTGAATCAAGGATGAAAGGAAGATGCTTTTTGGCAAGGCATAAATTCAGAGGATCCAGGATGAGGACAAAGGCAAGTGAGCTATGCAAGATGTAAAATGATGTTTCAACAACACAAAACTGATTGTTTGGCAGTTGCATCTATTTCATGCATAGAACTTCTCCAGATGGACTACCAAGAAACATTGTGCTTCAAAGAATTTGATAAGGACTATGAAAGGGTACGTATGGTAAAGAAGAGAGAAACCAGGTTTCTTCCATTATTCTATGTTGGTCCACACTTACCCCATGGAGAATTACCTGCACACCTAGATTATATTTGACCCATTGGGAGGCACTCAGAGCCCCAACACCATGTGCTCTGGCATTCACCTAAGTTCAGATAGGATGACACAGCCAAACAATTTAGGTATGAAGCCTGGCTGAAAAGTAGAGGCCAAGTAGAGAGCTTTCTGAGGGCAAAAGGCTGAATCTGCCCTAGGTGTCCAACTGCCAGACCTAACAGACAGGCAAAGCGAATCAAATAACTGGAAGTCACAGAAGTGTCCAACACCCAGGGACTCCGAGGAGCTACAGAAGACAAGGGTATAATGTCTCAGCCACTTCCTTAAGGGGAAGCTGCTTGCTCCCCACACTGTAATTTGATTTTCCTACAGCTAAAATTTAAACATGGTGTGGTGCTGATCAAAGCAAAAAGAAAGAACAATGCCCTCATGGAGCAGAGCTGCCCCTAGACTACCTACCTATCTCTGAACGATTACATTAGAGATAAATAATTTTCCACCTAGTGTGAGCAATTGTATAAATCAGTCTTTTAGTTTCAATGGCATCAGTTCTTTTTCTTTATTTTCTTTTTTTCTTTCACAGTATTTTAATTTATGCCATTTTCTAACATTCTATATATTCTTGTAAGAGTGCTTGACTTCTTTTTGGAAGAGTGTACCTTGTGCCATTTGTTTGCAACTCCAAATCCCTACCTGCACCCTTCCACCTGCCTTCTTCCCCATTGGCAGATGACATTAATGGGCTCTTCCTTGCTTTCTGGCTTCCAGTTAGAATTAACAATGGGGATATCAGCAAGAAATCTGAGATGAGTAGAAAACAACATTACGGGATTTTTTCTGCTGGAATCCCTTGCCTCAACCTGGCTGTGTCTCTCCAATGAAGGTCACTGCTCCTCTCAAGACAGCCCTCTCAAGAAAATTTGCTCCTTCTGGGTCCTAGTAACGACTCTCTCTCTCCTCATTCCCCAGGGCCTAGAGTGGTACCAGCTCCATGGTTACTAATCCAGTGTTACTGTACTATTTCTTGTGGTTTCTATCAAGCCCACACTTCTGTAATTGGTTCTTATGTAAATACATTGTCTTGGAATATTCTTAATTTATGCTTGACATCTGTTTTCTGTTGGGACCCTGATTGCAACAAAACAAAACATTGTGTAAGTACATAAAATTTCCAGATCTCTCTCTCTCTATTCCTTCCCTTTACCATCACTGCATCTCTCATCTTTATTTGCCTTTAATGTATGTCAAGCTTTGTGGTTACTAGAAAAAGCAGTATCTAACAGAGAAGACAAACTTATGCTTTTCTGACTCTTCTCTGACTTTGTATAATTTTTCTCTTCCTCCCACATTTATTTAAAGAAGAGCCACATTCAATATCACCATAGGATCTGCAAGGGTAATGTTAGTTGGTTTCCATTACATTTCTTCACGAAAGATATTTTTCAAAACATAATGAATGCCTATATACTAGATTTTAGTCTTTACTCTGCCTTAGCTTCTGTGTAATCCTTAAAATTCTTTTAACCTCCTCAGGCCTCAGTTTACTCATTTGTAAAGTAAGGGAACTAAATAAAAAATACTTTCAAGTTTCTTTCAACCCAAAATATCTATAAATGTATTATTATAATTAGGTCCTGAATGATAAATTTATAGGTTTAAAAGACCAGCGTCTTACACAGACTTTATAGACACAAGGTACATATGTGTGCAGGTGTATTGATATATTTTTGTTTATGAAGAAATGTGTAGGTGTGTAATGCAATATCTCTCTAATCTTGCAGTCATTATCCCAACAAACTAAGCACTCTAAAATATAGCTTTTACCCAGAGAAAAGTATACAAGTGTCAAGTGTTGCAAAACCCCTGAATATCTTCCCATAGGAAGGGCATTCATTCAAAGACCATCATCAGCCTTTAATTTTCACCAAATTATGCTTCTATTAATCATCCAGACTATCTGATCTAGAGCCCAACGATTGCACAAAAGACATACAAACTTACCATTCTAATTTTTAAATTAGGAGGAAAGCAAAATCAGATAAAAAATGACTCCCCCATCTTATTATTCATTCCATCAGTGAAAGTAGTGAGAAATGACAACTGTTAGTTTTCAACTTGATATGGCACATATTAGAAAATAACCTGAGATTTAAACGAAAACTGCATATTTTGAAGTTATCAAACAAGACACTAACAAATTTCTGGTCTCTCTAAAAACAACTGAACATAGTGTTAATCTCCATGTCCGTAGGCAGGACTATTTGTTTTTCATTGTAAGTTTAGCATCTACTACATCAGCTGACCCACAGTAGGCATTCAGAATATATTTGTCAAATTAACAAATGAATAGATGAAAGAATGTACTCCTCCCTCACAATTTAAACCATATGCAATAATGATCTTTCTGTCTAAAAACATTCTGGGTAGTTTAAGTTCTAAGTCTTATACAAATGAACATAAAATTAGTGATCTAATTTTCTAATGTAAACACTTAATTGTTCCACAAAATGTATATCCAGATGCAAGCAAGTAATTGCATATGCAAAACAATAATTTGCAAGTAAAATGACTCACTTACATGTGTGAGGACATATTTTACAGGTGCAATTTAGGTGCAAATTTCTGAAATTTTGAACCCAGGCATTCAGCCCATCTAACAGTTTTACTGTGATGTGAAGAATAGAATAGAAAAGCCGTCTTGGTTCTGAAAGTGAGCACCTAGACTGCTATATCAAGCAGCTTAAGTCCTTAGGGTATTTGGGCAGGGGGAGTTAAAAATAATAACAAAGTTATTTCATTTGGGAATATAGTTCTTAACCCAAAAGTTACTGTAGGTTTAAATTTCAAATACATTTTCTCACCGGTTCATCCACTCTCACACGGAACTGCCTGCAGGCAAAATCAAGAAGTAGAGGAAATTTGTCTCAGGTCTCAGGAACCCATCTGTTGTTCTTCTGTTTTCTTCTTCTTTTCCCAATATTAAGGTCATTCCTCCATATCCAAAATTTTCAATAGTTAGCTAGCATGAGAAACCAATTCAAAGCCTTAGCACCTCATATTTCAATTATTTCTCACTCTCCTTACTAAGATCAAAATAAACTTGTCTACACATGTTAAAGAAATAATCTACTAAATCTGACATGAATAGCAATTATTAGGTGAGCTTATTAATAATACAGATTCCATGGCCCAATAGAAATAATGATTCTGTAGGGCTATGATTGGGTCTAAGAATAAATATTTTAACAATTAGTCCAGGTAATTCTGATGTAGACACCATATTTTGAGAAACACTCCTTTAAAGCTCCAGTTTTTACTTTCCAAGGTGACGTGTAACTAAAAATAAGAGTTAAACTATTAAAAGTTAGTAATAGATGATAGGTTTTAGCATGAGAATTAAAAAGACCTGAGACTTAGCTGAAATCATTGAGGCAGTCCAGCATAATGGGAGAAACTTGAATCATGAATTTAGTTGGACTTTGCTCTGAAAGTGTACTCCTCCCCTTGTGAAATATATGACAGTGGACAACTTCCTGAATTTCTCTGAGCCTCAGTTTCCTTGAGAAAGGATTTAATTAAACCTTCACTTCCAGGTTTGGGAAGATTGAATGGCAGTAAAGGAAAGAGCCCAGGAAGCTGAGAAGCACATGGAAGCAGAGCTCTGTCTCTGGAGTTGTAAAGGAGCAGCTGAATATGTCCTGAGAGCCTGGCAGTGTCAGGAACTTGGACTCAGACTGAGAGGTTTTGCAGGGAGCAATGAAAGCAGTCTAGGTGGTGAGCTGCATAGTCCAAACTCTCAGAATCAGGCCTGTATAATAATATTCCAGTGGACATCAGCACTGATAGATGAAGTTACCAGGAATTAGGTTCAAATCCTAGCATTTTCTAAGACCCCTGAATGAAAATGTAAAGCATGAGATTAAAGAAGAAAAAGAGCCCCAATTTGATTAAGTAGTGTCAACTGATGAATGAAAAGGTTCATACATTTGTAAAGCGGAGCTTTATTTCTCATAAAGGATTGCAGCCTGCAGGGTGGCCATTCTGACAGGTTGGGAAACATAGCCTCCTTCCAGAAGCCAGAAACAGACATTTCAAGGGTGGGAAGAATAAGACAGAGACATATGCGGAATGAGGTGGCTGACTATACATAATTCAATAAGCTATAGGAGGAGTCATGAATATTTATGAAAGGAGAAACATGCGCAGGTGCAATTGAGTTCATGCCTCTCCA
This sequence comes from Nomascus leucogenys, assembly GCF_006542625.1. NCBI lineage: Eukaryota > Metazoa > Chordata > Mammalia > Primates > Hylobatidae > Nomascus > Nomascus leucogenys. The sequence continues at coordinate 59,405,056 of NC_044381.1, read as the reverse complement.
TGGGACCCCGTCTTCAAAAATGGCGGCATTAACATGATCTGAGAGTGAACTTTTCAGCCCTCTGACATCAAAAGGTGAAGCACAGGCCACAAAAACCGTCACTGCTCATTCTTTGAAGACTGGCCAGAACCACTTCGTGGTCAGTGGTTTCTTATGGGGAAGGAATGCTGATTGGTTGTGCAGAAACTGCAAAAGGGAGTGGCAGTAGTCAGGCAGTTGGGTGAAATCAGCAGTAAAATTTCTCCAAAGGGCTTGTTTCTGTTTAACCCTTAGGGAAGAAAGCCTGAGAGTGGTTAGCAAGGGAAGGGATATAATGGGACATGTCCATCCTCACATCCTGTCATGGCCAGGGGCTCAGCTTCCAAGTTTTCTTTGGCATCCCCTTGGCCAAGAAATGGTCCATTCAGTTAGTTGGGGTCTTAGAATTTAATTTTATTTCTTCATGGGTATAACTCAGTGAGCTATAGGGGATTCAAAAGAGAAATTTTAATTCCTGAAAACTTAAGAAAGTTTTATGTATTACCCACGTGATGAGCACCTGAGGTGTTCCCCCTTTGTTTGTAATGTGCTGAACAGGATGCTTTACATAGAGTAATGTGTTCAAAAAGTGCTGACTTTCTCACTAGTCACCTAGGGCAAGCAGGTCAAGGAATAAAAGTAAAAAATGAACTACGGTATCAGGCTGATCTTTCAATGCCCTGACTGACAAGCTTGCATTAAAATAAATTATGTCATTAGGAAAAAGTAAAATGTATGATTGTGTGCTGCCTACTATGAAATTTTATAAAACATGGCCCCTGCCCTCTGAATATGAATAAGGAAGGCAGATAAGGCTAGACCTCATGGAAGCTAGCTATTGATCAAGACAGATTTCAAAAGCAAATGAGAGCTTGGAAGGAGTGACTTTTCAAAACTGGAGAAAGACTAGTAGGAGACTTGCGCAGCAGTTGATGGACCACTAACATACTTTACCTAAAGTCATCTGCTACCCACTATGAAGTAAGCCATGATGCAAAGCTACCATTTCCTGTCCTCTCCTAAATAGAAACAAAAGGAGATGATTTTTGAATGAATTGTCCCACCTTATTAGTTGCCATCCAGTGAGCATCTACCATAAGCCTCGTCTGGCCCTGAACTGGAAACATCATGCATGTTTCTTATTCTTTCAATGAGGCGGATGTTATTGTGCCCACTTTTTGCAAAGAATCCAAGAATCAAGTGAAGGAACTTGCCCAGTGCCACAGACTAAGCTGGGTTCCACTCAGCTCTAACTGACACCAAAGCCTATTAGGTGCCACTGTCTCTGGCCCATGGTTTTCCATGAAGTTACTGAGCCTAACTAAAGGTAAGAATCAAGCTCCATTCCTTCCTCTGTAGTTTCTACCTCTTTTCTTCTTCATTTATCCCAAAATAATCACACTACCATTTCTACAAAGTAATACACCCTGGCATATCAGTTACATATCTGTTTTAAAAGAATAGAAAATTAATAAACAAAAGAAAATATTAATTTCAATGCAATAGCAAACAGTTTTGTTAGTGGTTGCTCTAAAATTTACTGAAAAGTAGCCTGTGGAGAATATTTCCAATTTTACTCTCTTTAGCTTCCTTCTCTTCCAGCCTAAAATCCTCAAAATAAAAGCTTATGTTGTATTTTTTTCCAAAAACATTTACTTTCTTACATGAAGAACACAATTTTGAATATTTGTCTCAAACTGTTGTAAATGGAAGCTTAAAAATAAAAACAGTATCTACTATACCCATAGCCTCTATAGTGTGGCACTTTCCTATAGAAAATGTGCTGGGGTTCAGTCAAAACACGTTTTTTCCTTTTAGTATGTGACTTAAATTGATCTTTTCTTCTACTAGTTTTGCTGAGAGTGAGATTATAATCAAATGTTCCATAACAATAGTCAAATTTTACAGCACACCATGCCTTTCATCGCTGTAACCTATCCAAGTGTTTGTCCCAAGGTGAATCTGCCTTTTACTATTGAAAAATTGATGCCGGAGACAGTTATACATCTTGCCTGAGGCCATGCAAAGCCAACAGTAGAAATACAAAGTTAATCATGGAATCAAGTATCCCTTTTTCCCTTGTGTTTACTCTTAGATATCTCTACTCCAAAAACTTACATTTTTAAGAAAAAAAAATTTTATTTAGTGCACATTTTCTAGTAAGTCCGTTATTTGGTTGTAAACTTCTTGAGGGAAGGAGCAATTCTATTGATTCTTGGTATTTAGCAATGTACATCCAATGGAAATTTGTTATAATTACATAATTAATTATATGTCTTCCTTTCCTTATTTCAGAAAGTATTTAGAGGAGCTTTCCGGAACATATAAACTTAGGATATAAGCATATAAACTTAGGATATGCTCTTTCCAGAGCATATAAACATATACAATATAACAAATTAAAAGTGAAAGTGAAATATAATGTAAAATATTGTGTGAGATGTAGAAGCAAGATGAAAGATAAAGCCTGGGGATGTGGCTAAAATGTGTTTACAATCTTGCAAAATGTTATACTGGCTACAAATGGCTCCCATATTTACTTCTAAACTCACTAATAGCAAGTAAGAAAAGGGGAATCAGATCAGTTATCCCATTCACAGAAACTGACTACTGAAAAAACCACCTACTGCCAAAGAGAAGGAATCTTCTTGATACAAAAAGCAGATACATACCCTCCAATCAACTATTACATATGTGTTAAGTAACTTGTAGTGATTCATTTTGTTTCGGTTTAGTTCGGTTGGTTGGTTGCTTGGTTTTCTACACATTTCTCTGCCTCTAGGAACTTGGCAACTTACTAATACATTTACAAGCTAGTAATACCCTAAGCTAAACAATGTCTCTTATTCATAAATTTGAGTTTAACAATATCAAATCATGTCCCTTGATGGGTTGTGAAATGCTAAAAATTGGCAGAGTGCCGTGATTACAGTCATTCCCAGGATTTGATCAATAAGAAACATTCTGATCTCTGTATTGTCTACCCACTTCTCTCTTGACCCATATAGGTTCTTAATCTTCTAGCCTTTCCTATGAAATCTAGGTTTCTGGAATTCCCCTGACACAGGTAGGCAGCAGCCAAGAGTGAAGGCAGTAGTGCCACCTGGTGCTCAAAGAGATCAGAGCTTGTACATACCTACTCTCCCACTTCCTGCTCCTCCCACCACTTCTAATAAGATTGCCTATAAACAGTACCCACCCCCTTCTTGGGCCTTCCACACTTAGCCCTTAGTATGCATTCTGCAATGCCTTCTCCCATTCATTCTCCCTCCCAGGCTGCCTTCGATGCTCATTTTATCAGTTTTCACTTGTAAACACATTGAATGGTGGGAGGAGAGTCACATGATGTGAGTAACCCCACAATCCTGGCTGGTACCAACTCCAGTGTTAAAATATAGATGTACCAAAGTAAAAATATTTATTGCATTTTTGGGCATTGAACATTGAAAGGATTCCAAATATCGAGGACCAGGGAGGAAATAAGCACAGATGCCGCCATTTGGTGGGTTGTTGTTGTTGTACATTTCAGAGACAAAATACAGTAAATGTTTTACAGACATAGTTGCATTACTATGCGTCCCCTGACATATTGTGCTTGTCACTTTATTATTTAGCATTTATGCAGTATTTTATCTGTCCTATATTATCTTTCACAAGCCTATCAAATAGACTATTTTTATTCCTATGCAGAACCTTGTCACAAATGACCAGACATGTTAAAGTTCCCTCTCATCATACTGAAAGTTCCTAGTGAAAGCTGAAGGAAATTTCAATGCCTTGTCCTTTGCCTTCTATCAACTGATTCATGAAATGACCACTAAAGTCCTAATAATGTATGAGGAAAGGAAATAGATATAAAAAATATAGGTCAGTATTCATGGAACTTTCTACTCTGATGGCCTGGGGATTCCTGAGCATCAAACGAAAATTTGTATCACAATGTGAGTGCCCTACCTAGGTTAATCAACTAGAATTAAGTTATGCACCATAGAGTATAATTATTTGATGTGTTTGTACTAAACTCCTGAGTATGGCACAAGAGAGAGGGAGAGAGAGAAAAACAGAAAGAAACAGTTTAAATGTGCGGCTAATTCCCCACACTGTTCCTTTCAGTGAGCATATACCCTACCACATGCATGTGACAGAAGATGGCGGTCAATGGTTCTCAGCCTTAGCCCCTCATGCATGTACCTCTCAGTGTGGAGCATTGAATACGTGTCTAGTTGTAAAGACACTATGTGTCTTTATTATATATAACCATGAAACATAAACTAAACATAATCCAACTGCTTTACATGTGCTTAATTAATGAAAGCGCAACTGGTCCCAATATCTGAGGGAAGCATGCTCTATGTAGGACTCACGGAGCAATAGTATGTCAGTCTCGATGTGGCATGAGTGTAGACTTAACATATTCTATTTGATGGGCTATTTAAGGTATTTTCAAGGGTGATATAACTATTTGTGATTTCCACTTTATGCCTTAATTTCAGATCCTGACACCCAAGGGGATGTAACTCAAATGTTAAAGTTGATCTGGGGGAAGGAGGAAGGAGTGTGACTTCTTGCTTACATGTGTCAGGGAAGGTCTGACAAAGGAGATAGCCTTTAAGTTGAGTCTTAAAGAATGACTGGGATTTGTCTAGGCTAGTTGGGAGGAAAGAGTACTCCAAGCAGAGGAAACAGCAATCTGCAGAGGCACAACTCTCTAAGTGACGGCATTTTCTAAGTATTCTAAATAATTTGATATGGTCAAAGGTTAAGGTACATGTGATGCTGAAACTCTGTTTTTTATTTATTGAGACATCAAAGATAATTGTTAAACAGAAAAGTAGCATGATAACTGTGTCCCAAAAAGGGGCCGTCTGGTGTCTGTGTAAAGACAGCATTTGAAGTGACCAAAGAAGGAGCAGAGATAAGTTTGGAAACTATTGCCTAGGTTCATGTGAGAAACAATAACAGATTAAACTAAGACACTGGCAACAGGAGGGAGTGGAATGTACAGTTTTTAAAGAATATTGGAGTCAGAAATGACAGAATTTGGTGACAGATTGGATGCAGGAGATGGCATTTTTCCAAATTCAAAGATATCTAAAAAGTTGATTTAGTCAAGCCCTGAAGAAGTAAAGCAGCTACATATTTATAAATTTGCTCCAACTCATGAGAGGGGTGTGGGAGTTAGAAATGTACCCAAAAGCAAATCACCAATTAAGGATCCTAGGAAGAATAACCTTCATTGATTTTACAGAGAACCTTTCCCAGAAACAGCCATACCAAAATTGCTTCTCCATTAATTATAAAACAATAATTCTTAAAAGCCTTGCCTATGATATCAGTCAAGGTCCAAAATACAAAATTAAATATGAGAAACCATACCATATTTTGGAATTTAATGTATGGAAAAACAGTCTCTACTAAGAAAATTGTCTTACTTAATAAAAGACTGCATAAAAGATATATCTCTCTTTTTTCCTAGGCTTACTAGGAAGCTCAAAATTAAAGTTAAAATCAGTCTTAGGGCCATGTGTGGTGGCTCTCACCCGTAATCCCAGCACTTTGGCAGGCCAAGGCAGGAGGACCGTTTGAGCCCAGGAGTTTGAGACCAGCCCTAGCAATATAGCGAGGCCCTGTATCTAAAAAAATTTTAAAAACCAGCTGGGCCTGGTGGTATGCACCTGTAGTCCTGGCTATTCAGAAGGCTCAGGTGGGAGGATCATGAGCCAAGGGGTTAAGGTTACAATGAGCTATGATTGTGCCATTGTACAATCTGCCCAGGCAAAAGAGCAAGACCCTGTCTCTAAATAAATAAATAGATAATAAAATCAGTCTTGATGAGATGGTTAATTATATGTGTCAACTTGATGAGGCCATGGTAGCCAGATACTGGATCAAACATTATTCTAGATGTTTCTGTGAAGATTTTTTTAGGTGCAATGAACATTTAAAACAGTAAACTTTGAATAAATAAAACAAATGAAACAAATTATTCTCCACAATGTGGGTTGGCTTCATCCAATCAGTGAAATACCTTGATAGAAAAAGACTGATCTTTCTCAAGGAAAAGAGAATTCTGCCAGCAGGCTGCATTTGAATCTGAATTGTGAGTCTGGGTCCCCAGCCTCCCACCTACCCTGCAGATATGTGTATTAAGAAATATATATATACAGAGAGAGCAACATATATATAGAAACATATGTATACAGCATATATGTACAAATATATCTATTTAGCAGATATATAAATATATATACAGCAGATATATATAAATATAAATATCTACTATGGGTTCTGTTTCTCTGGAGAACTGTGACTAATAGACTCAGCAACTATACTGGTCCTGACAATTTCTTTTCCTTCTTTTGCAAAATCTTAATTTTTTGTTTGTTTTTATGCTTGTTATATATATCTTATTGTAAATACATCATGTTTGGGGGATGTCTTTCAAAATTAGAAAATGTGTTTTGAAATTTAAACACCCTAAAATCAGACAGACTATGCTATGTACTTTTATTTTTCATGTCAATTCTTAAACAACACTGTGTGATAAATGATATAGTCCTTCAATAAAGAGGAGAAAATTGAGCCTTAGGAAATTTACATGACATTTTTAACTTCCAAGCCCTGCAGATAACAGAGCTGTGATGGAACTCGAGATCTAAGTGATTCTAAGTGACCCCCCAACACACAATGAAGCCTCTGCAAAGAAAAGCTTAAATTAAAATAGAACACAAACTCTGAAGGCCTTTGCTAGACTTATTTTAAGTGAAACCTCTTGTAACTCAATTTACCTTTTTGCTAGGAAATGACAACTTCTAAATGAAGTATTCTTTCTTACAAAGGACAGGAATCAATCACACAACAAGTTAGGCCAAAAGAGGACAGTGGTTCTTTCTTGAATTCTCAGGATCGAAATCAAAGTTTCTGGGCCTCAGAAACTACAGGAAGCAGAAACTCGAATACTTCCCAGTCTTTTTCCCACCCCCATATCTTCTTTCCCCTCATCTAAAATTTGGATTACTTCTTCTCTCCCTCTTCAGACAAGGTTGCTGGGTTTCCTGGGCCACATGGCTGAAAATAGCCAATGACAAGAGCACCTGGGTTTATATTCTATGAGTTTCAATAGACAGGTAAAATATATATTTTTTTTTCTGAAATCAACTTTCAAGGAAAGACATTGGTTAGTCCAATTTGGATCAGGTATCTACATCTAGTAAAATTAGTGGAATCAGAGGCTTTGGGTATGGAGTAGATAGCATGTGTCATGTGATGAGCAGAATTACCAAAAGTGATCCTGAGAGCTCCTTTATAATTGCCTGAACAATGAACCAGCTAGGCCCAGAGTTGGGAGAGGGCAGGACAATGGGGAGAAAGGTGAAAGGAAGATTCCCTCTTTCTTCTCTCAGTGGGGGCTGCTGCACTCCCTTCTCTCTGTAGGAGGTAACTCCCATTATCTCTCAAGTTCCCAAGTGTTGGATAGTTGGAATTACTAAATTCCCGATGTGAACGGCTGGCACTCAAATCCACATTGTCTAATACCAAAGTACACTGGTTATCCTCCACTGATGGTAGCCCTCATGATTTCTCTATAAGAAGAACACCCCCAGGAGCATGAAGTCCCCCTAATGGAACACAGATAACTCCACATTGCCTGTCCAGTAGGGCATCCTGGCCCTGGGAAGTCTCTCTGTGGGAAAAGAGGGGAAAAAGGCTAGACCGTCTCAGCTAATCCTGTCCTTGTAATTTTCTTTTTTGCTTTATAAAGCCTATTCCTTAAAGCAGTGATTCTGATTCCTCAGGTGTGATTCCTAGACCAGAAGCATTAGCGCTAGCAGGGAATTTGTTAGAATTGCAAATAGGTGGACCTGACCCTACACCAACTCAAATCAGAAACTCTGGGAGTGGAGCGCGGAAATCTACTTTACCAAGCACTCTGTGTGATTCTGATGTTTGCTAAAATTTGAGAACCACTAAATTCATGCCATGTGATATTGTGGAATTAGTCCTGATCCCTTAAACAATATCACAATTTTCCCAAATGGGTCAGGTGCTCAACCCAAGATCAATCAATGTTCAAGTAAAAAGGTTGTGTTGTATTAACATGGTGGCTCCCACTGAAACCATATAAATGATATCTCATCCTCAATCTTACTCCTTTTCTCTACTGGAGGGAGGTAAGAGAAATGTGAACTTAGAGTGGTCTCGTGTACCAACAACTTCTGTGGTTCTCATCATATTCTGAGCCATGGTGTTGGCATCAAAGAGGTCTAAAATAAATTTCTGTGCCCAACATCTTAACTCAGAACTTCGAGTGGTCTTGTGTACCAACAACTTCTGTGTCTCATCATATTCTGAGCCACAGTGTTGGCATCAAACAGCTCCAAAATAAATTTCTGTGTCCAACATCCTAACCAGAGATACCCCTCACAAACACACCACAATTCATGTTGTCTTAGACATACATAAATGCTCTAACACAAAAGTGTCTATACAATTACCTGACATTACATTTTGTAGTGCTTATGTCCTACCCATGATTTCTTGCACCAGCAGCTGCTGAGTAAATCAAGATTGATCTCCTAGGACTGAACATCCTCCACTACTTTAAGTTAAAAATATCAGCTTGTTACCTTTTTTCATTATTCTTATTATCTTTTAACCTTATTCTTATCCTTATTTCCTTTATTCCCTATTCCCATTCCACAGCCAAATCTCTTCTAGGGAATTAAAACTATTGGCCAACATGCCAGGTTAGAGGAGGTTTGGGATGGAAGTTGATACCCAAATCTTAGCACTCTATCTCTTCAAAATTCTATCCCTTCAAAAAGAAAGCACAGCATTTATTTTATTGCTCAAAGTGCAGAACTCTGTGGTAAACTGGACTGGAAAACCAGGCACAGATCTGAGGCTAAATTCTAGCTTCCACATGAATGGAGGCTGGCCAAGTTCATAGAGCAAATCTCAAACTGAACAGCTTAACCAAAGGCCTAGCAGGATTAACGGAAGGCCAGACTTGATCTCTTAAACTTGAGCATGCATTAGAATCTCCTGAAGGACTTATTAAAACACAGATTTCTGGGCCCTACCCACACAGTGTCTGAGTCACTGCCTCTGGGGTAGGGCCCAAGTATTCACATTTGTAAAAGTTCCCAGGTGATGCAGCTGTTGCTTCTAAGAACCCCGCTTTGAGAGGTAATGAGCTATGTGGTTTACAGTGTACTTACAGGGAGCAAAGAAGAAAGCTCACTGTATTAAGTGCAGAAAGTTCCAAAAATAAGTTAGAGTCAAGCCAAAAACGAATGTGCTATGATTTGGGGACACTGAGGTAAACCAGGATATGTTACCCCAAAACATGCCTCTTTGACACAAAAATTATTTGGGGCTGAAGCAATTAAGAAGCAAAAAATTCAAGAAAAGCTCTCTCTACCACCCTATTTTCTGCCTAAAGGAGGGATATAACTTCTTCTTTAGTGGGGATGACACTAGACTCTTTACCCAGAGACAGCGCCAGAGGAGTTCCAAAACAAACCTTCCTCCATACTTTCCTCCCATATATTTTCTTACCCACAGCTCCCCACTCCTGGAAACCTAAAAACCATTTTCCTTTGTTTTGTCATTTTTCTGCAAATGTGTTGTTCTTTGTTGTAGTTGCTACAAAAACCAGAGTTCTAAGCCACCACTTTGAGTTACTTTTCCCTGAGCATTCTCCTGTGTGATATGTTCTATGTGCATTAATAAACTCTTTTTCTCATGTTAATCTTTTTGTTAAAAAGCCCCTGCTAAAACCTCTAAAACAGGTAGAGGTTACGTTGTGCCTTCCCTCCAAAACCTAAAAGTAATTTGGATTATGCATGAACTACAAGTGAGTCAGAGAGGAAAGGAAGTTAGAAGAGAAAAAGCATGAAACAGTCTACTTTCTTTTGGCTAAAGTTGAAACATGGGAAGAAAAAGAGAAGGGTTTCTTCAGTCTTTCAACAATTTTAGTCACTGTTATTCTCCTGGACCTGAAAGTCTACATTCCCTTTCCACGTTTCCCTCTCCCCATGACGTCTTCTTCTCAGGCTTCCCCTTTGGATCTTCTTCTACAGCTCAAACACCTCCCCAGTATCCAGTCTTTTCAAGGCCTACTGTGATCTAACCCCTTTCATCAGACTTTAGGCAGCAGAAGTCCCTATTTGCTTCAAAGTATTTGTAAAATAAATTTACATCTGCTATGTGTAATTGAAAAAAAAAACACAATTTAGAGCAAAAACAGCTGACTTTTTATATTCCAGCTTTCCAGGAAGAACACTTAAATTCGTAGCAGGGAAAAAGGCAAAGCTATTATGACCACTTTTCACTTACATAGGTGGTGTAGGAGGGGGTCATACCTAAGACTAGGATCTCATGAAAGAAAAGAGATAGTCATTACAAAGATCGGGCAAGTGTTACATGTGATTAAAACACCTACATTTGAAATGCAGAACCTTTGTTTAGTCAAGTAATGTTATGAGGTTTTGAATAAGCAAACATAGAACTGGGTAAAATGTAAGGAAGGGGAGGAAGGAGTTGAACTTCATGAAGAAGCATGAAAACTTAAACATGGAGGTTGAGGAAGAAGAGCTATGAATAGGTAAGAAGGAAGAGGAGAAAATGAGAGGAGAAGGTCTTAGAAACCTACAACACAGAGCAGTCCATTGGGGGACTGGGGACCTTTTTGGTAGAGGGAGGTCTAATATTCAGTATGAAGCTACTGGTTCTTCTGGGATATAACCTCCCTGTATTTCTTCCAAGCCTCATGAAAAAATGTGATGCAACTGCTTCGCATATGATACAATGGAAAAAGAAAAGTTCTGCCTTACCACATGGCAACAACTGACTAGCACTTAGTAGCAACTAAGCCAACCCCATCCTGCCTTTAGATGGCACCTGTCCTGATACTTTCCACTGCCCCATCCCTATGTGGATTGGCACAGGGCTAATAGGAGCAACAGCCACTGGGTGCAATATTTGAGTCACAGAGCAAAAAAGGGTACTGAGGAAATAAGCCCTGATGATTGGTGGGGATTCAGGGGAAGGCACTGTATTCCCAGCGGAAAGGGAAATAGTAGTAAAGGGCCCCACAAGAACGAAGAAATCAGGAAAACATGGGCAGTTGATCCTTGAGTTGTACTAATTCTAATTGGTTGCCCTTGAATCCTCAGTCTTCATTCCTGAAGCACTATGCAGATCTAGAGAATCTATTTGAACTTTCTCGTTCCAATTCTATCTTTACATAGTTTACTTGGAAGCTTTGACTGGGGAACATTCCAAAGCCTTGTGTTATTTCTCTTTGCAGATCTTGTTGGGACAGGTCATTCTTGTTCCTATGCAGTTATGCATATGCAAAGGTTAGTGTATCAGGTGACTTTGCAGCATAAATTAATTGTAAATCCTACTCGTTTCTGAAGTTTGACCTAATCCTCCAACCTTTTAATGTTTCCACCTCCCATACACCCAGTTCTATGATTGGCCTACAGATGGCATGTCTACTTAATATCAAAAATAGAGTTCAAAGATCAAACTAGATGATCTGTCTATTCTCAAACCAGGTGGATCTTGTTTAGTCAGCCCACAGAGTTTGTAAAAAAAAAAAATAAGCCAACCTGTGTATATCAAAAGACTAATGTAAAAGTTCTGATTTCCTGTTTCTTTAGAAAGATCAGATCTGGCAAACTTTCAATGGAGCATACACTGCCCATTTGCCTCAACTGACCCACCTTGCGTCTTTATGTTACCTGCCTGGCAAGCCATTTGAGTTTTGTGCACTGAGCCGATGTCTGTTCAAACAATTCTCATTATGGAAAATGGTACGTCTCAAAAGGCAGCCAAAACTATTACCAGAGTGTTCAATTGTTAGAAAGTTTATCTTCGTACTGAATAAAACTCTATTTCCATTAAACTTAAATTGAATTTACCAAATGTCCACCTTCTAGTCTTGGATTTACCTCCCAAATCTAAATGGCATTGCTTTAATTACTAACAGATAGTCATCAGTTCCCACAAGACTTCTCCAATCCAGGCTAAACATTCTAATTATTTTAACCTTTCCACTCATGCCAGTGATTCTCAACCTTTTCTCCTTTCGGATCACTTTCCTCTGGATATTATCTAGACATTAATAACAAAAAAGAATTGCCACCATCCTCTTTGTCATGATGAAATTAATATCCATATTAAACTATATTGAAAAGTCATCACTTTCCCTTTTTTATATTAATATCCATTTTTTATTATTTTGATACATTTGACTATTACTTGATCCCCTGCCAGAGTAATGCAGATATGCCTCAAAAATTATGACTGTCAGGGACAGAAGCCATATTATATTCATTCTGTCCATTCTGTATCCATAATAGATTCATCATAATGTGCTGAGTGTAATACATAAATAATTACGCAAGTAAGCACTATTTGTATACTCTTATTTAAAATGGGTTAAGTTGACAGAGCTAACGATTAACATGAGTAAATTAAGATAACATAAGGAGGATTGTGTGTGCACGCACACGTGTGTGTGTGTTTGTGTGTAAGTGGAAAAGCATCTTTACCTACCTTTTTCTGTAATTTTTATAGACATATAGGAAAATTAAATGTTAGAGCCTTACATGAGCTTAGATGAATTAGGAAAATGACAGCTTGAAAGTATGAGTGATCTTCCCATGGTCACAGAGGTAATTACTGACAGAAGCAGACCTAGAATCCAGGTTTCTTGGCTCCTGTTGCCTCTTTCCAACCTACAGACATTTGTTTCTAATATCCTTCTAGTAGTTTCTCAAGGTAAACGTATATTGAATGCACCTTTCAGTATTTTACAGGTTCAGAGACTTAAAATCTGAAAGAAATTAAATTGAACCTCTTAAGAATTAACTGCATACCTGTAAGGATTTAAATCAAAATCAACAAATCATCCTCATCCATCCAGTGTTCAAAAGCTCAAGAAAGTAGATGCCACTTTGCTGTTAGAGGGTTGAGGTATGGGTGAAATTTTAAATTTACGGTAATAATTTTTGTTGACTACTGCCCCAATATGTGTATATTAAGCTTAATTCACTATATCTCATGTGTCAGAAAGTCAAGACTTTGCCTACAGATTAGTGAGTTTTAACTTCTTTTGAAATTTTCTGTTATTTTTTTAAAATCCTACATAGAATTGCCTAGCTTCTACCTAACTAAGGAAGTCATTTTTTAACTGGTGCATCTGAAATGAACACAAATCTTTATTTAAAGCATCTGTGCTAAAGTGGAGCATGATGGAGATTTATAGATACCTGGATGAAGAAAACTTCAAGTGATCAATTAAAATATACTTTGAGGTATAAAATTACAAGGCAACACCAAGGAAAAGTAAACTGAATTCCTTAAAAAAACTGATCTTTTCTGCTATATATCAGCACCTGAAGCCAAAATAAGATCAATCACTACTACACTAAGTTACTGCATTTAGCTTAAGGGCTACAACAGAGACTACAGAAGTTTTCCATCAACAAGTTGAAAGGCATGATGGGTAGAAGTCAGTGCAATGGCCTCTGTGAGTTACAATAAAGATACCAGTACAGCATTTGATAGACACTGGACGTTTCACCAGGAGCTGGCACTGACTAACAAAATCCCAAAATCTGAAGAATATTTCTTTGCTCCTGAAAATATAAATTATGTTAGTAGGAATATTACTTTGCTTACCTGATTTTCTCATCAAAACTATCCATCCTCTGCTAATCTTGAAATGAAGCCTGATTTAAAGTGAGAATCATTCTTGATTCAAGGTTAATTCCACTGTCATATTTACATTTTTGATGATACATTTTCAAATCTTGATTTAGACTGAATTAATAATATATCAAGATATTTGCTTAAAAGCAACCATTGCACAATCAACAGAGTAAAAATTCAGCCCAAAGAATGGGAGAAAATATTTGCAAATTATGTATCTTATAAGGAGTTCATATCCAGAATATATAAAGAATGTCTACAATTTAACACAAAACAATCAGATTTTAAAATGGGCAAAGAACTTGAATAGAAATTTCTCCAAAGAAGATAAACAAATGGACAATAAGCACATGAAAATATGCTGAACATCACTAAGCACTAGAGACTTGCAGGTCAAAACCACAAGATACACTTCATACCCATTAGGAAGGCTACCGTTAAAAAGAAAAAACAGGAAGTAGCAAGTGTTGGTAAAGATGTGGCAAAACTAGAACCTTACGTACTGTTGGTGGGAAAGTAAAAATACTACAGCCACTATGGAAAAAATATGTTGATTCCTCAAAAAATTAAAAACATAATCACCATATGATCCAGCAATTCCATTTCTTAATATATACCCAAAGAATTTGAAATCAGGTTGTCAAAGAGATGTTTATATACCCATGCTCATGGCAGCATTATTCACAATACCAAAAGGTACAAGCAATACACGTGTTCATTAAAGGATGAATGGATAAATAAAACGTGGCATACAAATACAATGAAATATTATCCAGCCTTAAAGAGGAAAGAAATTCTGACACATGCTACAATGTGGATAAACCTCGAGGACATCATGCTAAGTGAAACCAGTCACCAAAAGATAAAAATTTGTATGATTCCACTTATAGGAGATACTTAGAGTAGTCAAATGTATAGAGACAGAAAATAGAAGTGTTATTGCCAGGGGTCAGAGGGAAGGGATAATGAGAGTTGTTGTTTAATGCCTATAAAGTTTCAGTTTTGCAAAATGAAAAGAGTTCTGGAGATTGGTTGCACACAATATGAATATACTTAATACTATTGAACTGCACACAAAAATAGTTAAGATGATAAATTTTATATTGTGTGCATTTTACCACAATTTTTAAAAAAGCAATTATTAGGTTCACTAAAGGCAGAAAAATGTTTATTATTATTGCCTTTAATGGTAATGATAGTTGCCATGAATTGAGCCCTTATTCCTCAGACTCAATTACATGCATTCTCTCACTGAATTCTCAAAAAAAAAAAAAAAGGCCAATAACAGAAGCATCATTACTGTTCTCTGTTTACAGATGAGAAAACTGAAAATTGGAAATTAAATAATCTCATCACATCTGACTCTGAGAGACATTGCAGTTAAAAAAAGAAAAATGCCCTAAAACTTAGTGGAGTAACATGAATCTATGGTTCAGAAAATTGAATAGGCTTTAGAGGGATGGCTTATCTGCATCAAGATGTCTAGTAATTCACCTAGAAATACTTAAAGGACAAAAGCTAGAATCATCTAGAGACTTCTTCACTCACATGTTTGGTGTCTGATACGGAGACAGGCACTCAAAGACTGGGCTCAGTAGGGACTGACAATTGGAATGACCACATGTACCCTTTTCACATAGCTTGAGCTTCCTCAAATCATGGCTTCCTCAGGATAGTCAGACTTACAGCGTAGTAGCTAAGGACTCCAAGAGTAAGTATTCCAGCAAATAAGACAAAAGCTGTCTAATCTTTTATGACCTAGCCTTTGCAGTCACATAATGTCGCTTTTGCCATTCTTTATTGGGCAAAATTCACAAAACTACCTAGATTCAAGGAGAGAAGACCTAGAACCTATGTCTTGATGGCATAAGCGGAATCAAAATGTTTGTGATCATGTTGTAAAATCATCACAGACTCCAAAGCCCTTATTACAGGACAGCGTGTGATGTTTAGTCCTAGGGCTTCTTAGATTGTTATCAGTGGAGGAAGTAAGAAAGAATGGGTAGTTGACACATACTTTTATTCTAACAAAGCAGAATTTGAAAGTGAAATCATATATAACTCAAAGACAGTTTCACTTGAACCACAATGCCAACCTCAGAGTATTTTAAAACAGTGAATTCATACTAAAGCAAAAAATGTTTCCATAATTTTGTTCTTAATGATAAATGCACTTAAAATAGAGGGAAATCCACAGCAGAGACTGGTGCTGGATTGTTGGCATCTGAGTAACAAAAGGACGAAGAGATGATGGATGGCCATATGTATATTAGCAAGCACAAAACATCGTTAATAGCCACTTGCCTGCTTTGAAGGACGACACTGGACTTACACCAGAGTCTTGACAAGGAGGAGAGCAGCAGTGCAGGAGCAAGCAGAACCCTCGGGGTTTAGACTGGGCTAGGAGGGTTATAAATAGAGATGCCCCAGGCCCCTCAGCAGGCAAAAGTACACCCATCAATAAAACTAAAGATGAGGAGAAGAAACAGTCTGAAAATCCCAGGGGGGAAAAAAAAACAGAAGCCTAGAATAAATGAAGAAAACTCTAAGTTATTCTTCCCCATGAAGAAAGTCATCAAAAGACTTCTTTACAGTCATAGAAAAGGGAGATGTAGATGACATTGTTTTCATGGCCCGCTGATATTTTCTTCAGGACATTGAAAAATGTCTATGAAGCCACATAAATAAAACAAGCCTTTTTTTCACTATCAAAGGAACAATAACACAAAACTAGAGAAGTTGTAATTAGTAATTGAACCCACTTTAAAAATAACAATATAATAATTTTTAAAGCAGAATTAGTTTTTGTCAGTGAGAATGAGTAGAAAAATAATTATGGCTTATTTTAAAAATTGTTAAATTCTAGATTATTTTATGGTTTATTTTCCTAGTGGATGTGCATTAACATTTGCGCTAAGTTGAACTTGTCATATAAAGAAATCAATTTGTTTTTAAGAACTACTCTGTAATTCAGCCAAGCAATAGGAAGGAGAGAAATGTGAATTGATATACAAAAAATATTGCTTTATCCAGATTTTATTATCTAAACATCTGTACTGAGTCACTTTAGTAATCCAAGTTACAGTTAACAAAAGCAGTACAGTTGTTTAATATAAGACCTACAAAGTTCCAAAAGATACTAAGTGCCTCCTGAGTCACCAAAGCAAAATGAGAAAGGTTAGCTGGTGAAAGGTTATGTGTGGGGGCCAGGAGGGCGGTGGGGCATGAAATATCAGCCTAAGGCATTTAAGTTTTATTCAATGGGCAAAAGGGAGGCATTGGAAGTATTTGAACAAAATAGTGACATTACCAAACAAGACTTGTAGGAAAATTAATCTGGTGTTCAAAGGCAGTTTAGATTTTAATATGGAATGATTGAAAGTCAGTGAGAAGTCTATTGAAATAAAATCCAGAGTGAGGGAGAAAAGTCAGTACGTTAACTATGCTTCATGATCATGAAAGGGGAAGATGAGGGATAGGTAAGATTATGTGGGGATGTACGGGACCCACCAACCCAGTTTGCCTGAGACTGAGAAGCCAGGGGTGTAGGATGCTCAGTGTTTAAGCCAGGACAGTCCTAAGCAAATCAGGATGGTTGGTAACCCTAGTTGGATACTAGGGGAAAAGAAAGAAGAATCGTTTTTTGATTACAGGGAGTCAGGAGTGGGACAACCATTTGCAACTGTCTAATAGCTGACTTTTCAGGTTTAGGGCAGCAAATGGCTGTCCCCAAATTCCCTACCTGTGTGTTCAATTCAAGCTCCCAGTGGAAACAGTTTTCAACATTTTTGTGCAACTGAAAATGGTTGGTCATCTTGGTGGAACTGACAGAGAAGAGCTGTAGGAAAGGCAGATGGCCTGACTAATGAATGCGTCTATTAATTCTTAGTCCAAACTGTGCTTCCAACTTTGTCTCCTACCACTTACCTGCAAAAGAGGTACACTAGCCTTCCTGGATTACTCATTTTCCTCAGTCGCTATCCCATCTGTATGTCTCTTTGCCCTTGCACACACTGCTCCTTCCATCAGAAATCTTACCAACCATTCACAGAGCCAAATTCTTCCTGTCCTTCCAACTCAACCCAAACACTACCACACTGATGATACTTTCACGTCCCATGTACTACAAATGGTTTGTGTATTTTGTACATTCTCCAATTACAGCTTCTAACATATTGTATAAAAGTATCAATTATATTTTTTCTCTGTGCTTCTTCAGGACAGGCATTCTCATTTTAAATTCATCTTTTTATTTTCAGTGACTAGATAATTTTTGATTGAATACTTAAATGAAAATTAATTGTAGTTTTTATTATAAAATTACATTAATCTGGTCTCCTTAGGAGAAACAATCTGAGCTTATAAAAAGCCTAAATTAATAAATATTTTCAAAGTAATGTTTTTAGGAAAACACTTCTCAGTGTTCACATTAATGAAACTAAGGCTCATAATTAATTAAAGAATGAGTACTCTAATATATCTGTTTTAATTAAAAGAGTCATTAGATATAAGCACATCTGTTTCATGTTAATAGATATTGCCAAAACGGGTTTAACGTTTTGTGGAAATAGTTTATTTCATGTAAACTAATCATTTTCTTGGCTTTCAATTTATTATATATTTTATTGCATGAACAATATATCTTTTCCAGAGATGGTGCAAGAATAACTAGTGTATGCTGGAATAAGTCTGAATATTGAACCCACATAGCCCATTTGAATAAGTATACTCTGCCTGTCTCTATTTGTCATAACAGATAAATACACATGCCATTTTTCAGAACTAACTGCTACTTTTAAAAGCATTTCCCTTTCGCGTTTCTGTCTCTTTAGCATTGTTCTATTTCAAAACTCAGAACTGCCTTGTCCTTTTCTTTCCTCTTTCTCCTTCCTTCTATTCCTCATCTCATTCAGTTTCTTCTGCAATATGACTAAAGTCTAGCAACACCCTCTTTTTGATTCTTTTATTCTCGTGACCTAAGTTGCTTTCATTCTTGCCTTTACCCCCTATACTCCGAAATAATGGTGATACTTTGAGTGTGCTACAAATATCCACTTTCCTCTGAACCCATCATGAGTATACTTTCCCATTTCACTTGAGCTTATCGCTCGCTTTAGAGTGAAGAATTAGCAGATGTGCTTGCATGGTTTGGCAGGCTTCTTGTGCCTGCCGATTCACACAAGAAGAGTTCATCCCAGGTAGATGCTGGTCCTTCCAACAGGGCCCCAGATCAAAGACACATTGAACAGAGTCAATGCACAGCCTGGAGCTGAGCCCAACTTACTTTGCCATCTAAAGCAGATGAGCCTACTCTAAATCAGATATACCCATGGACTTGCAGACCTCAGAGCATGACAATAAATTCCAATTGTTGCCAATCACTGCGTTTTGAGGTGGTTTGTTACATAGCATTATTGTGTAAAGAGCTGACCGATACAAAGTTCTTTCTAACACCACAGGTTTCTGACTCTAAAGTATTTTTTAAAAAATATTCTCATATTTATATTTCTCTCACATGACAAGACATGTAGATGTAATTAAAGGCTATAAAAGAGCTGATTGTGGTTATGATTGAGCACCTAATATATGCCAGGGATTATTTATATGTATTATTTTTAATCCATTCTTTTACTGGTAAGAAAATTGATTCAGAAAGTTTAGATAACTTTCTCAAGGTCATGTTACAAGTTAGTGGCAAGTACTCAAACCAGGTCTGCCTGAATCCTGAATGTTGGATCCTCTTCCCTCTCACACTGTATATTATCATTATGCTCTAAATTAAAGTGACAGTCATCATAATAATTATTTCAGTCCCTAGAATTAATGTTGTTTTTAGATAGTTTCTGCTTATGATTGATATTTGATGGATAGCAAATGGTTAAAACTACCTTCATATAAAAGGATGAAAAGAGTTGAAACATTTTAATTATGCACATAGCATAATTTGACATTTTTAAATTTAAAATTTCAAGATATTATGAAAGTTGTCAGAACAGGTTTGGAAGATGATTTTTATTTGCAATATCACAAAGGTGCAGCGTGTTTAAAAATAAAGTAAACTTGTTGTTCTGGGCCTTTCCCATAACATGTCCAGTGATGGACAATTGTATTTGTGCACAAAACAACTCAGATTTGAGAAAGACTAAATAGCTGTTATTTTATCATTATAAAGAAAAAATGTTTGAAAAATATGACATACAAATGCTCCAAACAGCAACTTAGTGAAATTGTAGTTGAAAGATACCAATTTGAAGTCATTTACTCTTTTATTTCTTTTAGTTCTTTTCACCATCCAAACAAAAACTTCTGTTTTGGGTGTTTGATTTTGTTTTGTTTTTCATTCAGACATGTTTGATAAATATCGTGGCTTCATTATTACAGAGAGTATCTGTAGAAAAACAGAAGACAGTAATTTTTCTAATTCAAACAGCAGGCTATTGTCTGTCATGATCGGCCACAAAGTAGTTGTATACCAAAATGTCAAAGATACAATGGCTCCAAGCAACAATCTGAAGAAAGGCTTAACAAGAAGAAGTATAGCAATATTGTGATGGTCTTGCTTCAGCCCGTCTTGATCTGCCAAAAGGAAGATCTTAAACCTTCAGCATAACTAATATTCCACGAAATTTGTTCACATGTGGCATGTCAAAACTTTAGGTAATTAAGACGTCAGAATTGAGATAGTTTGGATGAAATTTGAGATAAAAGTAAAAAATCAAAGTTAGCAGTGTAGTTATGAATTAGGCTGATGTTGAAAGCAACTCAAATTTGCTGCGAGCTTAGGGGATGCTAGGGCATACAAATGAAAAATGAGCTTACTACTAGGCAATTGCTTGCCATGGTAACAAGCCCCAAATTTTTAGTATCTTAACTCAGTAAGAGTTTGTTTCTCCATTACAGTTCAGTGTAAGTGATTGTAGTGGTAAGAGACTTGTGCCGCTGTCTCCACATCCCTCAGTGGAGTCCTCAGAAAAAGAGCATGAAGCAAACACACTCCCTTCTTTACCACTCTTACCCTGAAGCGGCATCATCATTTCCACTCACATTCTATCGTGAGAAATAGTCACGTGTCCTTACCAAGTTGCAAAGGAAGATGAGAAGTGTAGTCCCCAGCAGGTAGCCATATGCCAGTGATAAAAGTATATTATGAAAAAGCAACACAAAATTTGGTAGAGAGTTTGCTATATTTCTTCAGAAAATAGTTACTAAATTTCATGATGTGTATTCCATTACAGTAGGCACTATGATGTTATAAATATCTTTTCCCCTCAAGCAGCTTATAAAATAAATGGGGAAACAAAAGAGATTAATGGCATATGCTTATAAGCATTTATAGAGCCAGTTCTCATTACTCAGAGGATCATTGTGGATTTATACAGCCAGGTTACTTAGAGGACCATTTTAGATTTATAGATTTATTGTTTTGTCTCTTTTCCTTTCAACCACATTTTTTAAAACATTCTCTTCTGCTTGAAAAGTATACCATGTTCACACACACACAGACACACACAGTCAGGAAAACTGTAAAATTCAAATCAATCGCTTGTTATTTGTCCTCAGCCCTTATAAAACACTTGGTTGAGAAAAATAGATGTTGATTTATTGGAACCTCTCAAATAGTCATGTTCACGCTGCCCTTACCACAACAAATATTCAAGTTTTGATGGAGTAATAGGAGACATTTTCATAGGCATAGCAGTGAAGGGAAAACATGTTTGAGATACAGACAAGAGTTAGCACAAGTCATAATAGCACCTATCATAGATTGTGTGTCCATTAGAGTCAAGGTGCTGTATTTGTGCTAAACCATATATGTATGTGTTTCATTCTAATGCAGCTTATAAAGTAGATTTTATTATTTGCATTTTGGGCAAGCATTAGAAAGAAGAAATAGCATGACTATTTGTATTTTGAACTAAGTGTTTAGGTGTTATTAACTGACAAAAAGAATATCCCTTTTAGATTATCATCAGGCATTTAGATCAAGATTTTTTGATGTCCTAGTTGTTTGCTTGTTTTATAAATGTTTTATTGATACTGTACAGAAAGGAAAGTATGAGTACTGTCTTAATTATGAAAGATTATGGAATCTAAGAAAATTGTAAAGAACATATGCAAAGGAGGAAGACAAAGACTTTTACTCAAGAATTAGAGCGGTGGCTCACACCTGTAATCTAAGTGTTTCAGGAGACTGAGGTGGGAAGATCCCTTGAGCCCAGGAGTTTGAAACTAGCCTGAGAGACATCATGAGCCTTGTCTATACAAATAACAACAATAATAATAAGAAATTAGTGGGGTATGGTGGTGCACACCTGTGGTCTCAGCTACTCAGGAGGCTGAGGAGCAAGTACCACCATGAGCCCAGGAGGTCAAGGTTTCAATGAGCCATGATTGGGCCATTGCACTCCAGTCTGGGCAACAGAGCGAGACACTGTATCAAAAAAATAAAAGAGAAATAGAGAAAGCATTTTTTAAATGTTCCTATGAAGGTTCACATATTAGCTTAAAAGCATTGCATCATATTATAGCAGACCTTTTCCTAAAAGCAGGTTTTGGTATTATGGAAAGGGCCATGCAGGGGAAGAAAATAAATTGTAGAGATAAGCTTCAGATCACAGAGAACATGCTTAGCCTACTTCATAATATGTCCAGGGTCAACCATGAGCATAGAAACAACAAAATTAAAGTGGCTAGATCACATATATTATTAACTCAAATATATAGGAAATGTAAATAGCACTCAAAGACAAATACGTAACCTGGGTGAGAAGTAAATTATATAGATTGACATTCTGGAAGTTTAGTTTTGGTGAGGTCCAGGAACCATTGATTTTATCTGGCAAAACCAGGGAGTAGTTTCTGGACTGAGTGACAGGGAAACTTTCAAGGTTAGGATTAAAAGGAACTTCTGAGTTTTCTTGCTGCTTAAAATGGTTGTCCAAATAAAACTGAAGTTCATCCATCTATATACCAAACATTTATAAAGTACCAATCTCTTCCAGGCACCTCCTTAAGCACAAACACAGGGATAGCAAATACGTAGTCTTATAGCTATTCCTTCTTCCTATGCCCATGGCAGACATTGCTAATCAAACACAGTTATCTTTTCCACTTATGTCAGACAGCCTCAGATTGCTTTTCAATACATCACTGCAGGCATTTACTAACAATCTAGTTGCAGTTGACACAGAGATGAAACTTATTTGCTACTCCAGCATCAGGCAAACAAAAATGGCATAGACATGATCTTATCCCTCAACAAGCACACATTTTAATATTAAAGGGGGAAGAGATTAGGATGGCTTTGGAGATAGTTGGCTCAATAGCTGTAGCTCAAAACTGCAGAATCAAGTGTACTTTGGAAACACTGAAACCAAAGGAAAAAGAAACTACAAGAAAGCTAAGTTTCATATGAATATTTCCACCTGTGCACCCAAGAATGAACTATAGACCTATTAGATATGGCCAGAGTTTTCTTTAAATCTAACAAAAGCAACTAAAAATTGTAATTGTAACTAAACTAAATTTTTTTTTTTTGAGACGGAGTTTTGCTCTTGTTGTCCAGGCTGGAGTGCAATGGCGTGATCTCAGCTCACCGAAACCTCTGCCTCCTGGGTTCAAGCAATTCTCCTGCCTCAGCCTCCAAAGTAGCTGGAATTATAGGCATGCGCCACCACACCTGGCTAATGTTTTGTATTTTTAGTAGAGATGGGGTTTCTCCATGTTTGTCAGGCTGGTCTCAAACTCCCGACCACAGGTGATCTGCCCGCCTTGGCCTCCCAAAGTGCTGGGATTATAGGCGTGAGCCACCATGCCCGGCCACCTACACAAAATTTTAAATAGTGCCTGTTTTAGTTTAGAGATTATTAAGGAGCAAGCACTATAACATGTAAGTGTACGGTTGTTCTCAGCTGAAATGTAAAGGTTAATGAAACAGGTCTTGTTGGTTGAGGATTTGGGGTCAGTTACTTTGGATCAAAGGTTTTTTTTTTTTTGAGTATGAAAAGAAAATCTTTAATAATTTCTAAACCTTCACTATTGACATCAGAGAGCAAAATATTTCTAAGGCAACCAGCAACAGGGAATATAAAAACCTAAAATCATGAAAGTGGATTTTAAAAATAATATCTTATCAACAGATAATTATTTTTCTTCGGTTCTCTTTTCTTTCCAAAATAAAATCTCTGTGAAAACCCAACACAACCCTTACCTACATCTGTCAGATTTTACCTTGCTCAGTACTCCCTCTAAGTCTTTTCTTTCATGTATTTGCATTCTCTTAAATGTGAATAATATTGAAAGTTTTCACATATATTGTAGTTTTTAAGATAAGTTGATTATTAAATCAGATTTTTTATTTTTAATTTGCTAAAATCTATTCATTCATCATCTATCCTATGAAATGGTGTAGAAGAATATTGCTTGAAATCAGAGAGATTAACATTTAAGAAAAAGAAAATAAAATTATATTAATATTTTAATATCTCTTTTCCAAGGCCTAGACTTAACATTTGAATGAAAATTTTGAATATTTACTCTGTTGTGCTCCCAGCATAACCAATAATATCTGTGGGTAAAATATTAAAATATTACTTTCATTTAATTACAGTTGAAATAAAATAATGGCAAATAAAAACATCATCCTTGGGTACTAATGTTGTTTGCTTTTATGTTCATCATTTTAAAAAGTAAACACCCATTTGAAACTTAGAACTGAAAGTAATATAACAGGGAAAAAAGGAAATACTGATATTTAATTATTTTAATAAGCTGGGCTGCTGACGACTGAAATAGTAATATCTACAAACTGGCTGAAGCATGAGGCAGAGATTTACAACTTAAATAATAGTGGTTTTAAAATAGACAACTATTTAATTGATTTTTTTCAACAGTTTCCCTAATACTTTAGGCTTCATAACTCTTGGTATCAACCAAAATTTAGCTACAGCCTGATTATAGCCAATAACTGAGAAATGTTTGTTAACAGGCACAAATGATAAACATCAGTCCTCTATGACTTGCTTCTTGAGAGATCAACCTTTTTAGCGGGAAAATTCTACAAATTGATTGAAGCCAAAAGAGGACTACATAAGCAAACCTAACTGAGAGATGAAATCTCGACTTATTTAATGTAATTGTTAGGGTAGAAAGGGAAGAAAATGCTACTATCTGCCCCTCAGTTCAGGTCATTGCTTCCAATCTGACCCATTCCCCAGTGGAAATTCTGGGACAGTGGGAACCTGACATAATATAAGAAGGATGTTCTGCTGGGAAAAAGGGTAGCTTAATGATTTACTAGAACTTTCAGATCAACTGAGAGATTCAGATACAAAGAATGGAAGTCCAAATCATAAAAGACCTGAGTTTTGCAATTCAGCTTAATTTCCTACTCTAGTTCCAAAAATGGAAATGAATTTACATATCTCAGGTTTTTTGCAGCTATCTATTGGCCAGATTATATTTCCTACAGTGACAGACCAATTAGCCAAATATTTCAATTGAGTCAGTTTTGTTATGTGCAAGTCAATCAATTTTTAAGAATTAAAATAAACCGAACTGTGCATAAGAAAAAAGCCCATGTGCGACTTTTGCACGAAATAGTCTAGAAAAAAAGGTCAGAAAACTCATCTAGTTAGTCAATCATCAACAAAGATTTGTTAAGCACCTACTCTATACTGTTTTAGAAGACCAGAATACAATAGCTAACAGGATTGATTTCCTTTCATGAAGTTGCAACACAAGGAAAGATACAAATAATAAATAAGCAAATAATTACACAAGAAAATTTTTAAGAATGATGAGTGTTACGAAAACCATTCCTTTCTAACATGCAATAAGGTAGACAGTAGTGAGAGAATAGCAACGAATGATTTGGAAAGGCCTTTCTGAAGAGGCTACATTTGAACTGAGACCTGAAGCATGAAAAGGCACAAGCCAAGCAAAGATCTGGAAAAGAAAATTTCAGGAAGTGGGAACAGTGTGCAAAAGCACTAAGCAGGCATAAACTCAGTATGTGTCAAGAACAGACACAGAAAGATGGGAAGCAGCTGGAGTACAGATAATAATAGGGAGCTCTGAGAACAGGTTAACATGGTAGCCAGGAGCCTTCTAGGTCGTTATAAGGAGTTTGTAATCTATCCTAGCATAAAGGAAAGCAATTGGAAGATTTTTCAAAATAAAGTAAATCAGAGGTCTTAATATCTTCCCCAAGATCTTTCTGACTTCCAGGGACCATAAATTATAAAAGACTGTACTGGAAACCAAAAGACCATAAGCATGAGACCTCCACAGTGTATTAAAGTCTTATGGATAACTTTCTTCAGGTCATTGTCTAATGTAGACAAAACCTAAATGCTCTAGTACTGGCCAAACTCTATAAATCAAGCACATTCAATTAATTTTTTTTAATTTACAAGGCATCCTCATTGACCAGTGAAAATCATTTAATAAGTTTATGGGTTTCTGCTGATCAAAAAAGAGTTTCTAGCATAGAGGTATCTCTGTTCTTTTTCTACCATAAGCAGAGTGGCATTTCTTCTGTGAGGTTTTGAAAGAGCTTATTTTGGAGATTTTATCAATTTCTTTTTTAAAACTGCCTTTCTTTTCTGCATTGACCTCAGCATTTCTTATTTGATATACTTTTCATTATTAAAGCTTTAATTTAAGGTGAACTAACTCAATAAATATCTTCTTGTAATTGACTTGTGGGGACCAACTCACTAAACTAAACTAAACAGTACAGAAAAGAGCATTAAATTGCACAGAAGGTATGATGGGAAAGAACATGAAATTACACAGAAGGTTTCCTGGATAACCTCTAACTATAGTTTCCCTGTTCTTTAGTTTCTTTGCTAAATGCTCTTTCTCTTAAAACGTTATATTAGAACATCAATAAAATTTAACTTATAAATACTAATAAAGATAGCTTAGAAGCAGTTAATTATATTGAAACATATTCAATTCTTTATCTTCTCTGCTTCTCAGTCACCAAGTTTAGCCTGGAAGGCAAATCTCCTGGATCTTTGTCTAATGTTCTTTCCAATAAACCAGAAGTCTGAATAGTGCCTGTGACCATGGAGGTACACAAAGTCTTTCCACGGGACTCAGTTGAAGGTATTGTGTTGATTTCTCTTTTCACACCTCCTTTTTCACAATTACCTATTTCTGCCTATACAAATGAAAGATGTAATTCTTAATTATAGCTAGTTTTACTTTGGTGTGTTGTTATTGGGGGAAAACATCACAGAAACAATTCAAAACATTGACTTTAGGTTGAGAAAAGATGGCCCAAATGACTTCCATTCACTTTTTTCAACAGCAACATCAATCAAGGGATTGTGCAACATTGCTGTTGCAAAACTTCCTCCATTCTCATTTTTTATTTATACCAACAAATTTTCTTAGAACACAGCTCATGATAAAAGGTAAAGCAAAAATTGATTCTGAGTTTTATCTCATTCTAGCAATAAATAAGCTTTATCCATGGATGCATGATTTTTTTCAGAAGAATAAATTTCCATACATTTCATTAAAAGATACACTCCCAATTAAGTATACTTTTTATATTTAGTCATTGTTATCCAAATGTATAATATATGCAAGTATGTGTATATATATATATATATAGAGAGAGAGAGAGAGAGTAATCAACTGTATACTAATAATAGCTGTAATGATAACTCAATGCAGAAGAATAATGTTTTGTAAATTTATTTTATTTTTGTAAAATATGTATACATTTGCCATTTTAACCATTGTGAAGTGTACAATACAGTGACGTTAATGACATTCACAATGTTGTGCAACCATTACCTCTATTTCCAAAAGTTTTTCATCATCCAAACAGAAATTGTATAGCCACTGAGCAATAATTCCACATTTCCCCTACCCCAGTGCCTGACAACCTCTCTCTATGAATTTGCATAGTCTAGATAAGTTATGTAAGTGGAATCATAATATTTGATTTTTTGTGTCTGGTTTATTTTACTTAGCATAATGCTTTAAGATTCATCCATGTTTTTCATGTATCAGAACTTCATTTCTTTTTATAGCTGAACATTATTCCATTGTATGTACATACATTTTTGTTTTTTAATCTTTTGACAATTTGATTATAATGTGTCTTGGTGTGGGTTTCTTTGGCTTTATCTTGTTACAGTTCATTGAATTTCTTGGATATACAGATTCATGTATGTCATCAAATTTGGGAAGGTGTCAGCCATTATTTCTTCAAACATTCTTTTTGGTCATTTCTTTCCATTCTTCTTCTGGGACTCCCATAATGCATATGTTGGATTGTCTGATGATATCACACAGCTTCCTTAGACTCTGATGAACTTTTCCTTATTTATTTTTCAGTCTGCAACTCTGACAATGATTTTAAGGTACTATTATCAAGTTCACTGATTCTTCTCCCTGTTTGAATATACTTTTACAACCCTCTAGTTAACTTTTTATTTCAGTTACTCTACTTTTCAGCTCCAGAATTTCTATTTGGCTCCTTTTAATAATTTCTGTCTCTTTATTGATATTCTCATTGTGTTCATTCATCATTTTCCTGATTTTTTTTATTTCTTTGTCCATGATTTTCTTTAGCTTGTTGAACATATTTAAGACAGTTGTTTTAGAGTCTTTGCTAGTAAGTCTGATTTCTAGGCTTATTCAGAGATTCTTTCCTCCCATTTATTTTCTTCTTCTGAATGGACCATTTTTTCCTATTTCTTTATATGCCTTATTTTCTTTTGGTAACAGACATTTAAACACTATAATGTGGTAACTCTGAAAATCAGATTTTTCCTCTTCCCCAGTGTTTTCCTTTCCTGCCTTCCCTCCCTCCTTCCTTTTTCTTTCTTTCTTTCTCTTTCTTTCTTTTTCTTTCTTTCTTTTTCTTTTTTCATTCTTTCCTTCTTTCTTTGTTCTTTCTTTTTTCTTTCCTTTATTTTTTTTTCTTTCTGGTATTAAAGGCTATAGCAGTCCATTGGCTTAGTGACTTTCTCAAACTATTTATGCAAAGACACTGTTATTTATCATTTGTAGTCACTGAAATCACTGTTCTTCAGTTTGTGTTCAGCTAGAGTTTTGACAGAAATTTCCCTGAAGACCAGAAACTAAAAACAAACAAACAAACAAATAAAAAAATAAAACTCTCTTCTAGTCTTTGTATATTGGCTGTGTGCAAGAGCAATCTTTCAAAACTTAACCAGGCTTGCACTGAGCCTAAGGCTCAGCCTGAGGTGTAAGCTTAGGGTCTTCTCTGTCCTTTTCTGAGCATGCTCCTTGCCCTGGTCGTCTAAATGAATTTCTAAATTTCCCCATATTCATAGTACATTGAATAACCCAATTTTCAAAAGAAATTCTCCCCAGCTTTTGCTCCCAGGTATTAGGTGGTCTATTGTGTCTTTTAACCATAATCTTTTATGTGAAGTGTTTGCAGTTGTTACTTCACCTTGCAGGATTTTTGAGTAATGCCTACCACTTTTCTAGTCCAAGGTGTGAGTTAGGTGAAAGAGACAAGTACCATAAGCCAGTCCTTCAGGCAGCCCCCAAATAAGTCAGAACCAACATACACAACAATTTGCAAATCAGGTCAGCTCTGCTCCATTCAGGGACCGGAGTCCTACACTGAGAACATAGGCTTTCTTCTTCAAGATTGCAGCCACACGAGGAAGGGTGAAACAAGTTCAAGTAAAAACACCACAAAGTTTTCCTAGTGCTTTGAAATTCAGCATTTGCTCGGTTGCTGAAAAACTTGAGCATTTTTCAGAGTTCTTACAAAGTTGGTAATAATAGTATCTGCTTTTTATTTTTCTGGAAGATAGGGGACAGGGGAAGGAGACCTTGGACCTTCCTTTCTGTTTTCCTGACATCACTCCAGAAGAAGAACAATAATCTTAACAATTAAAAGCACTGGGATTTTTAAACTTAGACTTAATTATTTATATATTGTTATTGCATTATATATGATAGAGTGGTCAGTAAAAGACTTTCACACATAAAAATATATTAAGATACAATTGAATGGATGAAGTAGAATTAAAACATAAATTTGAAGATAATTTTTATTTAAATTTCAACTGAGAAAGAACTTGTTCATGCATATTTTCAATAAATGATAGACTGTGGTATTTATATGCCACTGGGTACATTTAAAAAGAGAAGTAATAATTAGGCTGTGGTATTTATATGCCACTGGGTACATTTAAAAAGAGAAGTAATAATTTTATCCTAAACATAAGTATTTACAATGTTTTGAAAATTACATTATTTGCAACTATTACTTGAATTTATAATAAAAGTATTTTAGAGGTCAACTTACAAATTTGCAAAGGGTGCTTACTTTTTCAAAACTCACTTAAGAAGTATTTGTGCCAATATTTGAAGAGCGCTGCACTATTCTATGCCATTTCCTTAAATGTATATCAACTGAATTATCAGGTATAAATATAAAAGAGAATTAAATTTGAGTGCTATTAATGTCCTCCTTTTACTCTACCTTGCAGCAGCAATTAACAAGTTGATTACTGCTTCATTAAAACACTCTTCTTGGCAATAGTATGAATGCTTATGCTTCTGATGTTCTTTCTACCTTGGTGACTGTTTCTTCTCAGTATTTTCTGGTTTGTCCATATATTTTCAGCCTCTAAACATCAGAGTATACGAAGATGCAATTCTTTGCTCTCTTCTATTACTACATGAATCTCCTGGCTTTTAAAACTATTTGCTAATAACCACCAAACTTATATCTTCCTTTCTCTTCTGTTCTCCAAATTCTAATATCTGTCTACTTTATGCCTCTACTGAATGTTTACTAGTTGCAACGTTAATATAACAATCCTAAAAACAACTCTTGGTCCTCTCCACTTTGCAAACCAATTATGGTTCTAGTCTTACCCATTTAAGCTAGTGGCTTTCCTTTTAACTGTTTTTCACCCAAAAATCTATGTGTCAGCATTTTTTTTCTCACTTTGTTCATCATGCCAACCACCATAAGTGTATCCAATCCATCAGCAAGTTAATTTAGCACTAGTTTCTTAATATATTCTGAATCCAACAATGTTTCTCTATCATCACTGTTAATACCTTGTCCCATCTACATCATTTCTGATATAGCCTTTTCAGTAATCTTTCTGATTCACCCATAATACATTTTCCACATTGCAGTCAGAGTGATTTAATAAAACAAAAGTTAGGTCATGTCACCCCTCTCCTAAAAAATGTTCAACAACTCAGAGTAAAATTCCAGTCATCAAGAAGTAACCGTAATCTAAAAAGACTCTACATCAGGTATTTTTACCCAAGTTACATATTAGAATCATCTAGGGAATTTAAAAATTACTGAGGCTTCTTACAACTAGGGCTAGTAATGGTATTTTGTTAAGTACTGTAGGAGAATCTAATGTGCCCCCAGGGTTGAGAAAGTTCATTGCCCATCTTTTCAACCTTACACTCTACAACTCACATACAATATCTCGGCTCCAGTCACATTACCTCTCTCTATTTAAACATACTAAGCTTGTTCCATTTGACTACCTTTGTGCTTGCTGTTTCTCTGTCTGAAATACTCTTTCCAAAGACCTTCTGATGATTGACTTATTTTTGTCAATTTGCCTCAATTTAAATATCTATAGTAAGCCCTTCAATGACCACCCATCCTAAATCTCTAACTGAAATGACCCTGTTAGTTGGTTCCTACTTATATTTCTATTATCTCCCAATGGACTGTAAGCACCATGAGAACAGTAGCCTTGTCTGTCTTGCTCCCCATTCTGTTAGTCCAGGGTAGGCTAAGTTCAGCTTTAGTGACATACAAGCCTATAACCTCACTAGCTTTAACAATTAAAGTTTACTTCTTACTTATGCTTTATGTTCACTGCAGTCAACTGGAGTTTCACTTCAGGACTCAGGCTGATGGAACAGCTACTATCTGGAACACTGATAAAAGAACACTTGAGGGTCTCAAACCGGACATTTAATTGCTGTGACCCAGAAACTGACCTATGCCAGTTTCATTGACAACCACATTGACCAGAGGAAGTTACATAGCCCTATCCAGCTACAAAGAGGCCAGGAAGTGCAATCCTAATTATAATCCATATTCTAATATGGTGCAGAGAGGCAGAAAGATTTGATTAGTAGTTTAAATGACCACAGCCATCATATTCTCATCTCCTATAATAGCATTTCAACACAGTAGGTGCTTACTAAAAGCAAATTACTTAAGATATTCTGATACTGGACAGCTCTACCAGTAGCCAAGCTACTACATATTTTTGTCACTCAAAATAGGGATAATTTTACTGCAAAGTAGATGACTTTGATTTGCATAATTTTACAACTAAAAGAGGTTTATATCTAATTTCTTCAGTTTTATAGAAAGTAAGGCCCAGAAGCTTAAATAATTTTTCCAAATTTATACTATTTGTTCTTCAGTAGTGAAAATCTGACCAAAATATGGAGTATTTACATCACATTGATAACCCTTAAGCTGTAGTGTATTATTTTGACTCACCTTACAATGTTTTTAAATCTTGACAACTCTATAGAAGTTTTCAAAAGTCAGTATCACTTTAAACATTATGTAATGCATTTGAGAATTGTCAGCCTATCCTATATGCAATTGCCAGAACTCTTTGCTGGTCAATCAAAATCAAAGGCATTCTGGAAAACTCACACCATTAAAGTAAGGCCTTTGCCAAACACCCACCATGTTATAGGGGAAGCCAGAACGTGGTATGGGTGTGAGTTTAATCCACTTTAGTCTCAGCTTTTTTATGTCAGAGTCAAACTGCCCCTAAGCACCAATATATTACAAAGTATAATTTGCTGAACATTCTTTTTCCAGTCCATTGAAAATTTATCAGATTTTCTTTTTCAACGATTATTAAGGTAGTAAAAAGCTTAAATTTATTATCACTGAATTAGTCAGCAGCTGAGTTTCAGCATGAATATTAAGATATAGTATAAGCTCTTGACTTATTAGCTTCCTAAAACAGGCTACAAGGTCTACCACGACCTGGTCTTTGTCTGTTTCTCCCAGCTGACCCTCTGTCTCCACCATGCCCATCGCCAAAATGTACTTCAGTATCTCTCCAACACACAATGCTTTTCTGTTTCTGTGTCTGGAATGTTCACATATTTGCTGATAATGGTTTTCTTTGCCTGCACAATGTCAATTTTCTTTCCTTCACATCCTGGATCTTGCATTATCTCTCAGAACGCATGTCCTGATCTCCTTTTACTAAGCAGAGATTGGGTAACTACTCCTGTGCCCTTTTGCATGTCCCTTCTTAAAGATAGGTTGTAGTCCTAGGAAAATGCCTGGCCCAGAGGAGAATTTCTAAAACTTAAGAATTCACTGGTTGATTAATTGACTATCATTTGTTACATTATATCAGATTTATTGCTTGATTTTTTCTCTCTCTCTCATTCGATAACATGTTCCTTAAAAGCAGGGGCTGTATAGTATTTATCACTGAATCAGTCAGTACCTGGCATTACAGTCAGCCCAAAGAAGATGCTCCACAAATATCTGCCAAACTGAATCTAAATTGCACAAATATTCTAAGAAGTAAGAGCTCTTAATTTATAAAATCCTCACAGCAATGTTTAAGAAGGAATAGTGTTGAACCAAAGCAAATCTAAAAACTATTTGTGAAGCAAAACATTTGGTTCAGCAAGGGAATTAAACAGTTCAAATGTGTTTTTGGTTGAAATGTTTGCTCTACTAACAGGCATTTCTAAAATGTGTTTTTGCTGTTGAGGCTGAAAAAATTTGTTTTAAAGGCATCAGGACATCGAATGTTAAAAACATATCTAGCCCTTACTTAAACTAGAAAAGTGATTGTCAGTAGAAATGCTTGCAGGCAAGTTTTCAGCTTTGCATGGTTTCAAAATGTTTCCTTGGGTGAAATGTACTTAGAGACACTTTAAATTGAAGGAATTTTGTTTGCCAGCTTAGCTACTAACATCATTTCATTAACATGGAAGCCAGCACATTGTTGAAAAGTAAAAATGATATTGATTACACATGACAACAGAACAAAAAAAATCAACTTAATATAAAGATAAAAATAAAAAAAATCAAAGAAACTTATCATTCCTCATTCCTAAAACTTAATCATCAGTCATAAAGCACTGAGAAGATGTTAAAATTATATTCTCAAATGCCAATTAATAAAGCAGCATGGAGAATGATATATAAAACATAATATAATTTACAGTGTCTACAGGTATATACACCTATTTATAGGAATTAAAGGCCTTGAAAATATACAAAAGATTTACAATACCACATACCAATACCCAAAACAATAGTTGTGGTTCCCTCTGGGAGAGAGAAAAGGAACCAGAGTAGGGGACTTCAATGTTATCTTCAATGTTTACATCTTTACAAAGAATATGTATTTGTACTATTTATAAAATTGGAAATTATTGTTTACAATATCTTTCAATGCCAAAGTTTTAAAGGGAGTTAACACACAAAATGAGTGATTATACTAGGTAATTTTTAACATCTGTTCTAACTTAATGTTAAGTGATTTTATTAATTTTTATACTTCTGAAGGGAATTTAAAGAGAATTCATATAGTTTAAAAAGTCAACAAAATATTTACTTTAATCGTTTTTAAAGCTGTTTTCTCCAGAACAAACAAAATATAACTCTGTCTTAATGGTATTTTACTCTAAAATTATTGTCGTAATTTTCATCTAAAGTTTTTTATAGAACATGAAAATGTGGCTTCCTTAGTATTTCTTGTATGTGTGTATTTTTCCCGATTTCTAAATCAACTTCTCAAATATAGAAAGTAAGACTGCAAATCAGCTTCTAATTGTAATTTTAAAATATGTACTTGGTTTAGAGCTTTTTGCCACTAGAAATATAGTGGCAAATTAATGACTACCCATGTATTAGTCTGTTCTCATGCTGCTAATAAAGACAAATCAGAGACTGGGCAATTTATAAAGAAAAGAAGCTTAATTGACTGACAGTGCCATATGCTTGGGGAGGCCTCAGGAAACTTAAAATCATGGCAGAAGGGGAAGCAAACGCAGCCTTCTTTACATGGCAGCCTGCTTCACATGAAGTGCCAAGCAAAAGGGGGGAAATGCCCCTTATAAAACCATCATATCTCATGAGAACTCACTCACTATTATGAGAACAGCAGCATGGGGATAACTGCCCCCATGATTCAATTACCTCCCACTACACATGAGGATTATGGGAACTACAGTTTAAGATGAGATTTGGGTAGGGACACAGCAAAACCATATCAATCCGTAAAGAAATATTTGAACAAATTAAGGCAAATCCCCACGAGGTAATATGGTGCTGTAACAAAGAATGAATCAAACTTACATCAACTAATTTGGACAGATTTCCATACTGTATTGTTAAATGAGAAAAGTGAAATTTAGTGAAATGTGTTATATTTTCTATTGCTGCATAACAAATTATGTTAAATTCATAACTTAGTGATTTAACAATAGCAGTTATTATCTGAGAGTTTCCATGGGCCCAGAATCTAGACATGGCTTAACACGGTCCTCTGTTCAGGGTCTCAGCAAGGGAGATATTGGCTAAGGTTGAGTCATCTGCAAGGTCAAGGAGGACAGGATCTGCTTCTAAACTCACTCAATAGGTTTATGCAAAATTCAGTGTCTCAAGGGTGTTGGACTGAGGGCCTCAATTCTTCACTGTTACCAAGGCCACTCTCAGTTCCTTACCACTTGAACCTCTTCAAAAGGCAGCTCACAACATGGCACCTGGCTTATTCAAAACAAGCAAGCAAAGAAAGTGCCAAAAAAATAGAAATCAGTCTTGTATTGAGGCAGATTAGGTAAGGTTAGGAGGCCATACTGACTTGTCCCCTTGTGTGAAGCCCTGTGGTCTTCTTTCACAGTGGGCTTCTTTTGCTAGCACCCTCATGAGTCAGCACATAACTCTTTTGAAAGGCAAGCACTCCTGCAGGACACCAGCAGACTGCCAGATGGTTACATGTTCCTGATACCTAGTACAGTCCAGGAAAGAGAAAAAAAGCCTCTTATTCCTGACATAACTTCCCCAGTCCCCAACCAATCAGCACTGAAAGCCCAAGAAGCTATTAACTACAAATTCCTGTGTTGAGGGAGGGGGCAGGGACTTCACCAGGGTCCTGCATGTGCAGCTAGGCTCAAATTTTACCTTATAGTAATCTTTTCCTCATTTTAATAGTAAAAAAAAAAACCTTAGGTGGAGATTTTATATGCTAATGATACATGCGATGCATGTTGGAGCATGTAGATACTGAGCACATGCACCAGCTCCTCTTTTGCACACTTGACCTCACCAGTATTTTACGACTATGTATATACAGCTCCCATAAAAGGAATTCCTCTTAACGTGCTAGCTGCTGTCTCTCCCTCTTAGAGTCCACTCTGCCTCTTAGAGTGTACTTTGCTTTGCAATGAACTTCTTTGCCTACTCTTACTTTGGACTCACTCTCAAATTCTTTTGCGCAGTGAAGTCAAGAACTTGAACCAGCCCACCACCAACAGTCTGACCTAAGCTTGGAATTACAAGCCATCACATTTGCCACATTCATTAGAAACAAGTGACTAGATCCCATTCACATTCAGGGTCTAAGGACTAGCCAATGATGTGCATACCAGAAAGTGCGGTTATTGGGAGCCATTTTTGAAAGTTTCCTCCCATGTGTTTAATGTGATATAATTTGTATTAAGCAAACAAGACCAAAATCCACCTTTTATTATGCATGATTATACAAGTCTCATATACATCTTATGAATTCGCAGAAAATTAGGGAAAGATATTAAACAGGTGAACAGAGGGAATCTGAATAACAACCTGTTAGGAAAAAATAAGAAGTTAAAAAAAATAAAGATGTCTCTAAAACAACAATAACAAAAACACATGTATAATGATTTATGTATATAAAATCATATGTGTTTGTGTGTGTGTGTGTGTGTGTGTGTGTATCCACTATATACTATTAGGTATAAATTTTTAAAACAGACTATCTTAAAAAAAAGCTGAAGTTATCTTGTCAGCCAACAGAACACTCACCAGTGAATATAATTTACTGAGTGGTTCACTGAAAAGGAAAATTCAAAACTTTCTAAGTGTTAGAAATGTATAGTTCGGGGTGGTTATGCCAATCAAGATTGAAAACTAAATTCTGAATAAAATGGAATGAATCCTTAGAATTGTACGCAGTTGATTAAACAATTCCTATTGTTCTTTATTCAGGAAAGAGTCTTCATTTAGGTCAACCAAGGGTCTAGTGTCCTGGGATCACTCAAAGTTCATGGTTATTTATCAACTTCAGCTGGTTACATTCAGTTTTGCAGAAATACAACATTCAGTTTCCCATTTCAAGTGCCCTGTAAAGGGATTTCTTTAATCAAGAAAAAAGAAAACGACTTGGAGAGAAATGTGTATAGCAGGATTCTATTTTAGTAAAAATAATAGAAAACACATCCTGTAAATTTGTTGTATGTATGCTTCTATGTGTTGGTATAAGCATAAGGCTATAAAAGAATAGGAAGGTAGCCAGGTGAGATCACTATTTTTTTTCATCTTTGCTGTGTCTGCCTGTACAGTGTGTTGTTTCCTGACAAGGTGATAAACCAACCCAGTTTGCCTAGGACTGAGAGGTTTCTTGGAATATAGGATTTTGAATGCAAAAGCCTAGAAAGTCCCAGGGACTTAATTGCTTGTAGTACAAGCATATATGACTTTTGAACTTTGAAAACATCAAATAAAGAAATAAGCTAGCTTTAACTGAACTTAATGATTTTGGAATGCTCTAAGAAAAGAGTTTTAGTTCCCTTACAAAGTTCTAAGTGAGGTGGCCTGCGAAAGTTCTTTTCTTTTCTTTTTTTTATTATTGTGACAGAGTCTCATTCTGTCACTCAGGCTGGAGTGCAGTGGTGCAAACACAGCTCCCTGCCCTTGACCTCCAGGGCTCAAGCCATCCCCCTAACCTTAGCCTCTGCAGTAGCTGGGACCACAGAAGCATGCCAGCCTGCCTGGTTG
Source organism: Nomascus leucogenys (assembly GCF_006542625.1). Classification (NCBI taxonomy): domain Eukaryota; kingdom Metazoa; phylum Chordata; class Mammalia; order Primates; family Hylobatidae; genus Nomascus; species Nomascus leucogenys. The sequence goes on along the minus strand of NC_044381.1, from coordinate 59,367,276 downwards.
AAACTTCTTTTCTGACTCAAAAAGAAAACTAGGCCACTGACTAAGTGCGAGAATAGTAAAGCCATGAAGGTAGTTTGAAAAGAGAAAGGAAATGGAATGGTCGATGGAAAAAATGAGTTGAGGAGGGAAGTAGGGTAGGCTTGCCAAGCTGCATAAGACCCAATTTTGTTTTGAAGTAATGAATTTCAAGTGGGACCAGCCTGCACAGGTGTATGCTTCTTCCAGCTATGTCTGGCTGCACAAAATCCAAGCAGAGCATCTGGGAAATCTCAGTAGGGTTTGTCTAGGGTTGCAATTTTTCTAGGAGAGTGATAAAGAAAAAGAGGAGCCAGGTGGGTGAGAAGATAAGCAAAAAAAGAAACATGGTGATAATCCATTGGGCATAAACTAGATACACAAGGAAATGAGAATACAAATGGGGGTGAGAGACAGTGAAAATGTGGTGGAATAGAAAAGGGTGGAGTGGCAGAACTGGGGAGGTGGGACTTAAATTGGGTGACTAACTGCTTAGAAAGATAAGTGGTTGTGATCAGAGAACAAGAGTGAGAGTTATAGTATCTTAAAACAAAACATTTGGTTGGCTTTCTTTTCTGGAGAATCCAATGGCTCTAAGTTATAGCCATTCTGATAATACATACAAATAATAACAGAACAGCTCCTTTCCCTGTTCAGAACACCAGAATTCATTGAGCATGAGATTAATGTCGTGGATGCAGTTGGTGATGGCAAAGAACCAAAGCATGTGGAGAAATGGTGAAGGATAGAAAGGGTAGTTCCTTATGTCAGTATAAAAATCATCAAGAATTATAATAAGAGTGGAAGGAAACAACAACAAAAACAAAAAAGAATAAACTCCGACTGAAGCTATTCAAAATACAAATACAGTAGAAATCAAAATAACAGAAGAAGTGAGATAAAGTGACTGAGTGACTTAGGAATGCACAAGGTGCCATTTGAAAAGCACAGTTTCAAACCCATGGAAAAGTAGAGCAAAACCCAGAGCTATTAGCGCTCACCAAGGAAAAAGAAGCACTGTACAGGTTATTTGTACCTTTCTTCTAAAAGGTTTTGAAAAACAAATCTGGATCAGATGAGACCAGGAAATATTTTTTTAAAAGTGACTGCCTATAGATGACAGTAGCCAAAGTTGCAGAAAAGTGACATGAATACCATTTAGGTAAGCGAGGTCATCAAATGTATCCTTAGATGTGACCTTTTTAATCTACTGGTCACAGAGTGATATAATTTGGCTGTGTGTCCCCACCCAAATCCCATGTTGAATTGCAATCCTCCATGTTGAGGAAAGGATCTGGTGGGAAGTGATTGGATCATGGGGGTGGATTTCCACACGGCTGTGCTCATGATAGTGAGTTCTCATGAGATCTGGTTGTTTGAAAGTGTGTAGCACCTTGCCCTTTGCTTTCTCTCTCTCCCGCTGCCGTGTGAATATGTGCTTCTTTTTCCTTCACCTTCCGCCATGATTGTAAGTTTCCTGAGGACTCCCAGCTATGCTTCCTGTACAGCCTGTGAAATTGTGTGTCAACTAAACCTCTTTTCTTTAGAAATTACCCAATCTCAGGTAGTTCTTTATAGAAGTGTGAGAATGGACTAATACACAGAGTAATGAGTAATACGTAACATCTATAATGAATATTGGTTGGTGTGCTGATTTCTCAGTGAAGTGTAGTTTTGTAGGGAAAACACATTTGGGTTCTTCTTGCTTGCTGGATGACATATTTCTCTCCACTTATTCATTTCTAAAGGAAACCTTCTCAGTAATTCTAAAAGAGGAATCTGCCCAACTGAAACTACCTATCCAAAGTGCAGCTTTAAATTAATTATGACACTTCTAGCTGGCCCGTTGCACATTTTTACCTTTTCTTTGATGCAACAGCACAGAACTATTGAGCAAATTTACTAAGTTTCTTGAAAAATTATTAAAAAATTATGATGTCTTGAAACAGAACACTTGGTTGGACTTCTTTTCTGGAAAATCCAGCCAGGACTCTAGGTTATAGCCATTCTAATAACATGTACAAATAATAGCAGCGTAGCTCCCTACCCTGTCAAATCACCAGTGCTAATTTTAGAAACTCAGATTTCCTACAGTGAACATTTAAAGACCCCATAACATTTGGGGTCTTCTTTAACATCTTATTTTTGTTGAAAGAAAAGGTACAAAGATGAAAGACACATTAACCAAGAAAAATAATAATGTGCCTGAAAGAATACAAATGGTTATTTAACCAGGGGGTGAAAATTTCCAAGAAAGATCCTTAAAGAAAATGTTTACATTCTTTTTTTTATACAAAAGGATTCATCTAACAATGTGTTACAAACAAAACTCACAACCCTGTTGCTGATCTCAGCTGGAGTGGAAGGATAGAATGCAGACCGATTTATTACCAACTGGTTTAAAGAAGTTATAGGCCTAGATCCAGGGGAAAAAAGGAAGAGAAGCTGTTTGGGGCATAGAAGGTAGGAAACTCACATTTTATGATCATCAAACATGAACAAGCTTTGTGCCTGTCAGTTTACAGAAATTTTCTTATTAATCCAAAAAGTAACTTCATGATAAACAAACCTGATATGCTGTTAAGGAAAGTGAGGCTCAATGAACTTAGCAAATTGTCCAAGGTAAAACAGCCCGCAAAAGGTAAACCTAGTTTATCTGATTTTGAAGCCAGTGAAAGACACATAAAGAATTTCATCTGGTATTTTTAAAACCTTATTTGAAAAACAAAAACGTGCAAAAATGGAAATAATTTTCAGGCTCTGTCCCTTGACCCTGCATATTTACTTGGACAATAATTCACAAAGTGTAATTATAGCAGCTCTGTGATGTGACTTAAAGACAATTTAAGATTGTTAGGCTGTATGCCTTTTGTAGCTCTTTTGGACCCTGCAACTAAATGATGGCATGTCTATACCCAAAAAAAGTGATAAGTGCAAGATTAAATGCACCAGTAGTTGAAATTAAAGGATTAACTTCAGCGTTTATAAACAGGTAGCTGGTGGACCAAATATAGCCCTGAAACCTGTTTTCTATGATTGGAATTGGGTTTGAATTTGACAGGTTATTCAGTCTCTAGTTTGCTACAGGCTTTGCTTCCCTTCTCCCTATGATCTTAAACCCAGCCAGATTCACATATTTATGTTACCTGCCTGACCCTTGGAGGCATTTGAGTTTGTAATCCCTGGACACAATGCTGCAGAAAGCTTCTTCCAGCTCTCATACTCTATGATTATTTGATCTAGAATTACTGAAATATGTACCCAGAGCCATCAAAACTTTAAAGAAAAAATTTCTAACTCACAATTTGATATGAAGAAAAGGAATTCTTTTTAAAGGCAAAGCCTTTCTGATCTTCAGAAGACATCAGTGTTTATAGGAAAATAAAATGAAAATGTGACATTTCCTTAGCATTTAACTGAAGTAAAATCTTTATATTGTAATCACATGTCAAAAAATCAACAAATGTCTATTAGACATCAACACTGTATATGGCCTAAGACAGACATTTACAATAATGCAAAGAAGCCAAACGTATGTCTCTCATAATCCAAAAGGAAGCTTCTCATTTAATTTATAAATTAATAATAATTACCCTCTAAATTTAATGTGTCTGAATTTCTGAAAAAAGGGTGGATAGATTTTAAAATGTTAAATCAAAAGTATTTTCTCTAGGAAAGAAATAAAATCAAAGAGCTATATAGATGTATTTTTGTAGGTAAAAAAAAAAATATTGCCAGTCATGGCCCTTTGGGCCATACTGAACTAAATGAACAGAAAAATACTGGCTTATGTGAAAAGGGGACTTTTTAAGCTCAATCATGAAATTAAGTCATTTGTTATGCCCCAGAAGCTCAGATAAGTTGAGATATAATCTTTCATCTTGTCTTCTTCATTACAGGAATCGTTGCCCAGGGAGTCAGATAGCCTATATGTTCCAAACATAGTACTCTTTTAATTTGGGTGATTTCAGGAAAAATGTGTTTATCCTGTCACAAAGGTGAAGCCTGTTGCCAACACCTCAAATTTTTTGTTCATATGCCTGATAACTGCTGTTGAATGAATAGATGTCAGCTTCTAGAACAATGACCAGCACATAGTAAGTACCCAATAAATATTAGATCTTTGTAATTTTTATTGTCATCATTGTCATTATTTTGGCTCTAATTGTAAGGCCCAACTTCTTTATCAGGAAGCTCCCAGTGTTTTTAACTGATATTTTCTAATATATTTTCATTTTACAGTTAAAATAAATACTTGAGAAATCAAATTCGTAGGAAAAAACTCAGAATACTGAGCACTAGACACATGACAAAAGAAATGGATACTACCCAAGAGGATGGTTTGCATTACTTGTTTAGAAGCACTCTACCCATTGCATTTGTCTCCGGACTCCTAAACTATGCAGGTGACATACAGCCTTACATGATATAGTGGTCAGTTCAAACTCTATCATCGTAACATTAGCAAATATATTTCCCAAAAACATTAGAAGGTCTTCTTCATTCCCATAAGGGGAATATGTACACCTTAAACAAATTGGAAACCAGGTGCGAAAGATAGAAAGTGATAGCTACAAACGTGAAGTGGGATAGAAGAGTTTAGAAATAGAACTTTCATTGAATGCACATGGACACAAAGATGGGATCAATAGACACTGGGATTACTAGAGTTTGGAGGGTGAGGGTGAGGGGCATGGGTTGAAAAACTACCTATTGGACACTATGCTCGCTACTTAGGTGACAGGATCATTTGTACACCAAACCTCAGCGACAAGCTATTTACCCATGTAACAAACCTGCACATATACCCTCAAACCTAAAATAAAAGTTCAGAGGAAAAAAAAAGAAATGGAGGTTCCCCATGAACTACAGTTGACAGTTGCTCATTGTGTGTTTAACCACATGCTCCCATGGCCTCATGTGCTTATGTATGCTGTTACCACCATTGTTGTTTAAGTGTCTTATATGCTTTTCCCACGTTACTGTAATTTTACTCACTATTTGACCCCAAGGCCTAGCAGAAATCCTGAACATAATGGGCTTTGGGTACTTCATTGTCGAGAAAATAAATGTATGAAATTGCAAGTGAGTTACTCACTACTTAACAGTGAAACTGACCATGTGAAAATTCATTCAAGACCAAAATTAAGCTTCATGATCTGAAGTTCATGGTCTAACAACAAAATTCTTGTTATTTTTGAGATGTCTCCTTTTCTTCAAATCATCATTTATGTATCCTGACTCTGAAAATTTATCTGCACGAATTTTTGGAAGACATTTGCTTCAAGAATTTCAGCTAAATATGTCAACATGGATTCTCATAGGCAATAAAACCTATTGTAGATTCAGTGTCAGAAAGGAGTGTCTGACACATGCAAGACCCTGAGCCAGCTGCTTCATATGTTACTTTTATTCATTCTCACTGCATCCCCGTGAGAAAAGCAATGTGCTCACCATGCTGCCTATGAGTAAACTGAGGCTCAGAGTGATAAAATTAGCCAGGTATTAAAGAGCTAGTATGTGGAAGGTCTGGACTTCAAACTAGACAATTCTGGATTCCAAAGTCCATTCATTTTTCATAACTTGATAAATAAGTAAATAAAATTTAAGTGGAAATGTATTAATGCAGGTTTGTAAGTTTTTTAAAAGTTAAAATTCTAACAAATGTGTATTCAAGTGATTTAAACTTAAGGCCCAGAATTAAAGTACAAAATCCTTTGTACTTGGTTCAAATTATTACTGCTAAACAACTACATTGCAGTTATGAAAGTATTAGACCACTGTCTAAAAAGTCCAATTCTGTAATAGACATCAATATGATGCATTGGTTTTTTGCTATAAGAACTTAAATTATTTTCCCCACATTTGTATTTTGAAAATAATCTCTTTATGAGGGTAGAAAAGTATATGACCTTGCAATATATTTGCAGGTATAACAAATCAAATAGCATAATTTTGACCACCAATATTTTCTTCAAAATATGAGAAAAAAGCTACTTCCTAGGACATGCTTCCCCTAGAACTGTTTCCCCTTCCAAATTGGGAAGTAATAGGAGTTTTTAAAAGGATGGAAGGAAGGGCTTGACGAATTACTAGGCATTCAGTGTTTAACATATGCTAGTGCTTGATTGGATAAAGATGTAGAAAGATGAAAGTTGCAAGTACAATAATTACTGTGAAATGTCTATCATCTTTCTATATCCCAGAATTCTCAATTGAAATCTTGTTCAGAGAATTGTCTGTGTTCAACTCCCCCACCCCCGGGAATTCCTCCAGCTATATCTCTACGGAAGGCAATATTCTGCTTAGCCACAGAGAGGAGGAAGTTAATCTGCTGAGCTGTTGTCCTGTTCTTTAGAAATATCAAATCACTGACAGTATTGATTTTTGGCTGTTTATACAACTTTAACTCTTCAGAATTTAATATGAAGAAAATAATGTTCTTTTTTTTAAGACCTTTTTTGTGGGGGACAAGCTCAGTGCTTTGAAGGTAAACAAGTGTTTTGTAAATTGGTCCAGTGAATGACAAGGCAACAGATTTGAAGCCAGCTGTCACCTTTTATTAGTCACACCCATAAATTCAGCCTGGTACTGGGATTGTTCCCAGTGTCAAGCATCATGGACAAGGTACTGAGGGAGGGTGTTATTTCTCCCCTTAGAGCATTTTATTTGGAAATGTGAGGGATTGGCTGTGTTTTGTGGATTAATTTCCTTGCAAATTTTCATAAGGAGAAAATTGAGGACCTATGTTATTTTCTTTCTCTCTCTCATATTGTCCACCCTTCAGTCATACATTTAGACACAAGTCCTGACTAACAATTTAAATCTAAAATAGATCACTCTCCATCAGTGCAATATTCCTGTTTTGTCTCTCCTCTCTAAAAAGAAGTAATTGTACCTTTCTGTTACTAGACCTCACAGGCTTGCAACATTACTAAATAAAGTATAATAACGGTAGCTGAGCCTTTGTTTTAACATCAATATGAATTTTAAAAGGGTGTCATCAAGAAAATCATCTTCAAAGATTATTTTTTTTGCATGCTTAAGTCCTGCTGCTGAGATGAAACCAGAGTGACTGCAGCAGTTCTGATACCCTGGGCTTTTTGGTGTTCTGATTCTTTCCTCACTAGCAGAGGCAGTGAATTTAACACTCAGATTTGCTCTGACAGGCTGACAACTGATATCACAAGACCACAGTTAAGAATGGTTTATTACTTTTAGTGGGATTTATTTAATTCAGTCTCACAGCCTGAGGGTGGGGTAAAGATTTAACTTGAAATTAAATTCCAGCAGGAGACCTTTTAATATAAGAAAAATGGGCAGAGGGATAAATGACATGCTCAATTGCAATGAATTTTTTTAAAAAAGCTTACATTTAACATGGAAAAAAATCTCACAAAATCATTTCAGTTATTTGACAGATATAGAGAGAAAAAGTGCAGAGGAACAAGTAAGAATGACAGAACTTAAAAGAGAATGATCTAAAAGAAAGTTTTTGACAAACTAGAATTTCTTCAATCCGTCGTCCAAAAAAAAAAAATCTCAGTTTATGAATGCTTTCCATCAATGTCTGGATAAGTTGATAAGAAATCCCAAGTGTTCATCTGTTGTTTAACTTCAAACCATACAATAATTCTGGATGAAATAGTAGAGTTTAAGCAAAGCCATTGGTAGAAATTACTTGGGTTTTTAACCAGAACACAGTGAATGCTTATACCCAAAAATTCAGAACATGAAAGTGGTTTTCATTTATATTATACAACAAAGAAAAAATGGAGTTTTATCATAACAGGTAGCCCAAATAGAGTCTTGTCAGTTAGGATACTTAAGGGGTATTGGATGATTATAATCATGTTCTTCTAGTGTTTGCTTATAAGAAATAAATATCACTTACAGAGAGAAAATGAGATAACTTATGGTTGATAGATATTGGAGTATCAGTGATATATTTTGTTTTCTATGGTAATATTTTGGTGGTTTGGACTTTTTTCAAAGAAAAAAAGATTATTTCATAAAAGCCTATTAAATTGGAATGCTTTCTAATAAAGGCATATCTAATTTTGAGGCTTCTGGAAACTCAATGCCAGAGAAAGAATAGAATATACTAAGCAGAATGGCTATTTGCCTTACTCTGTATTTAAAGACATTTCAGTTCAGTCCAAGCTTCAGAAATGTGAGACCAGCTCATATGAGACCTGGGGTCCATCGACTCAATAGCAAGCTTGGCCCTAGACTCAGTCATAAAGGTCATGACTATTTTGTTCTCTAACTATATGCCACATCTTTACTGCATCTCTCCTTCTTCAGGAAACCAAAGTTCTAATGACTCTTCAAGAAACCCTTCTTTGAAACTCCACACCCACTTGCTAAGGAGCTTTCTGATTCCCTCTTCCACCACAGAAACATGTGCTGTGTTCATTGAATCTAAGCGATTAAACTATTGCCATATGATTAGTAAGTGGTAATAACTGAATGCAGGGCTTTCCATGTCATCTTGATTCATGACATCCTTAATTGTCTCAATAATTGTTTCAGGTTATCCCTAGGTGAAAAGAAATACCTAAGAGTCCCATTTATTAAATTCTTACATCCAAGCACCTTAACAAGCATTTAAGTCTTAAACACTTAGTGCCTATTGGACACTACACAAATTTCTCAAACTGTGGAATCAGACTGGACTTCACCACCTTCACTGAAAGAAATGTAGTGATCAGCCTTAAAAATGTTAACTATCTTAAGCTAGTAGCTTACAAAATATCCAAGATACTTTACTATGTTTTTCTTAAGATTTTTAAATATATTGCAGTCTTTTTGAGTTTGTATTAGAGCCCTAGGTGACCTCAGTACTCAGTCTGAGAATCATGAGTTTAATATGTTGTCTCTATTAATAACTCTGCATTTTAACAGAGATGCTCATTGTTTATTCCAATGAACTATTGGTGCCAATTTCTCACAATTGGTAGACTCAACTAGGAGAGATATTTGGAGACATGATTCTTTTAGTGCCTCTGTTCTCATACCACTCACAAGCTGCCTGGTCCATGGAGTGATAAAGCCCTAGTTAGAATCTAGCACATTCTTACAGGTTTATTCAAAGTCCTAAGACTCCAGGGGCAAGTCTACTCATCCCAACTGACTTTTTTATATTATTATTGACATTTTTCATACCATACCATCTCACTGTAATTTATCAATGAATCATTTTCTCTAGAAAGAGTCTGATTGGGGACATATCAAATCTCTGGCCCAGTGTAGGAAAGCCCTCCTAAGTAGGTAAACCACAAACTATGACCATGGCCACTTGAAAGACAAATATTTACCTTTCTGTGGTTCCAAGCATCCCTCTTCCTCCTTTTGCCTACCCGCCTACCTGGACATACAGTATATAATATAGCCAGCATCTTCCCTTGCTTGCATCTGTGTTTCTGTGGGACTGTTTGTCTCTTAAACTTGCCCCAATATGTTTCCTCTACCAGCGTCCTTGTCTAGGATCTTGCTTGTACAAGTTTGAATGTGTTCAGCTTGACATAACTTGATACGCTATTGCCTTAATCCAGTGGCTCCTCATCCTTGCATGGACTTTCGTCTTTTCTTCCTGGGTGAGCTTCTGCCTCAAACTGGGATCTGAAATGACTATTGTGCCTTAGGGCTCATGGCCACGATCAATAATTTCCACAAGAGGAGAGAGAGAATCACTTCCAAAAGCACTCTTAGAAGAATGAAAAAGAACTTCCTCAAAAACCCCAACAAACTTCTTCTCACATCCGACTCTTTTGTTTTTGAACTTTTCCACCCAAAACATACTAAATAAATATACTTTAAGAAGGAATAGTTCAGATAGAAGGTGCTTTCCTGTTCACTAATATACTTTTAAGTGCAGGCTGAGTGACGGTTAATCATTAGCCTCCAAATAGATGGAAAAATGAGAGACTAAAATTGTACAGAAAGGAATATGCCCTCTCAAAAGATAACTCTCTCTACCTCTTCTCACATACCACCAATTTCTTGGACGTTTTTTTTTTTTCGTGAGTTATTACATTGCATTTTGCATACAAATTATATTTATTTACTTTTAAATCATTATAATGTTTAAAATATTATAACGTTGTTTTCATTATTCGAGGATGTTCGTCGGTTTGTTTTTTTACCTATGGTTTGGAATAGAACTCCTCACAAATTTTCCTATAAAAGTTAATCGAATTTTTTTCATTTACCAGCTTTTTATTCAGTGGTAGATTTTTCAGAGAAGAGTTAAAATCATTAAGCAAGAGATAGGTGTATACTCAAAGCAATTTACTTCTTAGGTGATTTGATAATTGAGACATCACCATATTTTTTTCTACAGTGAAGTTAAACTGAAGGTCCATCTGCTGATGAGTAGCATAACCAGATTTTAGGTTAATTAGCTCCCCTGTGTCCTGTATGTATTTATATCATCAAAAGATCAAAAGGTATGCATTGGAGTGTGTCTGAAACCAGAGCGCCCCTCTACTGAAATCTAGAGTATGCATTTTACAGAGCCCCTTCTCTGCCAAGTAAACAGTCAGCAATGCTTTTACAAATATATTCACATGAAAATTTTTATGCTGAAAGTTATTGGTAAGGAATTATTAAATGTTGTACTTTCTTAGCTTCCTAATGATGACATATATACATATGTTGAATTTCTTCTAAAAATCTTTATGTTGAAACACCCTAGCACATAAACTCCTTGACTGAAAGCAACGTTTGTTTACAGAGAATATGAATCTTAGACCAAAAAGTATAATATGCAAAAAAGTAATTTTCTGTATTGCAATTTAATTTCTATTGTATTTCAAGATCCCTTTCAAACCAGCTGGCAGGAAATTTTAATCTCGTCTCTGTCCTCAGGACTCTGTCAAGGTTCTAGGAGATTTATGCAGTACCAAGACACTGGATTTGTGTCTTTGAGTCATCTTACTACACATTTCCTCCAACATACTCATTATCCCAATCCAGAGGCTCTTTACTGATAAGTCACACTGTGGAGCACAAAAATCTTTCTGCAAGGATATGATGTCCCTGATCCCCTTACCCAAAAAGAGATCTTCCACCTGCTGGCTGATGCTCGAAAATGTCTCTGTAGAAGGTTCACCATTTAGAATAAACCCCAATATAATGCAAATATCCTTGAGAGAAGAAAACTGTAAAGAGGCAGCCATTTTTGCTGTGATATGAATTGGTGCTGGAGTTTTTCTTAAGAGCATGTTGACACATGGAAAGACCACAATGTGGAGTTCTCAAAGAGGAAAGGAAACTACCCCCAAATTCTAGGCACTCCATACGTCATACTTGTCAGCTCCCTATTTTTTCATGTACAAGTTACGATCTTTACTAAAAGCCTAATAAGCTGGCAGATGGTGATTGTTTCCATTTCCTGTCGTCTTGATACACGTTTTTTAACAGAAAGTTCTGAATTTAAGAAATTTTTAAACTTAATTCATATCAGTACTTGGATGCAATAAATCCTACAGAACACCTAGTCATTTAAATAAGAAATAACTTCAGTAGAATATTGTTTATAGATTTTTTCAATGTTTTATCCTCCTATGAAAGGGCTTAGTTCTCAAAATAAACACACATACACATGCATGCTCACTCACGCTCTCTCTCTTTCTCTTTATCTCACCATAAACAAAAAAACTTAGAAGTAACCATGTGGAGATAAATGTGAACACTTTCACTTTTATAAAGGAACTGAAGCAAAGAAGATAAATAAGTTACCATTTCAGTTGGTTTCACTAATAGATTTTTGACTGAAAATGGAAAGCAAGTTGTCTAGGGTTGCAATAGGAATAGAATTAGAATTCTAGTTGCAATTGGAATAGAATAAAATCCATTTCAGATAAGTTACAGAAAAAGTAGAAAAATATACAAATATAGTTAATCTGTTTTAATCTAATATTCGCATGTATGTACCTTTTACACTCTTACCAGTTCTACCTATTTTTAATATGCCCTGAAAAGACTAACTGGACTACATGATTTCCTCTGTAGGTTAGCCACATTCAAAGCAGGACTTGGCAGGGGCATTTTGGGCAGAAGGTGGGCAACCTTAGAGTTAGTAGCAAGGGAAGCCTGTTTCATTGCAGAGCTTTAAGTATTATTTTTTATTTCAACTTTTTTTTTTTTTTGCCTCACTTTGGCAGCCCAAAGATTCTTTGTACTTTCTTTGCCGCTTGCCCATGGGCTGTAAATTAAAGTTAAGCCAATAATTATTTTCTATATTCCCCTTATAAATTCTCTCTTGGATCTTGTCTCAAGTTTCTCTGTTTTTACTAAGATTGGGAAAAATTGTGGGAGTTCGTGAAGCTACGTTAGAAAGTAACCTTTACGTTAGCCGCTCTGTGATTTGGGTTCTATTGGTATGTTGGGCAAGGCGAGCCACTGGCTGAACTAAAATTATAGGCAATGCTCCCTAGTGAGGGAGACATGGGTTGAGAATTAGCTTCAGACTCTCCTGGGGAACATCACACATCATAGCCTTCTTATTACATGAGGGTGTGTTTACCTCAGTGTGCTAGAGCTACAGTTAAAAAAGATTACTTCACTAGTCAATTAAAATTCCAATACTCCAGGAACCTAAAAGCAATAATAAAGATCAGCAAAATTTATTTTCAACACTACAGCTAGGTAAAAACAGGGCTCTCTCTACATAAAGGCTGATGAAAAAAGAGGGTGCTACAATTTGAGAATCTGCCAAAGAAAGGCATGTTCAGAGGAAACATTAGAATGGAGTACTGTGTAAATACCAATACACAGGTTACCAAAGTTAGGGATGGAGAAGCAGAGAAGATAATGTTGATGGGTGAGCTTGACTGAGTGGTGTGTGGTACCAGAAGATAGAAGTGCTCTTAATTGGAACATTCATTCTTTCTGAGCCTGCCTAGTGCATTGATGGTCTTCTTCAGAACTTCTCCTATTAGCTGACCTTGGATCCTTCAGCCGACCCTGGTCTTCCCCAGCCCACCAACTTGCCAGGACAAATACAGTGAATTAACTTCTCTCCCAGTTTCCTTCCCAATGTGTAACAACAGCTAAGTACTTGCCACTTTAACCTGAGCATACTACTATAATAAAATCAGTGTTAAGTTGAAACTCACACTAAGAGAGGCAGCATATGAATGCTGGGAGTATGAGGGGTATAATATTTCCCCTCAATGCAACTGCTACTCAAAACTTCCCTAGCTATGACATTTTTCCAGTCACCTAGGAAGGAAACTTTATAGTTCTTATTCTGCTATTCCATCTTCCATATTAGTTATTAATTCTCAAGTCTTTAAGAATCTGAATTCCCAATATTCCATATTTTTGTTATCACCTTGCCATTCCCACAGAATCCCCTCTGGTTTAATTAACTAATTCATTTCTTAGATACATGCCTAGCCTCACGGAAGAGTACCGTCTTTGGAATTAGGTAAATTGGGGTTAAATCTCATTTTTTCCACTTGCCAGATGTGTGATGTTGGACAAGCTTGTTTAACTTCCAAAGTTAAATTTTCTCATCTACAAAATGAAACGAATATTTCTTTACAGTGTTATTTAACTAATGTATAAAAACTATTTGGCATATTTAGTCAGTGCTCAATATATGTTAAATATCTTTTAGATTTGAACTTAAAATGCTGCATTAATTTTATTATTTTCCTTCTCAAATGTATTTTATTGTTGCCAAATATCTTGAAATAGTATCCAAATTTCTTCCCCTGGCATCCTAGGTCCTCTGCAGATGGTTCTCCACCTTGTCATTGAATTAGGGGAAACTCCCTCGATTCTCCTACACCAGCCTCCAGCTGCAGCCGAGGTGGAGTCCTTGCTAGCTCCTGTGCACAGCAGCCACAATTTGTGCAAGACCAATCATATTTTTTTAATCTCCCAAAGAAGAAAACTTTATTTTTCCCCCATTGCCCATCTCTAGCACAACTTACAACTAACTCTTTCTAGACTGAAAATGTCTCTAGTCACTTCAGACTTAAGGACAGTCTTTCATTGATAATTAAATGTCCACTTCAGTGTCATAATCCTGTAACAACATTCACTTTGCTTATCTATTTGAAAAATACTTCCCACCTATCTCCAGTTCAACCTGAGCTAAAAATAAAAGTCAAATAATACAGAAGGGGGAAACCCAGTCATTGTGTCTGAACTTTGAGAAACACTGAGCAAATAATTCCCGCTTACTCCTCTACATCTGAGAGTACTGGTATGTTCAGCTGCAGCTCTGGGAAGAGATGTAAGCTGTACTTCATATACTGTCATTAGAAATACAAATGTGCCAGTTTTGGGAGGTGAAAGAGAATCTACATTGAAGACTAATGCAGTCCGTAAAGATCTGCAGTTCAAAGAGGTGTTCATTGCTTCCCAGAGGCAGCAGCATTAATTCTCCATTGGAAATTGAGTATGAGGAATTCCAAAGTTGTTAAATGGCATAAAACTGTGGCCTAAGAACTCACAGTACTCACAGTAGCACAAGAAAGAATTGTGGGAGATGTAGAATCCCGTACATTTAGAAATGGGAGATACTTCATAAATCATGATTTAAAATGCTAAGTCACTCTGTTTACAGTAGAAGAAACAAGTCTACCACCTCCAAATTTAATTTGTGATGTATCTGTAGTATTTGTGCATTATGTATTTTAATTTGTGATGTATCTGTAGTATTTGTGATGTATCTGTAGTACTACCACCTCCAAATTTAATTTGTGATGTATCTGTAGTATCTGTGATGTATCTGTAGTATCTGTTTACAGTAGAAGAAACAAGTCTACCACCTCCAAATTTAATTTGTGATGTATCTGTAGTATTTCAGCATCACTGATTCAGAATTTTCAATTCTTCCCCAGACACAAGTGATACCTCTCTATATTGACAAACTCTGAGTATATTGTCTGAAGGTGATCCATGAACTTTTGATGTAAACAAGCTTGCAAAAGGGCTAAGCAATGTACCAGACATTGCCCAAAAATATTGTTCCTCAGCTACTGCAAAAAAAATACCATTCTTCTCCTTAGATTTCCGTGATATCAAATCCTGAGGATAACCCATGCTTTGCCTCTTTCTCAACAGCTGGGTCAATTCTGCATAATCAACCACTGTGTCTCAGGACTTGTGAACTTATTTTGGACAGCTAGTCTCCAATATCCCCCAGAATAGCTCTGAGGGATCAGATTATTATTATTTTAGTGAAAAAGGTAATTATCATTTATTGCATTCATTAACAAAAATGTGATCTAAATCAGAAAAGAGAAACTGTCATGTGGCATGCCCCATTTTCATTCATTTCTCCCTCAAAAGAGATGCATTACCGTGGGCCTCATTTCTTTCAAGGAATAAACTTTCTAACTCCTAAGTTGAGTCGATTATCTCTTTCAGGCTTTCACATAGCCCCCTATGCAAAACTCTGATTTAGAAAACAATACCTTGGATTATAAATATCTGTATATTCACTGGCATCTCTGAGATTCTTTTTACCTTTCCTCACATCCACCCTAAACTGTAATCCTTTGGCAGCTGTTTCAGTTATTTATTGCTGTGTAATAAACAACTCCAATATTTAGCTACTTAAAATAACAACATTATATTGTCCCACAATTTTGTGTGTCAATAATTTGGACAGCACTCATCTGGGCAATTTTCTTGCTCCATGTACTGTCAGCTTAGATCTTGCAGGTATCAGCTGCTGGATGGGTTGGCCAGAAGAATCCAAGCCAGCCTCATTCATTTGTTTAGTGTCTGGGAGGGGGTAGCTGGAAGGTTTGGTATTATCTACTGGAATGCCTACAAATGGCCAATCTGCACAGTGGTCTCAGGGTAGTAGAATTTCTTCAAGGGTATTCCAGGGCTCCCACAGTGATTATTCAAACAGGCACGGAGAGAAATTGCATGGCTTCTAAAGACCCAGCATTGGAAGCCTCAGAACACCAGTTTATTCATGTTAAATTGTTCAAACAATTCACTAAGGCCATCCCAAATCGAAAGAAAAGGAAATCAGACTCATCTCTCAAGGGGGAAAACCAAAGAATTTATTATCATATTTAGTCTACTTTAGAAACTTTCCTTCATTTATTCAACACAAACTTATTGATCCTGTTTTAATGCATGCCACACAATGTACTCAGGACTTGGGATAGAGAAGTGACAACTTAAAAAAAAATTTTAAAAAAGGCCTGCTTTCCTATTACTCGTCTTTACATACTCTGTACTCCAGCACCAAGTGCAATGCACGGAATATATAAATGTTTATATAGTTTAGATATTTGTCTCCTCCAAATTTCATGTTGAAATTTGATTCCTAATGTTGGAGGTGGGGCCTGGTGGAAGGTGTTTGGATCATGTGGATGAACCCCTCGAAAATGGTTTGGCACTATCCTTT
Source organism: Nomascus leucogenys (assembly GCF_006542625.1). Lineage (NCBI taxonomy): Eukaryota > Metazoa > Chordata > Mammalia > Primates > Hylobatidae > Nomascus > Nomascus leucogenys. The sequence continues at coordinate 59,350,868 of NC_044381.1, read as the reverse complement.
CAGTAACGAGTGAGTTCTCACTCTATTTTGTTCACAAGAGAACTGGTTGCTTTAAAGAATATGGCACCCCTTTCCTCTCTCTCTCTCTTTTTCCTCTTCTCTTGCCATTGATGCTGGCTCCCCTTCCCTTTTTACAAGGATTGGAAGCTCCCTGAAGCACTTACCAGAAATGAATGGTGACACCATACTTCTTGTATAACCCTGCAGATTATATAACCGCAAGCCAAACTAACCTCTTTTCTTTACAAATTGCTCAGCCTCAGGTATACCTGTAGAGCAACACAAATGGACTAAGACAGATGCCCAATAAATTTTTAAGGAACTTAATAGATGGGGTTGGAGAGTCACAGGAATGGACAGCTCTTCCCTTTGGGAGTGTTGAGACCAAAGCAATGGAGAGGGAAAGAGGAGCACTCCTTACCACTTTGACTCCTGGGCAGCTGTCATATCTTCTGGTGTGTTAGGTGAGGATGTCCGACACGGCCAAGTCAACCAGGTCTAAGCTTGGAGTTTACCAGTGTTAATTGTTCACTCATTTAGTGGACTGTATACCTGGTGAAACAATGTTATGCTTTAGATTGAAGAAAGAATATTTGGTTTCCAATTCTACTTTGATTCTTCCAAGACTTAGGTGTCTTTCTTTTGTGATTAAATTCAGAATGTTTTTGGAACATCTCTTTTTAGTACAGAAGTCTACGTGAGTATTAAATTACAATGATAGCATTCTTATATATCTCTGAGAATACCTCTGAGGTGTGTACATATAGACTATTGGGGGTATTTGGGATGTTTTATTTCTGTGAGACTTGCCCAAATAGCTTGAGAAAATTTCATACAGTATGCGGAATAGCCTATCAGTTCAGTTTTCTTCCATATGTTTCTGATGGCATTATGCATTTCAGTGTCGATGCACTCCCAAAAAGAAAATCAATTGCTGAACAGCAAGGACTCAAGATGTAATTTTAATGATACATTTCACAAAGCATGATGCAATGTTTAATATAATGTAAAGGTGGTACACCTATGAATTTTCATAAAAAGCACATCATCTTTATAAAGCATTACTTTAAGCAGAACCCTTTCAAAGGAATTTACAGAAAGCAATCTTTTTTTATTACAGTTGGGTTTTATCATATAGGCAGTTTTTAACTATCACCACAAAAGGCAATCCTCAGTATAAGGGGAACTCCAGCTCCCCTCTTTATGAAATTTAATAAAACCTTGCAAATAATAATGGATTTTGACAAGGTTCAATATTATACACATATATATAAACTTAAATTATATGTATGTGTGTATGTGTATATATATGTGTGTGTATACATATATACACATATGTGTGTATACATATATATACATATGTGTGTATACATATATACATATATGTGTGTGTATACATATATATACATATATGTATGTGCATACATATATATACATATATATGGGTGTATACATATATACACATATATATGTGTGTGTATATGTATATATGGAGAGAGAGAGAGAGTAGTTGCCAGTAGGTGTTGTCTAGTATGATGGACCCTATGGTATGTTTTCTTAAGCTTCCTTTTTCTTCACAAAAACATATGAATCTAGCAAAATGAGACCTTCTAAGAACAACTACAACTTTCGGACATTTGAACAGTATGCCACTGAGTAATGATGTACCTTTCCAAGAGGAAATAATATTCTATTTTTTAAAAATTCTCCTCAGAAAATACAAAGAGAAAAATCGAAAGCTGAAAGCAAGCTTGCAAAAACGCATGTTCAAAGAGCTTTGATTTATAAAAGAGTAAGAACAAGATTGCTCCAGAGCCATTTGTACTTGTACTTAATGAAACTGCATATTTATTTTTCTATTTAACAACTGCATTTCACTTCTTTTTATCATCTTTATGGAAATATTTTTACAGGTGGTTAATAGAGAATTTCAAAGAAGAAAAAAGTGATCATTTTCAGAAGTTAATCATAACTAGAACCAAATGTAATGAAACAAAATAATATTAATATAAAATTATAATTTCCATTTAAAAAATTTTTGCCTTTACAAAATAACTGCTATTTCCTTATCTCTGAAAATAATAAAAATAACATGAAGGTCTATTCGGTTCACTTCAGTTTTATTTCATAAGTGTTCTGCAACCTGGAAGTCTCACGTAAATTTCACGAGTTATTAGGTTAATTCTCCCTGGGCATTTGATGTGAATATTATAGATGATAATAGATAGGATGGAAATGAATTTGGACTTTTATCTAAGAAAAATTAAAATGTTTGTTCATATTTACAGAAATACAAATATTAAGATCTTGTCATCCATAGACACTTTCTGAAAGAATCTGTAAAGGATGTTCATCAGCAGAATGTGCAATGAACACAAAGAAGTCAAATGACAGTAACAAGTTATAACGGCTGAAGCTAATAAAAATGTGGTGGTAAATTTAATCAAATATTCACCATAAGGGGTAAATATAATCATTAAAAATGTGTTCTTATGATAGATGTGGAAAAATATCTAAACAATGAGAGGTGGAATATTGTTCAGTGGGTAGTTAAAACATGAAACATTTCTTATCCTATCTAGAGAAAAGATGAAGATATTGATTGAGTCTGGATCTTGTTAGAAAATTTTGTGGCTAAAGTGTATGTTTAAAAATTTGAACGAACACTAAAAAATATAATATGATTTCCAAAGTAGCAGAAAAATGAAAAAAAAAGTTCATCAATTCAACTTACATGTGAAAAAGGAAAAAATTTTTTTAAAGTTTAATTTATAATAGAAATAACTGCAAATGTGCACCAGTAATCTCAATGTACTTAAATGAATTAAACTCACTAATTTAAAATGATAAAGATGATCAGATTCATTTTTCTAAATCCTGTTAAAAATGTTTATAATAGAACAATACTGGATAATACTGAATATTTGAAATAGGACAATACTGAATATTTTAAATAAGATAGGATAAGTTATAAAACGCAAATACTGTATCAGCCAAAAGAAGACATGTAACAATAAGAATTTTAGATAAAACAAATTAAGAAAAAAAGCAATAAGGATAAGAAGTTATGATATCTAAAAATAAAGACTACAATCTACCAAAAATTATACAATTATCATGAATTCGTGTGTACCTAACAAATTGGTTTGAAATACAACTTCATAATGTTAAAAAGAAATAGATGAGTATGCAATAATATACCTCTACCAGGCACTGATAGATAAAGCAAAGAAAAAATTATAAGATTATGGAAGATTGGAACAACACAGTTAATTGATTTCATTTAGTAAGTGTATATCCACATTGCAGCCTACAAGCAAAAAATATATTCTTTTAAACACATATGAACAGGGCTGGTGTGGTGGCTCACGCCTGTAATCCCAGCACTTTGGGAAGCCAGGAGGGAGGATTGCTTGAGGCCGAGTTCAAGACCAACATGGCCAACATTGCATGACCCAGCCTCTATTAAAAAGAAAAAAAAAAACACACATATGAACAACTACAAAACACAAACATGAAGAAAGTCTTAACAAAGTTCAAAGAATAAATATCATACATGTCACATTTTCTTTCTTCTTTCTTTCCTTTTTATTTATTTTTTAATAATTTCAACTTTTATTTTAGATTCAGGGGGTACATGTGCAGGTTTGTTATCTGGGTATATTGTTTGATGCTGAGGTTTGGGATATGACTGATCCCATCAGCCAGGTACTGGGCATTGTACCCAATAGTTTCAACCTTTTTCACTTCCCCTGTAAGTCCCCAGTGTCTACGCTGTCATCTCGATGTCCATGAATAGCCATTGTTTAGTTCCCACTTATAAGTGAGAACATGTGGTGTTTGGTTTTCTGTTCTTGCATTAATTTACTTAGGATACTAGCCTCAAGCCGCATCCATGTTGCTACAAAGAACATGATTTCACTCTTTTTATAGCTGCATAATATTCCATGGAGAATATGTACCACATTTTCTTTATTGATTTCATGTCTTTGCTATCAAATGACATGTTTTCTTAATTTCCATTTCAAGACAATTGAAATAGTTAGAATTTTCAGATAAAATACAGGACATCTAATTAAATATGAATTCCAGATAAATAAATAAATTTTTAGTAAAAGCATGTTCCCTACAATATTTGATACATGCTTAAATTTAAAAATTATTTGTCGTTTATCTGAAATTCAAATTTCTGGGCATCCTGTATTTTTATTTTCTAAATCTGGCAATCCTAGAAATATAAATCATCAATAAAAATACAGAAAACCAAAGCAAAACAAAACCTAGACTATGCTTGTCTAAAAAATGTACTCCAAATGTACTCTCTGCACATTAGATCGAAAGCAAATTAAGAAGAAAAGTATCTGAATGAAAAGGGAATGGCAAGGAGAAGAAGGAAACACTCACCCTTCCAGATATTCAAACCATTATAAGGCTTTGGTTTTTAAACATGGTAGTATTGCTGCAGAAATAGATACAGAGGGCAGTGAAGCAGAATTGACACACGCATCCTTATATGAAAATTGGGCATTTGACAGAGGTGATATTACAAGCCCAAGGCTGACAAATGAGTTTTTAATAAAACTCATTGTAACAGTTTATTTTCAAAATGGAAAATAAAGTTACATTACCTCTCAACATGAAATTTCTTTTTATAAATATTGAAAACAAATTAAAAATTTAAAGCTTTAGAAGAATATGTAGAATATCTATTTGAGGTCAAGTTAGGAAAGGATTGTCTTATAAAGAGCACAAAAGAGTACATGAAAAAATATGAATAGCATTGTCTCATTGTCTCTACATCTTCAAAAAAATGTCTATGGAAAACGAAAAGAGTAGCTACAAACTGAGCAAAGGTACTTTCATTACATATGATCAACAAGAGATAATTAGTAGCAAGTATATGTAAAGAACTCATACAAATAAACAAGAGAAAAGCAAATAACTCGGTAGAAAAATGGGCATATGATATCAAGAAATAATTTATAGGAAAGGGATAATTTGAACTTCCAGTAACTGAAAAGATGTTCAACCACACTAATAATTGGAGAGATGAGTGATATCACCTACAAGATAGGCAAAATAAATAAAAATAAAAATATGTAAACGACAAGTATTGTCTGATTTCAAAAGTAACTCTGCCCCTTATTAGTTATATGACTATGGCAAGTTATTTAATCTGTATATGTCAGTTTCTCATCAGTAAAATGAGAACATTAAAGCACCTCTGTCACAGAATTGTAATGAGAATTAAATGAGTTTGTGTTTTCAGAATTCTGAGAACAGAACGTGCTCATTTTTAAGCATTATATAACTTTTTGCCACATGAAAGAAATATTGGCAAGGATGTGGGAAGGTGGGAGCTCTCCATTCCTGTGAGTAGACGTGTATTTTGGAACCCCTACATCGGAAAGCATCTTGATAATGTCTAGTTGAGGTTGAAATGTGTATAATTCTAATTTTAACAAGCAGAATACCATCCTAAAACAGCTATGATTTTCCTTGAAAACAATGTTGAGTCAATAAAGCAAGTTGCAGAATTATGCATATTGTCTAATATCAATTATATTGTTTAAAAACAAAATAGTGCAATATAGTATTATGAGCACACAAATACACAGCAAAATATAAAGCACAGTCAAGAAGGACACATGCCGACTTCATGACAGTGGTTACTTGATGGAGAAAGCAGTTTGGATTGGGGATAACTTGAACAAAATTTAAAGATAATACAGCAAAAGTTGGCATTTGCTAGTTCTGGGTGCAAAGGATTTTGTTACATTTCTTTTTTCTGGTGTTCTCTACTTTTGAAATATGTGTCATTGAAGATACATGAATTTTTCAACAGGGATTTAAGGAAACTGGTACATAAAAATCTATATTTCATATATTAACAATAAAGATTATTATATTTTGTAAAACAAATAATTATAGAGCATGTAAAATTTTAATCATTTTGAACCTAAAAATGAATAAAATAGTCCTAATTGACAGTCTCATGATTATTGAAAATATTTACAACCATATAATGATAATATTACTATTAGAAATAGTAATAATATTTATTCTAACTAGTTATCTTTTTGAAGCAATTCCATCGAGGTGGGGGAGGAAAGCAGCAAGTATCACTGGTGGTATATCTAAGTTTCAGATTATATTATTAATACAGAAATAAGCTTAAATAGTCTTTAAAATATGGAGTTGTTTGCAGGTTCTTTAAATTATTCATCTTAATGGCCAATTGACTAAGTAGAAACTCTAACAGCAGGTAATTCAAACTTGAAGTCACTGATACACACTTGAAACATACATATTTTGTCCAGTAATTGGAAGAAGACTCGCATGCTGTAGATCTCAGGTATGTCAATGGCAAATAGATTTTTTTTTGTTTTAAAAGCTTTGTTATATTTTTGCTTTAATGTTGTGGATGGTCAGTAGGAAGGGAATAAACCTCTGAAGAGATGAGTAAATTTGCAAATTTTATTAACGATACTAAAGCTCTTAATATTTATTTAGAAGAGGTTAAATATGCAAACTCTTTCTGAGTATATAGACTGTGTCTTAGGAAACTAATTTAGACCAGACCAATCCAGTAACTACTATGACTCATTGCTATGACACTACAATGTATGTTCTGTTATTCGTAGTCTTTTTAAAATATGAATAAGAACTTACTAATTTCCTCAATTATAGTTGGATCTATTCCTACATGTCAATCTAGTTTGAGAATACAATTTAGTAAGCTGGCAAGATCAATGGTTCACCGTGATTTGCTTAGTCATTTCTGTTAAACACTTTGTTTACTGTCATCTAGGAGACCTGGTCAATTAGAGATTTTTCCATTGTAGGGATTTATTTTTTCCCACAGAAAAGAAAACAAAAGTCTAATTAGAAATGGCATTTTAATTAAAATATATTAAGTGCCAGTTGCATCCAAAGCTATAATTTTTATTTCAAAAAATCTTTATTAAGTGATGTTTTTACTTAGCTTGACATGGAGCCAAATTTAGCTGCTAATAACAAAAAATCACTGTTAACTTTATTAAAGACCATTTATCTCCATATTATATTCTAAATCAATGGTACTAATTTGTTTAAAATAGCTATAATGCTGCTGGCAACTGAATTTTTTCAGTGTTTTCCACTATTAATCATTGCCTCTCTTTTCTTCCCATCCAGAAATTAGTAGGATGTTTCTGTTGCTTTTTACATTTCATACCAACACTCTAACTCAGCTGAAAGCAAGGCAGACCCACAATGGACTATTTAATTCAAACTGGGAATGGAGGCATTAGGGGAGTTTGGACTGAAAGTAAAAACGTGAAATGTTTCTATTGATTGTATGTCTAACAACTACATTAATTAAGATCAGACTATTTCTATGAATTCATTTCCTCATTGCAAGTGGCAGAGATTCTATCAGAGAGAAACTGGTGTAAATCCCATGCAAATGATTTATTGAACATGTACTGCTCACATTTTAGGGACTGTATTCTACCTAAATAATGCAGGAGCATGTGATGCCTGCCAAATCCCACACAATGTTGAAACCCCAGTTAGTGTTTTATCTTTAAAGAGAGAGCTCTGCATCCTTTTGGCAGCTGATGAGTTCAGATAGAAAACATGCCAGGAGTGTGGACCAATGCATTATCACACGCACCCCCCGCCGCATAACTGTGCCTCGTCATATGCCATAACATTGGCAAGCAGAGCCCAGAGCTCTTTAAGAACAAGAAGAAGCTCATAAATAATGGTTGAATCACACAAGGGATAATTAAATGAGACAACTGAATGCCAATGGACTCCCCAGCAGAAAATGCTCCTCAGTGAGGATCATTCCTGTGCGGCTTTATTTTCTTTTTCTTTCTCAGTTTTAGTTCTGACTAGCAGTTCATTACTGCAGATACTTTTCAAATGGGAGTGTTTTAAAAAATTGTCAAACCCTGGAAAACATTTTGAGACATTTTCATATTTAGGAACATTGCTTCAACGTATATAAACATATCAATATATTCTTATTTTAACATTTTTTAGCTCTAGCCTCACCATTTAATGGCATATACCTGCTTGACAAACCAACCACAGATAACACTCTTGAAAAGCAAAAGGGGAAATTTTCATAATGTGCAACATCTCAGTGAGTTGTGTGTCCTACAATGTGAGTGGAATTCATTCATTCTTTTCGTTTAGGATAAATGCACATCAATGTTATAGCTGCCTCCTCATTCTTAAAAAATGAGATTCACAATGAATTTCAATGTTTCTCCACCAACCTCCTCCGAATTCTTTTTCAGAAATGCTTAATGTTTCTAGCTTGACAGCTTTGTGCTCAAGGTTGACAGGATATTTTTAGTATCCCAAGTATTTTAAAGGCTCAGAAAAATCTAGCTCTGGTTTGCTTGTTTATGAAATACATTTAGCAGACAATTACAGTTCATTTAATATGCATTCATTGCTGTCTGAGAAAAAAATGCCTTCAGCTTTTTTGGCAAAATGAAGAGAAATATGTATTTTCTCACACTGAGGCCACTCAGAATAGGGCATACTCACTAATCACTGAGGATTGGGCACCTCGGACAGTAAAAGGGAAGAGGTATAGAAGGAGGTAAACCTAGTTCAGCTCTACTTCTTAATCAAGAAGGAGAGGACAAAGAGCCTGGGGTCACCGGCCTAACACGTTTAAATTTAGTAACGATAAGATAATCCTGCATAGCAGTGCAAAACTGCACCTCAATTTCAGGCAGGCTTCTGAAAAGTTAAGTGAAAATTTACATTATCACCTCTGCCAGTCATCAAATATTTATTTAGAACCTATCATGTGCCAGGACTTGTGGTCAGTTTTGGAGCTAAAAATGTAAATAGAGTAAGGTTGGTCACTGCTCTCTTGATGATTTCTATCCAACAAAAAGGGCAGAACAAAGAAATAATTAATTAAAACAGCAATGATATCTCTGACACAACACAGTATCACTTACGCATTCTCCCAGCATGAAAGGCAGAGTATAAATCTAACCATAGTAAAACATTGCACGAAACCAAAATTGAAAATGTTCTCCTGAAAAGGAAAAAGGCAAGTTTTTTTAAAAAAAGTTGATTTCTTGAAAAAGACAATAGAAGGTGTGGAAATTGTATGAGACTAAATGTTTTAAAATTAAAGAGATAATCAAATGAGCCTACACTGTATCCTGTATTATTAAAAATGCTTTAAAAAGACATAAATGGGTGAATTAACAAAAAATATTATATAGATGGTAATTAGATAAAAATAATGTGCCAATGTGAAGCTTACTAAAGGTGATTACTGTGGTTATGAAAGACAATATTTCTATTCTTAGAAAATACACACAGATGTATTTAGGGATAAATATGTCATCCTATTTGCATAGTGTATGCAACCTACACCCAGATGGTTAAAAAGAAAAACCTATGTATGTGGTGTGTGTGTGTGTGTGAGAGAGAGAGAGACAGAGAAAGAGGAAGAGAGTGAGTGAGAGAGAGAAAAGAGAATGCCAACAATAAGGCTAATAAGACAAAATATTAACAACAGGTGAATCTGGCCAAAGGATTCTATTTACTATTCTTGAAACTTCTTGGTAACTATGAAATTATAAACTTATAATAAGGGAAGTTTTTTGCTGAAAAGGAGTTGCACACTGTGCTATGAGCCATATAGGCAGTAATTTAACCGAGTCTCTAAGGGAGCTTGCCTTAGAAAGTAACACGTACAATGATGCCTGAAAGACAAAGAGGAACGTAGGGGTGAAGTGAAGAGCGTGATGTGTTAGGAAATCATTCTAGGCACCAACATTTTTGAAGACCTTGAGATAGTTGAGTGTTCAGACCAGAGAAGTCCTATATAGCCAGAGCACAGAAGTGTCAGAGAAAATGGGCTGAGAGGAAAATAGAAGGGGAGGCAGGGGCCTGATCATGTGGAGTCTCATACACCAAGTCACAAGATTGGATAAGTCTGGGAATGGCTTGACAACTAGTGTAATGTAATTCAAGGCAAAGGAAAGAAGCAGAATGATTCTTTTGGCATTATTAAAAATAAATTTTAAAAGATCTTTGAAGGGTAAAGGGTCTGTCTTGTCAACTAGAATCCAACCTGAAACCCCAAATGGTGAGGGCTTGCACACATTCCCTCCTTCTTTCTCAGGATCCAGAGGACTCAACTCTATTCCCACCTCATCCATTGATGAAACATAAAGTAAGAAGAGGCCCCATACCAGAGATGGTAGGAGGGTATCATTCGAAGAGGACTTGTTAATGAATGAGTCATGGAAGCCAATGGGCTAAGGAAGAGAGAGGTAGGAAGAAGTTACAGGAAGGATGTTCTCAACAAACCTCCACAGGATATCCTCAGAGACTAGAGGTTAACGTTTAAGGTCTCAGGCCCAGGGATTTGTCTTAGGGAAAGTCAAAGAGAATAATGAAGCCCTCTCTTAAATTACTATTTTCTATTTGCATTTGACTTTATCACTTGAGTTTCAAGTGAAGGACTAACCAGGACCTCCTCTAGTGTTTCTGTGTGTTTCGCCACCTAAGAGGTTAAGACTTCTTTGTGTTACCTTTTACTTCCATGACAATAGGTTTAGTTTGAGATGACAGAATTTTACAAAGATAACTTATCCCAATGCACTGCAATGAGGGCACTGTATTGTGGTGAAGACTAGGGTAATGAAAGGGAAAGAAAGATGTCTGGGAAACAAGTTATAAGGCTGCTGAATTATCCAGATGGCATCCATCCATGGATACCTCAGTTACACCCATGTTGGTGATGACGTATCTTTATGACTTATTTATAAGCCTTATCCATTTATACATTTTGGAGAGAAATCTGTTTTCATATTTTGAACTAGCTTAAAATAAGATACCCTTATTAATTAACAACCTAACCCCTTGGAATTTAATACCCTGCAACAAGTTTATCATGTACACTGTTATATGGATAATCTAGATCCCAAAAGCATTCTGCTAACTAGGGTTTTACCCCTAATCATGGTAAAAATGAATAGCCTGAACTATCCAAGAAATTCTGTCATCAACCACAGAGCCTCTAAGAACCTACCTAGTGCATAGGCTGCATTCCCTTAAGAATACAGCAGGGCCCTCAAGGTGAAGAGGTTGGCATGGAACTGCTAGGAATTGAGATAACCCTGACACCTTTTACATTTGCAATGTATTCCACTAGGTGCTGACTCTAGATGAAGTTCATTAAAGTCAAAATATGTGTTAGATTAGCAGTCTTTTTAATTTTTAATAGGCTTAAAATGCTTTGTTTATGTATTTGTCTATGGTAAAAATCAATTGTTTTTAAAATATTAAGTTTTGATTCATAAAGCCAAAGAAACTATATCTATTTTTGAGGTCAAAATAAATGTGTAAGCCATAAATGAATAAAAGTCCTCTATGTTCTCAGAACTTGAATGTAAGAACATTATTAGACTTCTTACAGTTTGTCTCATGAAAATTATAAAATATGAGAATAATTTGAAAAAATATATGATTCTCTAGGACTCATACACTTATTGCTAATTAGCATGGGGAGCTGAAACAAACATATAAGTTATCAATTAATCTTTATATTATGTGCTTAATTTGCCCAATAGTTGCTTACCCCAAAGTACAATCACAGATGCATTAAATGGGAAAAATGCAGATCAAATCCAGTATTTAGAGGTCAATAATTTTTCTCTAAGGAACTTGAAATGATCTGCAAATTGTTCATTTCATCCTCACAACTTGCCTTTGAGGCAGAGGATACTCATAACTTTGATTGAGAGGACATATGTCACAATATGATAGAGAAATTGGGAACAGGGTATCAGAGCAGTCATTGTCTGAACAAAGGTTAAAGTCCAGTTCTGTACCTTTCCCTCTGCCATTTCTATTCATTGAACTTTGATAGCACTCACATAAAGCATCACTCTCTCAACCAGAATCTCTGCCCTTGTCTCGCACTACACTCATCCAGGAAGGCTCAGACCTCCCTCCTCTGCCCCACCCCCAGTCACCATGCTAACTCATCCTTTCCATTGGAAGCTCTTGAGCTCCTCCATTGGAAGTCTCCTGAGAGCTTGCCACTATCCTGGAATGTAGCTGTATCCTGGGTAACCAAGATTATCTGAAGCTGGCCAGTAACTCTACGTGGATATGAAGGGGCTAGACTGGTGGTGCTATGCTACATGCATCTGTAAGGATCTGTATTTTGAGAAAAAAAAATCCAGTTTAAACAATAGAATTTACTGGTTTATGTAACTCAGTATTTTGCAGGAAGGTTGACTTCAGTTAGTAGTAGACCAAGAGTTGTTTCTCTGTATCTCTCTGCTTTGCATTCTATGGCTTGGCCTCCACCCTCAGATTCCATAGGCCACTTTCATAGCTCAAGAGTCTCATCATCAGGTCCAGGCTTTACGCCAAATTGTTGCATTCTCTTGCTAGGACTGCCATAGCAAAGTACCACAGACTAGGAGACTTAAATGCGGTTACTTATTTCTTTACAGTTCTGGAAGTCCAAGATCAAGGTGTTAGCAGGGTTGATTTCATTTTGAATCCTCTGTCCTTTGGTTTATAGATGTCCATATTCTCCCTGTGTCTTCATGTGTTGTATGTCTCTGTACTCATTTATCTTTTTTTTTTTTTTTTTGCCTGTCTTCAATTTAGGATTTTATTTCCCTTTAAGTAGCAAAATTTTTATTTTCTCAAAGAAAAGGAAGTGGCAGCTGCACACAGAGTGGTGTGTCCTTGCATTTTTATTTGTTTGCAAGTTTTATTTCCTTTCTCATTGATATAAAAAAGCTGTACATATTAGGGGGTATATGTGGTATTTTGATACAAGCATACAATATGTAATAATCAAATCAAGGCAATTGGGATATCCATCAGTTCAAACATTTATCTGTTTTGTGTTGGGAAAACTTCATTTTCTTCTAGCTATTTTGAAATATACAATAAATTGTTTTTAACTATAGTCATTCTACTGTATTATTGAATACTAAAGCTTATTCTTTCTATTTAACTGTATTTTTGTACCCATTAGACAGCTTCCTTTCATCCCGCCCCCTCTCCTCCCTACCCTTTGCAGCCTCTGGCAACCATCTTTCTACTCTCTATCTTCATAATTTCGATTGTTTTGACTTTTAGATCCCACAAATAAGTGAGAATATGTGATGTTTGTCTTTCTGTGCCTGGCTTACTTTACTTAATATAATGACCTCCCAGTAAGTTCTATCCATATTGCTGCAGATGACAGGATTCCATTCTATTTTATGGCCAAGTAGCATTCCATTGTGTATATTTACCACATTTTCTTTATTCATTCATCCATTAATGAACACAGGCTCATTCCATATCCTGGCTATTATGAATAGTGCTGCAATAAATAAAGGAGGGAAGATATATCTTTAGTATACTAATTTCCATTATTTTGGTGGTATACCCATCAGTGGCATTGATGGATCATGTAGAAGTTCCATTTTCGATTATTTCAGATTATTTGTTCCTGTGGGTTTGGGGGGTTTCGTTTGTTTGGTTGGTTGGTTTATTGGTTGGTTTTTGCAATTGAGTTGTTTTGAGTTCCTAATATACTCCGGTTATCAATCTCATGTCAGAAGAATAGTTTGCAAATATTTTCTTCTGTTCTGTGGGTTGTCTCTTCACTTTGTTGATTGTTTTCTTTGCTGTACAGAAGCTTTTTAGCTTGTTGTAATCCCATTTGTCTATTTTTGCTTTTGTTGCTTACGCTGTTGATGTCTTACCCCAAAATCATTGTCCTGACCAACATCTCTAGCATTTTCTCAATGATTTCTTTTAGTTTTTTTGTAGTTTCAAGTTTTATATTTAATTGTTCAATCCATTTTGCATTGAGTTCTGTGTGTGGTGAAAGACAGGGTCCTAGTTTAACTCTTCTGCATATGGATATTCAGTTTTCCAAGCACCACTTTTTAATGACACTGTTCTTACCCTAATGTATGCTGTATTAGTCCATTCTCATGCTGCTATGAAGAAATACCTGAGACTGGGTAATTTATAAAGAAAAGTGGTTTAATTGACTCACCATTCCACATGGCTGAGGAGGCCTCAAGAAACTTAAAATCATGGCAGAAGGTACCTCTTCACAGAGAGGCAGGAGAGAGAATGATTGCCAGCAGATGAAATGCCAGATGCTAATAAAACCATCACATCTAGTGAGACTAACTCATTATAAAGAGAACATCATGGGGGAACCACCCCCATGATTTGGTTACCTCCACTTGGTCCCTCCCTTGACACGTGGAGGTTATGGAGATTACAATTCAAGGTGAGATTTGGGTGGGGACACAGAGCCAAACTCTATCATATGCACCTGGTACCTTTGACAAAAAGGAGTCAGCTGTAAATGTATGGATTTATTTATGTTATCTATTTTATTCCATTGGTCTATGTGTCCATTTATATGCCAGTAGCATGCTGTTTCGGTTGCTATAGCTTTGTAGTATAATTTGAAGTCAGGTAGTGTGATGCTTCCAGGTGTGTTCTTTTTGCTCAAGATTTTTTTTTAGTTATTTGAGGTCTTTTTTGGTTCCATATGAGTTTTAGGATTGTTTATTCTATTTCTGTGAAGGATGTCATTGGTATTTTGACAGGAATTGCATTGAATCTGTAGATTGCTTTAGGTAGTAGGGACACTTTAACAATATTGATTCCTCTAGTCGATGAGCATACAGTATCTTTCCATTTTTTTCATGTCCTTTGCAATTTCCTTCATTGGTGTTTTATAATTTTCCTTGTCAAGATCTTTCACTTCTTTGGTCAAATGTATTTCGACTTTTTTTTTTTTTTTTGGTTATTGTAAACGGGATTGCTTTCTTGATTTTTTTTTAGATTAACTATTGTTACCATATAGAAATACTACTGATTTTTGTATGTTGATTATCCTGCAACTTTACTGGATTTATTAATCAGTTTTAAGAGTCTTTTAGTGAAGTCCAGGATGTTATAAATATAAGATCATGTCTCTGCAAACAAGAATAATTTGACTTCTTCCTTTCTAATTTGATGTCCTTTATTTCTCTCACCTAATTGCTCTGGCTAAGGCTTCCAGGACTATGTTGAATAGTAGTGGTGAGGGTGGGCATCCTTATCTTGCTTCATATCTTACTGGAAAGGCTTTCCATTATTCCCCGTTCAGTATGATATTAGCTGTGGGTTTGTCATATCTGGTCTTTATCATTTTGAGGTATATTTATTCTATACTCAACTTGTTGAGAGAGACTAAACTCTTTTTATTAAAGCACCAGTCATATTGGATGAGGGCCCATTCTAGTGACCTTAATTATGTCTTCAAAGGTTCTCTCTCCAAATACAGTCAAACTCTGAAGTACTAGGTGTTTGGACTTCAACATATGAATTTTGCAGGGGCACAGTTCAGCTCATTGCGGTGGTCAACTAGGCAATTAAGATACATAGAATGAGGTTTCTGAGAAAGAATGATGGTTATCCCTGGCAATTCCTATGAAAGAGAGAGCTTGCTTCACTTTTGCAGGAGTCTCAGAAAATCTATTGTTGCTGATCTTATCAGTGTTTAGGGGGTCAGGTGCCATTCTTGAAATATTCGTTATGGCCAGAGAGGTGACATTAGACTGTCATTTTGGCCCATCCTTAAAAGCAGAGGGGAGCTCCAAATCACGTGGAGGAGAATAGGAAAGTAGTGGTTTTCCAAAAGAAATTTGGGATATTACTAGTAAGTGGTAGGAATACTAAACAATCCTAAATAAAACACATGTGCTGCCTTAACCTAAAAGGTGGCAAAATCCATCAAGCTATAAAAATAGAAAATCACTGTATTGCATTAACCATAATAATTATTGACTCAGACAAGAAAACCAATGAGTGTAGAAATGTTGGGGAACAAGATATTCATTGTGTCAATGTATCACTTTACAGGCAACGTATTAATTACAATGGAAAAGTCTGGAAGATACCAATTAACCAAAACGATGTAATTTAGCAATAAGTGAGACACAGAAATCACAAGATCACGTAGATAATATTTCTGCAAAAAAAACTTTCACTTGAAAGTAATCATGAGGAAAAAAATCCA
The DNA here is from genome assembly GCF_006542625.1 of Nomascus leucogenys. NCBI lineage: Eukaryota > Metazoa > Chordata > Mammalia > Primates > Hylobatidae > Nomascus > Nomascus leucogenys. Next base: position 59,334,790 of record NC_044381.1, on the reverse strand, counting down.
AAATGAGGGACACTTTTCAACGTGACTACTCAAATGTTTTCAAAAATGCCAGTATCATAAAAATCATAAAAAGGGTGGTGAATTATGCTAGATTAAGGAGACTAATGAAACATGACAAATGTAATGTATGATTTTGATTGGATCTTGAATCAAATAAGACAACAACAAAATATTTTAAAAGACATCATTGAGACAATTGGAGAAATTTGCATATGAACTATACATAAGATAATAGAATTGTCAGTGTTAAATTTACATAGTATAATAATTGTATTTTGTTTCTGGATGAGAATGTCCTTGTTGTTAGGCAATACATGCTGAAATATATCAGCAAGTATTTGAATGCTAAAAATCACGTGTGTCCTAGTATTGGCTTACTTGTAGAAAGTGAAATAGATTTCATCAAAAATAATAAAAGCTTTGATGTTTATTTTCTTGAAATTTTCAGTCTTTTATGATGTCAAATAACTATTGATATTCCGTTGGTTCCTTGAACTTTTCTTCATCTTTAAAATGACAAGAATATAAAGTATGAAGAGTGTCACTGTTAAAAAGTGCACTGCTTTTACAATACAGAGAAAGGAAGATTGGAAGAACCTGTTTGTAACCTTATCAAAAAAACTCAGTATTTCTTTATGCAAAAGGCAACAGTGGCAGTGAAGGAAATTGGGGTATACCATGAAAATTTACCTAGAATATTTTTTAAATGCTAAAGACCCAGCATTTTTTTTTCCTGCCAGTCTCCTTTTTTAAATTTTTTCCCTCCCCACTAAAAAATGAAAATTACTTGGTTTCTTATGTCAATTTTTTCTTTAAGCAATGATTACAGAATATCATCTTTGTGATTTTATAAAAAAACAAAAAAACTCTTCCTGTAGGTAATTTGGGAAGATTGTTAATGGAAGGTGGGGCAGACACTTTTAACTGAATAGTTTCCTCCTTTACAGTGAAAATCTATAAATTTATGAAAATTTATAAGTATGAAGATTTGACATGTGTCTTGAAGGTGAAGAGGTTTTGGTTTTGAGCAATTTAATTAAAAATAGAGACTCAAAACTATAGCTAAACTCCAGAATAAACAATGCCCACCTATGCTCACATTTGGTTTTATATTATGTGAAAGGTAGTTGGCCTAAGTCACTAATGGTACTTACTTCTTATAGAATATCAGGAAATAACAGATGCATTTGTGACAAGCCTGTATTTACATGACAGCTTCGTATTCAAGAAGTAACGTAATTGACTTAGCTCTAAATGTTTCCAAGAGTTTCTAGTTCTTTTGCAGTAGTTCAACAAATTTGTATTCACTGTTCCTTTCATGAGTCTACATTTGCTTTTTTTCTTCCTAATATATAAAGAATTGACAGAAACTTACCCAGGCAATCACCATACACCCATCACTATTTATAAAGTCATATATTTATTAATTCATTTAATGCTTAATGAAAGTTTTTGTTTTGGTGATCTGTAAAATATCACAAACCACATCAAATCTTTGTGGCTTAAAACAAACACATTTCAGAGTTAATCTGGAAAATTCCTTTCAGGTAAACTGTGAAAGGTTACATTTGTTTTAAGTCACAAAGTACTGAATCTGCCAGTGCTTTGATCTTGGACTTCCCAGCCTCCAGAACTGTGAGAATTAAATGCTTGTTGTTTATAATCCACTGATTTTATGACATTTCCTTATAGCAGGCTGAATGAAAAGACTAAGACAGATACCAAAGTTAAGAAGGTAATCTTTGTCCTTAAGGAGGTCCCAGTCTGCCAGAGAATAGAAAGGTGTAAACAAATACTGCAATTACAAACTAAAATAAAGAAGGTCCTGTATTAAAGCGCCATAAAAAGTATATTGGGAGTACAAAGGAAAAAGTGGCTCATTTATCCCAGCTCCCTCTTCCTAGCCCAATTCCGGTGCTGGGGAATGGGCCTCATGAGGGATGTGACTCCAGGGGACTTTGCAGACAGTAGCAGATGGAAAGAGTAAAGAGCATTCCAGAAAAAGGAGGTGTGTGTGCATTTTGCTAATGTTTCTATTATCATGCTAGGTATTCTGGAAAGAACTTGTGTTGTTTATTCCTGAAAGACCTTAACCCATCTCAGTTATAAGAGTGAGTAGAGGGAAACCCTCCGAGCATTTATTTATAATCTGCCATAATACCTGTAAAGAGCATTGAAAAAATATGCAATAATATTACTGAAATGTTTATTAAATAAATGTATAGTTATAAAAAAACACAACTTTTCATGATCTCTCACAATTCTGCAATATGAGCCCAGCTAAGCTAGGTAGTTCCTCTGTTCCATGTGCTATCAGCTGAGGATATAGTCATTATTCTCAACTGGGCTGAAAAGTCCAAGATGACCTGTTCACAGGGCTGGCAGACAGGGCTAGTTATGGACTGAAATATCAGGTAGGGCTGTTGACTGAAGTGATTCCATTCACCTCCACTTAGTCTCTCCACACAGCTTGGGTTCACAGCATGATGGCTGCCTTCAGTTTCTTAAGTCCTGATTTGGATGTTGCACAACGTCACTCTGTCACATTCTGTTAGTCAAAGCAAGTCAGAGGGATAGCCCAGATTCTAGGGAAATAATGAAACAAAAAGCACAGTATTTACTGTTACTATTATAGTATTTATTTGCAATAGAATACACAACAACAATAGCATACAGAGGAGAGAAGGGAGATAAATGAAGTTGAAGTGTCGTATGGTCCTTTCATTATTGCTGGCTCAAGAAGACTGAAGAATCAATGACCTAAGCATCCATCTCATGAAATTCCTAACACCAGTAAATTATACCCAAAGTAAATATAAAAAAATAAAGAACAGATAATAAAGAAATAAAGAACAAACATAAAGTATATGATCAACAAAGTAGAAGCTGGTCCATTGAAAAAATATAAAGTTAATAGATTTCTGAAGAGAATTATAAAAAAGATAGCATAAATAACCAAGAGTCAAAGTGGAAAATAGGTCAAGGCTATAACTCTTAAAACCATTACAAATATAATGTTATAATATATTTCTGTCAATATATTTTATAATTGAGATGTAGGGACAAGTTTCTAGGAAAACATGACATACCATAATTGACCCCCAAGAAATAGAAAATCTGAATCGTCCTATCTATTGTAGTTTTGAATATATTTTTTTAACATCTCCCACACTCACACAAATGCATGAGACCTTTAGGTCCAGAAAGCTTATAAAACATATAAATTATGTAATAAAATAATGACACCGATTGGTAAAAGCACTGTTAGAGAATTTAAAAGTCCTTAATAGCTCCAATTTCATTTTACAAGACCATGATAACCTTGACAGAAAATCTGATAAGAACTCTATAATTAATTAGCCAGGCATGGTGGCGGGCACCCGTAGTCACAGCTACTCAGGAGGCTGAGGCAGGAGAATGGCATGAACTTGGGAGGCGGAGCTTGCAGTGAGCTGAGATCGCACCACTGCACTCCAGCCTGGGCGACAGAGCAAGACTCCATATCAAAAAAAAAAAAAAAAAAAAAAAAAAACTCTATAATTTAAAAAAACAGGTTAATCTCATTTATTAATATAGATTCAAAAATAGTACGCAAAAGTATTAACACATTGAGTTTATATATATATCTCACATGACTCAATGTGTTAATGTGTGCGTGTTAACACTGAAGATGTGTGTGTCTTGTTTATGTGTGTTTATATCATATTTCAAAAAAACAAGTCTAGTTTATGCTGGCAATACAAGAATATAAGGTCAGTTTTACATCAAAAATCATCAGTGCATTTTACTACATTAACAAAATAAAGCAAAAAAACATATTTTCACCACATTAACAGAATAAACAGAAAGTTATGCTTGAGTATTTTATAAATTTTAATATCATTTCATGGGGAAAAAACCCTTAGAAAACTAGAGAAGGAAAGAAACTTACTTAATCTGATAAAAGATACCTATTTTTCTGAAAGAAAGTACAGCAAACACTAATGGTGAAATGGCGAGAGCTTCCTTTCTGAGACTGAGTATAACACAAAGATGTCCACTATCAGCACTTTTATTTAACATTGTGCTGAAGTTTTCAAGCAGTGAAATTAGACTAAATGAATAAATGGTAAAGAGATTGGGAATGAAGATTTGCAATATTTGCAAATAATATGATGGTTTAAATGGAATATCTAAAGGAATCTACAGAAAACCTATTAGAATTAATGCATGAGTTTGGCAAGGCTCCAGGATAAAAGGCCATTATCAAAAATCAATTGCATTCCAATATAACAACCAAAGAATTTGAAATAATATGTTGTAATTAAGCCAGTTACAGTAGCATCAAAAATATTAAATATCAGGGAATAAATCTAACAAATGTGGATACTTCTCGCAAACCATAAAGTACCATTAAGAAAATCTAAACACAAATTGAACAGAGAAATACATCATGTTCATGATTAGAAAAAAATATTGTAAATATATCAATTCTCACCAAATTGGACTATAAATTCAATTCAATCACAATCAAAATCTCACCAGGGTTTGTGCATGTATGTGGAAATTGACAAATGAATCCTATGATTTCTTTGTAAATATAAGAAGCTAAAACCAGTTAAGTCAAAATTGAAAAAGAAGAAAAAAAGAGTAAGTATTTTTGTACCAGACTTTGACTTATTTTTGAAGATACAGTAATAGAGACCTTGTGGAATTTGTCCAAGGGTAGCTAAATTAATAATGGAAATAGAAAATATAGTCCAGAAACAGATCCACACATACATGAACTCTTGAATTATGATAAAAGTGGTACTGGAGAGTGACAGAAAAGTAGTCTTTTTTTTTTGTGGGGACGGGGGGTGGGGGATGGAGTCTTGTTTTGTCATGCAGGCTGGAGTGCAGTGGCGTAGTGTCGGCTCCCTGCAACCTCCGCCTCCTGGGTTCAAGCAATTCTCTTACCTCAGCCTCCCGAGTACCTGGGATTACAGAAGTATGCCACCATGCTCAGCTAATTTTTGTATTTTTAGTAGAGACAGGGTTTCACCATATTGGCCAGGCTGGTCTTGAACTCCTGACCTTTTGATCTGCCTGCCTCAGCCTCCCAAAGCGCTGGGATTACAGGCATGAGCCACCGCACCTGGCTGAAAAGTACAGTCTTTTCAATAAATGGTGCTGAGTCAGTGAGATAGACATATGGGGAAAAAAAGAAACCTGACCCCAACTTCTGACTATATGCAAAAATCAATTTCAAGTGAACAGTAGAATTAAAAGTAAAAGATAAACAATAAAGCATCTAGAAGATAATAGCTTCATGATCTTGAGATGAGCAAAGGTTCTTTTAAAATGACACAATAATCCCCATATTTAAAGAAAAACACGATAAATCGGACCCTATTAAGACAATGAACTTCTGGTTATTAAAAGTAACAAAAAAGTAAATAGGCAATAAGAGAAGATATTTGCAGCACACATACCCAAGAAAACGTTTGTATCCACAATATGTAAAGAACTACAAATCATTCAGTAATAGACAAACAGCCAAAAGGGAGGAAAAAAAGACATGAAGAAGCACTTTACAAAAAAAAGAAAAAAGAACTCATTATATAAAAATGGCCTGTAAACATTTGTAAGGGTGCTTAACTTTATTAGTTACAGGGAAATGCAGATTAAAGCCACAAAAAGATGAAGTACACAGCCACCAAAGAACTAAAGTTAAGAAGACTGACAATGCCACATGCTACTGAGGAGCAGCACTGGGAACTATCATAAAAGGATGATAGTGATTAAATCGATACAGTCACTCAGAAAAATTGTTAGGCAATATATGTAAAGGTTAAACTTAACATACCATGACTAGCAATAACACTCCTAAACATATGCCAATGTTAAATAAAACAAGCAGGAGGCCATTAGCCTGACGCCGTCTCTTTGAGTTCCTACATTAAAAAACACAACCTAACTCAGTAGCATTTTTTTATAAGAAATAGCCAGGTTGCAGCCAATCACAAACAGCTGAGCCTCAGCCAATCACAGGCAGCCAACTAATCAGACTGTGCCTAAATAAGACAAATGCCTCATCACAGCATGCCTAAGAAGCAGATGCTTAGCTAGTCCATCAGGTGATTTCTCTACTTTGCTTCCCTGCTCAGCCTATAAAAGCTTACTGCTCATGCTGCTGCTGGGCAGAACTCTGATCCTCTTCTGGTTCTGAGTGCTGCCCAATCATGAATCATTCTTTGCCCAAATAAACGCTATTAAATTTAATTTGTCTAAAGTTTTTCTTTTAACAGTTTGGCATTACAGCACGAAGTGACTGAGCAAAGCTACCCACTGAAACCACTGGGCACATTGCTCTCTTGCCTAAACTGGAAGTCAAGGATGAGTTTCCTCTCAGATCAAAGGTCTGCAAATTTGCATTGTGAGCTCCGGACTTTATTTAAACAATTCTTTTACAAAACAGAATTTGCAATTGGATTGAATCTAATAAATAACTAGGTTCCTGCTCCTTGAAAGTAGCTTTCTCCAAATCTGAAGAGTCTGGTGCTTCAGAAGTCTGGGACTCTTCTTTCTGGGACACTGACTACTTTTATGTACAATAATGATGATTTCAGAAACCATGTATTTTGGGGGAAATGGTTAGCCTTACTATGGAAAACTTAGAATTACGGTGGCCACAAAGAGGAAGCCTTAGCTTGAGAGGCGCTTTAAAAAAGAAAGGATGCGGCTGGGCGCCGTGGCTCACACCTGTAATCCCAGCACTTTGGGAGGCCGAGGTGGGTGGATCACGAGGTCAGGAGATCGAGACCATCCTGGTTAACACGGTGAAACCCTGTTTCTACTAAAAATACAAAAAATTAGCCTGGCGTGGTGGTGAGCGCCTGTAGTCCCAGCTACTTGGGAGGCTGAGGCAGGAGAATGGCGTGAACCCAGAAGGCGGAGCTTGCAGTGAGCCAAGATCGCGCCACTGCACTCCAGCTTGGGCAACAGAGCGAGACCCCATTTCAAAATAAAAAAAAGTAAGAAATAAAAAATTGAAAAAGATAAATTAAAAAAAAAGAAAAGATGCAAGACACCTCAAATACAATGGAATGTATTTTTGACTGTCATGCAGGAACTTCTAAAAGACTAAACCAATCAAAACACTGCCTCTCTATAAGAATCCTCATAAAATTCAAATGAAAAATCTTAAAGCTCTTTTTCAAATATATTAGTAAAAAACTTTAGCCATCTAGGTGGGTAACCCTGTTCCATCAACCAGAAAAACAAAAATGGATTCAGAGATTTTTTTAATGAATTAGTGAGTTTTGTGTTATTGTACCTAACACATGGCTAAAATTTTTGAATGAAAGCCTGTATGTTTATATTTATGTATGTATGTACATATGCATGTGTCTGTGGTATTTTTCTATTTCTGCATAGTATTGACAAAATTAATTAATTTTTTTTTTTAAAAGCTCTGTTTGGCCAGGCGTGGTGGCTCACACCTGTAATCCCAGCACTTTGGAAGGCCGAGGCAGGTGGACCACCTAAGGCCAGGAGTTCAAGAGCAGCCTGGCCAACATGGTGAAACCCTATCTCTACTAAAAATACGAAAATTAGCCGGGTGTGATGGCGCACGCCTGTAATCCCAACTACTCAGGAAGCTGAGGCAGAAGAATCTCTTGATCCCGAGAGGTGGAGGTTGCAGTGAGCAGAGATCGTGCCACTGCACTCTAGCCTGGGCGACCCAGCGAGACTCTGTCTCAAAAAAAAAAGCTCTGTTAACTGGCTTAAAGGAAAATAAGCCTTTATATAAATTAAGTATTCCTTAAACTCTTAGATAGAAACCAAACCAAAATGTTTTTCCAGTTCGCATGATCTTAGATAAGTCTTTTAATTATTACTCTAGTAAATAATATTCAGTTAATCAGTTTGAATAAAACAGATACGTCTTCAGCGTTCAGTATGAAGTATAATGCAGACAACTTTTTCTACTGAGGGTTACTGGTAAAATGCATGTATGTTATTTCTATATTACAAAATTTGTCAGCAAGAAAAATAACTTAAAATGATGGCTACTTGTTTAATGCCTCATTTTTATGAGCAATCCAAGCACAATTGTTAAAAACAAATGAGCTGAATACATATAAGATAAAATTCTCATGTGAAAAATGTTCTTTCTATACCAGAAGATTTTAACATTCTTATCCAGAATGCAACGTTGAGGCTGAGAGAAATCTGTACAAACAATTTAATTATTAGGCCTAGCAAAAAAATAGGACAATAGAGATAAAGTGTTGCCTTCCTTACAGCTTCTTATTACAGAGAGACTAAAGATAGGTGGGTCTATTAGTAAGCATGCCCTGTGGTACATTGAAAAGTGTACTGTGATAAAGAAGATGCTTCTAGAATTATGAAATGGTGGTGTTAAATTATACAATGTTGGTATATGCCAGGCAGTTTACTATTGCTTGCTTCTTACCTTTCACTGGAAATTAAGGTTATTAAGGGTTAATAATTGACATAAGTAACTAAAATTCATAGAAATTATACGGGAAACAACATTTTATGTAAGTTCACAAGGAAGGCAAAATGTGTTTTTGGTAAGGAAAACTATGAGTCATGAGGATGTGCTTTGTTTTGTTAAGGGAAAAAGTAATTTTTGTTAAAATAGAATGATAGGCTGTTGCACAATAAGAAAAGAGAAAAATATAGGACAAGAATTGAATGTATATAAGAAAATTATAGAAAGTTTATATGACAAATCTTGGGAAAGGAACTTTATGTGTGATCAAGCTGGCTAAGATTTGAAGGAAATTGTGTATACGTTTTTGAAACTGAGCATTACTGTCAAAAGCAAACTGACATAAAACTAAAATTTGGTTCTCTCTGTTAAAACAATAAGGTTTTCCTGGACTTCTGGTCTGCTTTCAATAAGAAATTGTATAAGGTTTTCCTTTACCTTTTAAGTAATTGGCTTAGGGAACAAAAATTCTGGTTATGTTTTTTTTTAAGATTGTATATTTATGAAGATAATTTCCTGTGCTTCATGTTGCCCTTATTAAGTCTTTGATTATTTAATATAATCTAAGGTTTTTCCTACAACTATATGGCTTTCTGTATTTGCTTTTGAAGTCTTTTAATTATTACTCCAACTAAATGAATAAGTATTGATTCACAGTGACCTGTGATCCTATTTTAATCAAATGTTTTAAACTTTTTGACATATTTGACAATTTCCATTTTTGACATTTTTGATAAATTACAAATTAAAACATTTTGACCTTGAACTAACTTTGAAAGCTTTCATATTGGCCCCTGGAATTTCTTGAATAAATTTATTTTCTGTTCTTATAAAAGCAGGGATTTTTAACCAATTAGGCTTATTTGATAATATGTTAAATTGCATGGGAAGTATCATCAAATAAGTGATTCTGAACCTCCTTTAAGTCATATTGAATGTGTCATTAATACATGTTTCAGAAATTGTATGAAACACCTAGAGATCTGATAGTCCTGGTATAATGCTATCAGTCATAATTCTAGTTATCTGAAAATATTGTATGTCACAGAAATAACAAAATGTCCTTGTCAGTTGCATTATAATGAGCTCTAGTCAGATCTTTAACTATGGCTGTTTTAACTCTTGTCATCCACGAATAGTTAATTGTTTTACTCTGATACTTTCCTGAAAGCTATTGCGAGTATCTATAAACCCAAAGTGTTTTATCTTTGATAAGATTCATTGAAAGGACTCTGATAACTGTACAGATTTCTGACAACTTTCAGATCATACCATTAGACTGTTCCCTGAACTCTGGGAATTCTTAACTGTTTCGTAAAACTGCTAACCTAACATCAAGCAGAATAAGAATTAACTGAATACCAAGAAAATGCCTTGATAGATTTTCCTTCTGTCAGAACATGCAATTTGAACGAATTTCATAAGATTGATCCAAGTCAAAGCATCTATGATGATCTATTTAATAAACAGTGCTATGCACCTGATTGTTAAAAAACAAAGTTGGTATCTGAAAGGATGTAAATTTCATGTTAAGAAAAGACCCAGAGAGGGCCCAGATAGCCACCTTATCATTCTTGAGTCCTTAAAGCTTTCATTATAAAAAAGTCTGTACTCTGCATAGAGTAGATAAAATCATACAAATTATGAGAAAAATCAGTATATTGACTGTTCTAAAATTTTTTAAATGATGTACAAACAATACTTAATTTGCCAAACCCATAATCCTGGTAAAACAGTAAAACCTCAAGTGTTACATTTCCACCACCTGCTAAATCATTTGATACTTACGGATGGATTTCATTCCATTTCCAACGCTCAATGGAATATCAAAATGCTCTTGAAATAGCCTGTACGTTTTCTGATTGGATAGAAGTTTTCCCCTGCAAGAAGGTCTATGCTATTACAATAACTAAAAGATTATTGGAAAATGTGTTTCTTTATGCACTGTATTCTTAAAAATTACTGAAAGTAGATTTTAAGCATTCTCACCACAAAAAAAGATAAGTACAGTAGTCCCCATTTATTCATGAAAGATACATTCCAAGACCCCCAGTGGATGTCCAGAATTAGAAATAATATCAAACCCCATATATACTATGTTTTTTCCTATACATATATATCTATGGTAAAGTTTGATTTAAAAATTAGGCACAGCAAGAGGTTAACAAAAATAACTCACAATAACATAGAACAATTATGACAATATACTATAATAAAAGCTATACAAATATGGTAGCTTTTTCTCTGTCTCAAAATATCTTACTGTGTTGTACTCATCCTTCTTCATCTTATGATTATATGAGATGATAATATGCCTGTGTGATGAGATGAAGTGAGGTGAATGACCTAGGCATTGTAACACAAATGGAAAATTTCAGAAATAAACAATTCATAAGTTTTAAACTGCATGCCATTCTGAGTAGCATGATGAAATCTTGTACCACTGCACTTCATCCTGCCCAATTTCCATTAGTCACTTAGTAGCTGTATTGGCTACCAGATCAACAGTCGCAGTAACAAAGTGCCTGTGTTAAAGTAGCCCTTGTTTTACTTAACAAGAGCCCAAAGTGCAAAATTAGTTATGAAATATCTTTGAGCCATGGTTGACCAGATAACTGAAACCACAGAAAGGGGAACTGTGGGTAATAAGGGATTACTCTATGTGAGACAATGCATATGTTAATTAGCTCTATTATGTCATTCCATGATCTATGCATTTTTGAAAACATATACAGCATCTGTACAACTTTTATTTGTCAATTAGAAATAAATTGATTAATTAGGGGAAAAAGAAAATGTGTTTATGGCAACTGGAGGCATTCTGGAAAAATCTTCAGCAATAGAAGTACTAATTTCACTGAAAAAGTTATAAAACAGTTAAATGAGCTATTGCAAACATTACCATTGTCCCTATCATATCCAGTCTTTCGGGAAAGGTGAAAGGACAAGTGGCATTTAAAAATTGAAGTTGATAAAGTTAACTGAATCAACTAGATTGCTTTACTAAAGACATTATCATTGGCCTTGAAGGAAATCATATCCATCCCTACTGGAAAACACAAATTAACCCCTTATGGAATAGTTACTGGGAGACCTATGTCCCTAATATTAAAACCTTCTGTATCTCCTGCTCTTACAAACTCTGACATGATTCATTGTTGCAAGGCTTTAATGCGTTATGCTAATGTACATTTTCATCAGGTAAAAGAAGCCTTCTGTCACCCACAAATGATAACCAGACATTTCACAAACTAAGACTTAAAGACTGCACCTTTTGGGAGTGACACCAGAGAAGGACTGCCCTTTAACCCTGTTGGAAGTGATCATACTCTATTCTCACCACCCACACATCAGCAAAACTTCAAAGCCTCAAGCCTGGGGTCCGTATCTCTCAACTCAAGAGGGCCCCTCCAGACTCAGGAGGGTACTCCAGTCGGAGACCTCAACTTATCAGAGAGCTTCCTCCCATAAGCAAGTGACATCCCAGATATGGACAGCTTTCCCAAGATCACAGATCAAGACTTCTTTCCTCCGTCATCGTGAAATGTTTACTCTTTTTCTTCTTTTTCCTGGGCCACTATTCTGTTTATACATGGGAAGATAGTGCTATGGTTATAGTTTCACAATTGATAGCTTCCATAGGAAATTTAACTGAATGATGAATATGTCATATTAAACCTAAATCCCTACATGGTCTTAGATATCCTCTAGCTTATCCTATAACAAATTTCACTCATATTCCAAGTGCAACTACTGTTCAAATTGCACATCTGATTCTTTCCATAGTGTTAGGCTTTTAGATTCATATATTCACAGTGTTTGTTTAAATCTGACAGCAGGCAAAAACTGTAGTGAGGGTTTTGCAGGTTTTTTTGCCAGAAACCACATAAGAAAATTAAAAGGAAAGATAATTCAACAATTTGTAAACAAATTCCTAACCCTAATTTTCATTATCCCCCTGATAGTCATCATAGCAGTCTCCCTGGTACACTGTATCAAGAGTCTTAAATGCTTGTATGCAGCCATCCACTATGCATCAAATGGTTTCAATCTGGTTAGAATAACAAAAACACAAAGAAAACATAAAGCATCAATCAATTGACCTGACACCTTGACTTGTGAATTCCATACTAAGACCAAACAAGTCCATGAGGATGGCAACAGAGAGTGGTGTCAATGTTGAAGGTTTTGAGAGGCTGACCAAAAGGGGGAAATTATAAAAGTAAAATTGGCAGGAGATCATTAGCCTGAGGCTATCTTCATACTTTGAATTTCTATAAAAACTACAATAAAACATAGTATGTGAACAAACTGAATCCTAACTTAGTAGTAACAAACAGGCAGGTTTCAGCCAATCACAGACAGACAACTGAACAGCTTCTGCCAATCACAGTCAGTCAACTGATCAAACTATAATCAAATAAGGCAAATGCCTAGCTGTAGCCAATCAGATGATTTCTCTCCTTTGTTTCTGTGCTTGGCCTAAAAAAGTTCACTGCTCATGCTGCTGGGCAAAACTCTCTGAACTACTTGTTCTGATTACTGCCTTGTTCATGAATTGTTCTTTACACAAATATACTCTGTTAAATGTATCTAAAGTATTTATTTTAATACCTATATGACTGCATACATATATCCACCAACAGACATATGCAAGAATTTTATAGCCGTATAATTTATAAAAGCCCAAATATTTTCTTAATCCAGTCTATCATTGTTGGACATTTGGGTTGGTTCCAAGTCTTTGCTATTGTGAATAGTGCCGCAATAAACATACGTGTGCATGTGTCTTTATAGCAGCATGGATTTATAATCCTTTGGGTATATACCCAGTAATGGGATGGCTGGGTCAAATGGTATTTCTAGTTCTAGGGGAGTGGGGAGGGATAGCATTAGGAGATATACCTAATGCTAAGTGACGAGTTAATGGGTGCAGCACACCAACATGGCACATGTATACATATGTAACAAACCTGCACGTTGTGCACATGTACCCTAGAACTTAAAGTATAATAAACTTAAAGTATAATAAAAATAAAGTATAAAGTATAATAAACTTAAAGTATAATAAAAATATATATATAAAGCCCAAATAGGAAATAATGCTAATGTCTGTCAACAGTAGAATTGTCAAATAAATTGTGTAATATTCATTTAATGGAATAACATAAAGCAAATAAAATGAACAAGCAAGTTAATACCACAACACAGCCAGTGTTGTGGTGAACAGTTAAACAATAAGGCTACTGTGAAGATAAATGAGATTATTGCTATAAATGGCCTGTTGCTTGGACTCTTCAAAGTTCCTCCACTTACCAACTGCACTTAACTACACAAGTATATCTTGGTAGCATTTATTTTACTTCTTTAGTGGAAGGATCCTTTCTGATGCTCAGCCTGTAACGTTACTTTGCATCTACCTGATGCCCTTCTGAGCTGCTGGCCTTAAGTAAATGTGGTGTCAAGAAGGAGCAAAGGACAGCGTGAGCACTGACTATGGGGAAGTTCTGAGTGAGGTTCTGCTGAGCTATTAATATCTGTGGTCCAAGAGTAAAAGGAAGAGAAATTTTATGGTGATCTATAGATTTATCAGCAAGAGAAAAATTCTCCCTACTGAGCAACCAAACGACATAAAATACAAAGTGTGGGTGACAGAGCTGCAGCCCACACTGCAACAGAGTTCAGAACCCTGAGTGGGGAACATACTGTGCACACATGACAAACTTTCCTATCCTATGGTCTTAGAAAGGAAAGCACAGACAAGCTCTGAGAAATGGACAGACGGCTGGGAAATCATGAGAGAACTTTGACACTCGGAAAGTTTGTATGGCATATTAACAGCCTTTTTAAATGTGATCCAGACTATGAGTGACAACTCTAAATGTTCTTTGATCCACATCTGTGGAAGTAAGATCTGTGTACAAGTAACCTCAAATACTAGTCAACCTGTAAAAAACAAACAACACCAACAAAATCAAGAGTTCAGTAGTGGAGGCTTTTACACTTTGGAGTCGGAGTTACACATGCTGTAATCTCAGGATTTTGTCAGTTGCTAGCCGTAATGTGTCTAAATTAATCTTTCTGAGGTCAAGTTTTATCATGCCTAAAGGTAGTTAACAATATCTACCAAACAGAAGTATTATAAAAATAAATAAATAATATATGTAAAGTACATATCACAGTGGTTAATGAAAAAATAACTAGTGAATAATGGCAGTCATTATCCAAAAGACAAATACATTCTCTTTGTGTGTGTATATGTATACACACACACACACATTCATGCTTTCAAGTAGCTCAAAGCCTCAAGCTGGAAGTTAGTACTAAATCATATGAGAAAAAAATGCAGAGGTTTAGATTTGTCATCAAACCAAATCTAGGGACTATCAAGGAAAAAATTGTTCTCCTGAAGAGAATGGACATTTATGGTTCCATATATGCTATATGCTATATGACAATGCATGCTATATAATATTATAATGCTTTCTAACTGGGTTATGCCAATCCACAATGCCCGTAGTAGTACAAATTTCACAAAAACCATGCTTACATAAGGTGCTATTTTGTTGTTGTTTGGACTAATTTTTAGACTTTTAGGAGATGTTAATTTCTAGAGCTTCATGAAATGTTTAACTGTTTTTCATGATTTTTAGGAGACAGTTAACTAACAAGCATTATAGAGCTGTTCAACTGAGCAAATTGGTTTTCACCACTAGCATAGGTTGATGAGGCCCATCAAACAAAGAGTGTGAGAAAGCATAAAAAAGACTTGTTGTGCTCTAAAATGATACATCCTTAATCCGGAAGCTCATGCAGTTCTGAAGCTCTTTCACAAAGCATTTGCAATTATCCATCAAATGTGCTTCCCAAGAGCATTTTGAAAACTCAAAATTGGGGGTTATTTTCGCACATCCCAGTGTTTTCAGGCTTTCACTGGTTTTTAAATTAATGGAAAAAGTATGACAAAACAAACAGGATTTTTTTCTTACAAGAACCTGTTTGAATGCCCATTGTGCTTTTTGACAGTAAACACCAGGTAGGAAATTCAAGGGTTTTTTGAAGTCAGCGCACACAATTTCCTATTTACTCTTAAAGAGTAATTTGTTAAGAAGTTTCTTTATTTGCAGTAATGTCTCATCATCTCAAAAGCAAAATAATCATTAATAGTGACAATTATATGACAAAAAGGATTAGGTCTTATGAGATAAGAATGCCAAATTTAAGTAGCTTGTGATAAATTATTTTGCAAAGTAATGCTGAATATGTATTGAAATATGTGTATGTGCACACCTGTGTATGTATATGTTTGAGTGTGGGTACATATATATATCATATATATATGTTGTTACTGTCTACTGTCATTGCTGACTACAACACCTGTGATTATGGTTTTGATATCACAGACATATACAATCATACTGTGATAGTATTTGTCATTCCTTCTATTATGTAGAAGGATGGTAACGAGGACCCACTGTGTAGCTAATAACGTCCAAGAATCTTGAGAAACCCACTACAATACTGAATTGCTCTCTCATTTTCTGTTTAAAAAAAAGGAGAAAGAAGAAATCGTACATGAAGTATGTCATCATGCCCTCTACAATGTGTGTGAAACAGTTCAATACAGTTGTCACCTGAATTAGGTGTGGCCTTCTCTACCACTTTGGAAATAAGACTATTTATTGTACTGTTATTTCTATTCTATGGTAACTTGCCTATCATTCTTGAGAGTGCAGCACTGAGAATAAGTCTCATTTTTAAAATAACCCACATTACTTGTACTTTAAGGATGTTGTTGAGGATGCTGTTTGCTACATCAAACAGATCTTCCTGATGAAGATAGGTTAGAAAAATGTTGCATTAGTTCATTTTTCATGCTGCTCTGAAGAAATACCCATGACTGGGTAATTTATAAAGGAAAGAGGTTTAATTGACTCACAGTTTTGCAGGACTAGGGAGGCCTCAGGAAACTTACAATCATGGCGGAAGAGGAAGCAAATACGTCCTTCTTCACATGGCAACAGGAAGGAGAAGTGCCAAGCAAAGCGAGAAAAAAACCTTTATAAAACCATCAGATCTCGTGAGAACTCACTCACTATCATGAGAACAGCAGCATGGGTGTAGCCACCCCCATGATTCAGTTAACTCCCACTGAGTCCCTCCTACAATATGTGGGGATTATGGGAACTATAACTCAAGATAAGATTTAGGTGAGGATACAGCTAAACCATATCAAATGTCTTTCAAGCCCTATGTCAGGAATAATTGAGCTTCTCATCAGTAACTTACCTATTTTCATCTCATGAACATTGGGCCTACTGTAAATGAATGATTGTATTTCTTCTTTTTGCCTTGGCTTACCATAAACTTTGTGAACCACCTGTGGAAAATAATACTAGACCACACTACATAGTAGCTATGAACCAATCTTGTATATGAATTCGCTTTACCTTTTCCTTTCTTTACACTTATTTCATTTTTGAAATTGCATTATAAAAATTTTAAGCCCCTTAAATTATTTTTGGCAATGCAAAATAGGCATCAATATATTTTCTTGGTGTATTTACACTAATCAATCATCTACCTTTCCTAAAGAACTGTGAGAGATACCAACATGAATCAAATATGGCTTCTGCTCCAGTTTTGGAAGAGACCTACACATAAATAAGTATAATAAAACAGAAGTAGGTAAAAGTACAGAAAAAAATATATGGGAATTGGGGAAAGAGAGACATGAATTGCCCTTAGTGGAAAAAAAGGATAAGGGACATGTGGTAAAGTAAAATGAGCAATGCTGTTGCTTACTAGCTGTGTGATCTTGAACAAATCACTCACCTTCTTTGTGCCTTAATCTCCTCATCTGCAAAATGGGAATAGTAATATCTTGCTATATAATTAAATGAGATAATGTACTTAGCACAGAATCTAGCACAAAGTAAATGCTTAATATATTTTAGCTGATATAGATAAATTTTAGGTACTATGACAGAGATTATATCAGAGCTGAATTTTTATGGAAAAGTATAATTTGAATATTTTGATATGGGAAGAAAAAATATCCGGTACTAAAAAATATACAAACAGAAAAGGAACAGAGACAGGAAATCATTGTACATGCACAAGAAAGAGTATGTAGAAGAGTTTGACTAGATCTATAGCACTCAAAGAAAATCAGTTAGACATAGGCTTAGAATGGAAGGTCTTCATAAAAAAGCTTAAACAGAGATAATGAATTTGGGATTTTTTCAGGAGCCATGGGAAGCATTTTGAAGTTTTAAATGGGTACATATTGCAATCAAATTAATTGGAGGACAGATGAATTAAAATATGAATAAAAATAATTACCAGTGAAATGATTAGTCCAGTGGCCCAAGTAAGAGGTATTGATATCTGAATTAGTGTATTTGCAGGAAGAATAGAAAGGAAAGAGCAGCTGCAAGATAGTCATAGTCTACAGATGCTTCGGAATCTGGCAACCTTTTGGTTTTAGTGTAAAAAAAAAAGAGGAGAGAAATCAAAGTCTATGGTTTTAATTGTAGCTAATAATCGATATTCAATTTCATCAAGAGAGGGGAAGTTAAGGAAGAAGAGGAGTGGTGAAGGTAAGTTGATCAATTCACATTAGGATGGTTGGCATTTGCGACGCTGATGGGCTGCAAGAGCTGAGGTGCCAACGAAGTTGGAAATGAAAGCACTCAGATGAGGAACAGAAGTGGAGGTAAAGAACTGGGAGTCACCTTCATTGCTGAGCTGTCAAATTAGATGAGCTTTATCAGATGGAAAATAAGGGAGAAGATAAAAGAGGTAAGGAACGGCCTTTGAAAAGCATTATATTTAGGGCTGAGAGGAAGAAGAGCACCAAAAAGGAGTAACTGATGAAGCAGGAATAAAATCAAGGAAATCTGGTACAACCCCAAAATCATAGAGTTCCATTCAAATGATGCAGTTTTCCTTCATCTTTTGCAATTTTTTAAAATTAGAACTTGATGTAATTGGAGTAAGTAAACACTTCTCCCAAGATAATGCCATTTAAATTTTTTTCTAAATATAAGAATTATATCCTGAGGTAGCTTAAGCCTGGAAAATTCAACGAAGGAATTTGACTCTATAAAGTATGCTTCAGTCTCGGTAGTCATAAATATTACTCCAATTATGAATTAAAATTTTTCAAAAGAAACTAAATTAAATCACAGTATATTTAGTGTAACTTTTGAAAAAATACAGCAGTTCTGTGTAATATGATACTATTGTTTCTCCACTAATTCATTTTCTATATCATTTGGGACAGGTAAGTACACTTTCCTTGCAATCTGACTACTTTGCTTCTGTTTGTACATTTTGCCTTCAGATTTTCTTCACTTCTAAAACTCTATTATCATTTGGCATTAGAGGAATCATTTTTATTAATATTTTTCCCTTAACAGTCTATTTTTTCATGCTTAATTTCTAACATACATTTTTAAAAACCTAAAAAGGACCATTGGTAGTAAATGATTGGTTATTACAGTGACCTGAAATCTTCAAAATCTATAAGCAAATGAGAACCAACAAGCTCATATGAATATTAAAAGATTTTTCTATTTACCTCTCCCAACCAAGTCCCTCACAGTGGTTTTTTGTCACTTTTTGTGACACATTTGGGCTCTCTTGTTCTTTCCTTCTACTCTCCTCCATTGCCTATAAC
Organism: Nomascus leucogenys; assembly: GCF_006542625.1. Taxonomy (NCBI): domain Eukaryota; kingdom Metazoa; phylum Chordata; class Mammalia; order Primates; family Hylobatidae; genus Nomascus; species Nomascus leucogenys. The sequence goes on along the minus strand of NC_044381.1, from coordinate 59,315,624 downwards.
TCTACTTTTGAGTCACACCCTTCTACTGCCACTGTGTTGATGGCTTCAATTAAAGCAAGGCCTCCTGGTGCATGAACTTTAAGCTATCAAAAACAGAAATGTAGTAGGGCTCTCCACAAAGACAAAACCAATAGAATATATATATAAATAGATGAGAAGATGAATTAGGAAAATTGGCTCACACAATTATGGAGACTGAGAAATCCCACAATAAGATGTCTGCACGCTGAAGAACCAGTGACTCTGTAGTGTGGCTCAGTTCAAGCCCAAAGACCTCAGAACCAGGGAAGCTGATGGTGTAACTCTGTGTCCAAGGCCAAAGGATGAGAATCCAGAGGTGTGGGAGGTGGGTAGTGGTAAAAGTCCTAGAGTCCAAAGACTAGAGAACCTAGAGTTCTGATGCCCAAGGGCAGGAGAAGGATGTCCCAGCTCCAGGAGAGAGAGTGAAAATTCACCTTTCATCTGCCTTTTTGTTCTATCTGGCTCCAGCAATTGAATGATGCTCACTCACATTGAGGGTGATCTTTCCCACTCAATCCACCAAATCACATGCCAATCTCCTTCAGAAATACCCTCACAGACACACCCAGAAATAATGGTTTGCCAGCTATCTAGGTATTCCATAATACAGTTAAATTGACACTAAAAAATTAACCATCACAAATGGCATGTTCCTTTCAATCATGCATGCACCAAAAACAAATTATATTCCACAGAAATAGGGAGAATGCCTATGCAGCTCACACATTGTCTATCAAACAGGGCTGGAGAATAGACAATGTTTTCCCCATCTCTCTCCTAAGGTGTCCATTTCAAAATGCCCTCCATATAGCCTCTCTTTATTCTAATGCAAATTAAATCATTTAAATGTCTGCTTATGATAACACACAGTTCAGCTATTTATTAGATTCATTAAACCCTGATTTCCAGTTTAGACCAAGCTAGTCATCTTAATATGGAGAGAGATATAAACAAACATAGTTACATAAAAATGATAATATAGATATAGATGATAATATAGATATAGAGATATAGATACGTATCAATAATCATTTTTATTTTGATACCAATTACCTATATCTTAATATAAGATCCTATATATACAATAAAAGTATCAATTTAGCTTTAGTGTTGTAGTAGTTACTTTTTTCTGCATAAAAAACACCTCAGAAATTAATGCCTTACAGTCATTTGTTTAGCTTACAATTCTGCAAGTTGGCAGTTTGGGCTAGGTTTAGCTGGAAGTTTCTTGTAGGCTTAGCTGAAATGGCTCATCTGTACTCCAATGGGCCTGTACAGACCAATTCACAGAGTAGCCACAGAGATCTGAGAAAGAAAGGGGAAGCATTCAAGACCTTCAATGATCTAAGCTCAAAACTGGCACATCATCACTACTACCATATCCCTGTCCAACGCAAGTGACGAGGCCAGTCTGGATTCAAAGGATAGGCAGGCAGACTCCACCTTTTTATGGAAGGAGATACAACGTCATATTTTAAAGCTTTTGGACCTGGGACTAGAAGACGTTTTTTAAGCTGTTAAATAAAAACTGATTGAAACAAACAATAGGACATGCAAGTTCACATGACAGCCCTCTCCCCAGGAGTGTCTATGCTACATAATAAATAATGAAGATTCTGAAAGACATTTCAGGACAATATCTGGCAAAAAGAAGGCATTCAAACCTATTTGTCGAATGAATAAATGATTTGATAAAATGAATTTTCATGGCAACTAAAAAATGGTTAACTTCTAGCATATTCTGAAAAACTATTACATCCTCCAGATGCCTATCATTAACTGAAACAAAAATATATTAATTTTTCTAAGTTACAAGAGTTTAGAAATATAAATAGTTTTTCAAAAGGCAAATGATACATAATAAGTCCTGACTTAACATCATAGATAGGTTCTTGAAACTGTGACTTTAAGCAGAATGATGTATAACAAAATCAATACTTTTCTCATCAATGTTATCACAAAATCATGTTAATTGAGGGCAGCAGTACCTTATTTCACTTAAAGTTTTGATTTCTAAAAACCTATTTTGACACTAAGTGAAGATTTACTCTACCAAAATGAATAGAGCATCTTGCATTTGCTAAAGAGAAATGGAATTACAGTAGCCTCAGACCCTCTTGAGTACAAGCCCATCAAAAGATAAATCAGGCTGAGCACAGTGGCTCACACCTGCAATCCCAGCACTTTGGAAGGCCAAGGCAGGAGGACTGATTGAGCCCAGGAGTTCATGACCAGCCTGGGCAACATAATGAGACTCCATCCCAACAAAAAATTTCTTTAAAAAATTAGCCAGGCATGCTGATGTGCACCTGTAGTCCCTACTCAAAAGGCTGAGATGAGAGGATTGCAAGGCTTCACTGAGCTATGACCACGCCACTGCATTCCAGCCTAGACAACAGAGAAAGACCCTGTCTCAAAAATAAATAAATAAAATAGAAATAGAAATTGATATAGTTTGCCTGTGTCTCCACCCAGATTTCATCTTGAATTCCCATGTGTTGTGGAAGGGACCTGGTGGGGGGTAATTGAGTCATGGGGGCGGTTCTTTCCTCTGCTGTTCTCATGATAATGAATAAGTCTCACAAGATCTGATGGTTTTAAAAAGAGATGTGTTTCTGCACAAGATCTCACTCTTTTCTCCTGCCGCCATCCATGTAAGATATGACTTTCTTCTCCTTGCCTTCTGACATGATTGTGAGGCTCCCCCAGATACATGGAACTGTAAGTCCAATTAAACCTCTTTCTTTTGTAAATTGCTCAGTCTGGGGTATGTCTTTATCAGCAGTGTGAAAACAGCCTAATACATTAAATTGGTACCGATAGAGTAGTGCCTTGCTGAAAAGATACCCAAAAATGTGAAAGCAACTTTGGAACTAGGTAACAGGCAGAGATTGGAAGTTTGGAGGGCTCAGAAGACAGGAAAATGTGGGAAAGTTTGGAACTCCCTGGAGACTTGTTTAATGTCTTTAAGCAAAATGCTGATAATGATATGGACAATGAAATCCAGACTGAGGTGGTCTCAGATGGAGATGAGGAACTTGTTGGGAACTGGAGCAAAGATTACTCTTGTTATGTTTTAGCAAAGAGACTGGCAGCATTTTGCCCCTACCGTAGAGATCTGTGGAACTTTGAACTTGAGAGGGATGATTTACAGTATCTACCAGAAGAAATTTCTAAGCAGCAAAGCACTCAAGACTTGACTTGGGTGCTGTTAAAGGCATTCAGTTTTATAAGAGAAGCAGAGCATAAAAGTTTGGAAAATTTGCAACCTGACAATGTGAGAGAAAAGAAAATCCCATTTTCTGAGGAGAAATTCAAGCATAAGTAATGAGGAGCCAAATGTTAATCACCAAGACAATGGGGAAAATGTCTCCAGGGCATGTCAGAGGTCTTTACAGCAGCCCCTCCTATCACAGGCCCAGGGGCCTAGGAGGAAAAAGTGGTTTCATGGGCTGGGCCCAGGGTCCCCATGCTGTGTGCAGCTTAGGGACTTGGTGCCCTGTGTAATGAAAAACTGTGAATGAACAAACCTCTTTCCTTTATAAATTACCCAGTCTTGGGTATTTCTTCATAGCAGTGCAAGAACAGACTAATACACTGTTCTTTTTTAAAAAAAAATTATCCTCCGGCATGTTTTTTCTGCAGATGAATTTTAGAATTATCGTTTTAAGTTCTATAAGAAACATCTTGCCGACTTCAGTAATTGTTAGGTTCCACAGAAATTTATTTAGGATTGTAATTACATGTATGAATTACTTTAGGGTGAATTAATATTTTTATAATACTGAATTTTCCTGGAAGATGGGTTCACATGTGACACATTGTTCCAAAAAATTGTCTTGTTTTATGTTCTTCAGCTAAATGTCAGCATTTTCTTCATATCTTGCTTCTGACTGTAAAGTGGCTGAAGAACTCCCAATGTTGTTACTGTTAGTCAGACACAGGGACAATGGGAGAGTCTTGTCATATCTTAGCAATTTTGACTTGGTCAAGCTCCCATCTCTGAATTAATTCCTATAACTAGAAGAATGTATGTATCCACAACTGCTTTAAACTTAATTCATGGGCCAAAACAGACCCATTTGTGTATATATATTATAGCAAACATGATGTATCAATTCACTAGAAGAGAGTTTAGATTTGTTGCTGTTCTTGTTTTGTTTGGGGAGTTTGGGGGACTTTTGTTGTGGTTAGCATATATTAAGAAGAGTTTACAATATGCCAGACAATATTCTAAGTATTTTTCATGTAATAATTCATTTTATCAGTCCCACAATCCTATGAGGTAGATAAAAGTGTTATTCATGTTTTGTGATAATAAAACTGAGGCACAGAAGAGGCTAGTTGTTCTGAACTACCAGCAAACAGTAGAGCTGGAAAATGGACCCAAGAATTTTGATTCCATTACATCATGTAGGAAAAGACACGTTTGATTCCTACCTACATCATACTAAATAAGAAAGCTCAGATTCCTGGCTAAAACTAAAGCCAAACTATAAAGTATTTGAACAAAATATGGGAGAAAATTCTTACAAGATTGGATTAAGGAAAAGTTTCATTGTAAAACACAAAACCCAGAATCTAAAGGGAAAAAATGTTTTCAGGTCATTCTATAATAAAAAATTTTACAAGGAAAAGACACTATAGTAAGCTAAAAGGCAAACTGCAGAGTGAGAGAAAATGTTTTTAACTCGTATGATTGCAACAAAGAATTAATATCCATACTATAAAAACACTCCAAACAAATCAGCAAGGGAAGAACAAAGATAAACAATTCACAGAACAAGAATTCCTAATGTCCCGTAAACACATGGAAGTGTCCTCAACATCAGTAGTAATCAGGGAAATGTAAAATAAACCAAGAGTTGGGTAGCAAGTGCTTAATTGAAGAGTGAGTGACTCTGGGTTGGTAAGGGTAAGAGGAAATGACTACATTCATACACCATTTGTGGCCATGGAAATTGGAAAAGGACATTTTGGAGTCTGGTCATATCCACCAAAATGTTAAAGTTAAACCTCAGACTCAGCAGTTCTACTTGTTATGGTAAGAGATTAACTTGTATGTATAAGGAAAGACAATGATACACACACACACACACACAAGAAACTAAAATTACAAGTGTGAATGTAAAATGAACAGTTCTCTAATAAATGCACTAATATTTTAGAAGTAGTTCCTGCTAGTAAGGGAAGATTGTGGAAGAAGGGAAAGGAAATTGTAATGTTCACTCTATATGCTCATATTATTTAATACTTGAATGTTTCATAATACATAAGTGTTTATGTATCACTTGTGTTATTTAATTTTTTGAAGAATAAATCTTGGTTGTTTAACAAAATGTCAAAACTAGGTTCTCCTGTGTGCAAATAAAACTGTATTTCACAGTTTTGCCATTTGCTAAGTTTGCCTTCTCTGAGACTATTTGCATAAATCCAGACAGAGAATTAATGTAACTTTTTGAAATATATTTACAGTGGTCCACTTGGTCCGTGTACTGTTGAGTAAAGTCAAATCTAGTCCAGCTTGTGAATAGTCAAAGGTTTTCTCCACCCCTTTTCTCCAAAACCCTCACTATAATTCTGGTACCTCTAGCACTGTCTCTTTAGTTGCTAAGGCCTAGCCATGAGTGCCAGGTCAGCTCCTAGCAACAAGGCCCATTGATAGCGCCAGGCCAGTTCCTGGCTGCCAGGGGCCCCTTTTCTCTCTCTCTCTCTCTCTCTCTCTCTCCCTCTCTCTTTTTCAGGGAGGACAGTTAGCTGGCATGCACCTTCTGCCCTCTGCCTTCTGCTTCTTCCTGAGATAATGCAGGAAGTGGAGAAAATATCTTGAGATCTTCAGGGAAAATGCAACAGGACAAAATCCATATCCTACAAGTATCTAAGGAATAGACAGAAGGCCCTGTGTCCCTGATGGAACCATGAAGATACTGTACTAGCCTGCTTACCTCTGGCCTTCACATTGTGTAAAATAACAATAATAACTCTCTATGTGTTTCCTCCACAGATAAACTTGTTTTTCTGTGATTTACAAACACTATCCTCACTTGTACAGAATGCTCAGTGACAATTCAGGGAAACAAGGTGGAATTGGACCAGGTAGTAAGGTGTAAAGAGAAAACAGTGGCAGTTTCTCATGTTCCACAAGGCTGACTGTCCTGTAACTTCTGTGGCAGGAGCAGTTGATTCAGGAGTTCTTTCTTCCCATGGGGGATAACAAATGAGAATAGATGTGATTTTTTTCACTGTCTTTCCCTCCTGCAATGTTCCTTTAAAAGGGTCACAAAAGAAATCCCTACACAAATGTGTAAAATGCACACATGTGGGCCAGGTGCGGTGACTCATGCCTGTAATCCCAGCACTTTGGGAGGCCAAGGTGGGCGGATCACAAGGTTAGGAGTTTGAGACCAGCCTGACCAACATGGTGAAATGCTGTCCCTACTAAAAATACAAAAATTAGCTGGGCATGGTGGCACGTGCCTGTAATCCCAGCTACTCAGGAGGCTGAGGCAGGAGAATTGCTTGAACCTGGGAGGCAGAGGTTGCAGTGAGCCGAGATCACATGACTGCACTCCAGCTTGGGCAACAGAGTGAGACTCCATCTCAAGAAAAATAAAATAAAAGAAAGCACACATGCAATTTTGCCTGCCAACTCATTTTCTTTTGGGGATATTTTCCTTTCATATAATTCCAGTACGGCTGACCCCTTCAGAGGTCACAAAGGACCCCTTCCAGACCTGCCAATCAGACCCACAACCACCGGGTCAAGGATGTGAATATGATCCAGACCAAGCCAGTTGATATCAGATCTGGGGCTTTTGCTGAACTGTTAGAAGAGATATGTCATTTGCACAGAGTTTACTCGGATGGTAGAATATAAGCTAGAACATCTGGTAACTAGCTTCGCCATCTCCTAGGGACATGAGAAGGAAGACAACACAAAGTAAGACACAGTCAGAAGCTGGAAAGCAACAAGTCTGATGATATTGTGTGAAGTCCTACATCCCACTGTGCTCCTTCTGGCCATAAGCCAATGATTTCCTGTTTTTCTCAAGCTAGTGTTATTTTTTAAGTGCTTGAGTGTTTTCCCTGTCACTTGTAACCCATAGAATCCTGATCATGCAGATATGCTACAGAATTGCCTTTCCTTGACAATTAGAATTTCAACAAACCATGAACAAGAGGAGTTGTTCCAAGGAGCAGACTAACATTTATGTAATAATAATTAGATGCTGGGTGCTTCTGTATATGGTACTTCCTTTAATTCTCAAAAAATTCCTGTAGGATTGGTATGACAAGTCAGAAACAAGAAAGAGATGGAGTAAATGACCAGCCTCTGGCTCTGAATCCTTACTCTTTCCCTGGCCTAATCCTTCTTCTAGCTCAGAGACCTCCATCCTGACTTAATTCTTCTAGCACAGTAAAGTGGTTACAGAGCGCCCTGCCAACGCAGGATTCTGATAAGTCACAAGAAATGTTAAGGTTCTAATTAGAAATGCTAGGATCACAGAGAACATGTTAAAACTTCCAAAGCTCAAAACTGTGCCACGTTTGAGAAGTTCTTCAAAGAATTGACTAGGCATGGAGCTTTTATGATAGGGTTATATCCCTAGAAGACAGTTTTCTACCTTCTGGGTTTTCACAGTCACCAAATTAACTATCATATGTTAGGGGCTCCACCAGGGCAAAACCTTGTCAGCATTTTATTACATGTAAAAGTGATCCATATCTATCTATAATCTCCTGTTAATATTAAGATATTTTAAGTCTCTGGTTTTATAGGCCACAGGTCCAGTAGAACACGTTTTCTAGTAAGCGTATCTACAAAATAATTCTTCATTTCCAACATAGGTCACTTTAATCTACCAAAAAAAAAAAAAAACAGATTTAGCAGAATTTGCAGTTTTCAACTCAAAAAGAAATCTACAAGGTTCAGGTTCAGTGGCTTGTGCCTGTAATCCTAGCACTTTGGGTGGCCAAGGCAGGAGGATTGCTTGAGCCCAAGAGTTCGATCGAGATCAGCCAGGGGAACATAGTAAGACTCTGTCTCTACAATAGTAAATAACAATAAGAAGAAGAATAATTAGCTGGGTGTGGCGGCACATACCTGTAGTCCCAGCTACCCAGGAAGTTTATTTAGGAGGATCACTTGATCCTGGGAGTTTGAAGCTACTATGAGCACTGATCACACCATCGCACTGAAACCTGGATGGCAGAGTCTCAAAAAAAAGAAATATTTATAAATTTGCTTTGTTAAAAAAAGAAAGCTTTTAAAAACATTGCATGACTAATGGAAGTAACCTAAATATCCAATATAAGGAAATGATTAAGTTAATTATAATATACCTACTCGTTTATAATAAATTATATTAATAATTACAAGATATGTTATAATATTTCTAAAGGACCATATAAAATTGCATGTACATAATGACAGTTATGTAAAATCCTTTTGCATTTGAACAAAATAATAGAAAAAGATCATATAAAAACAACAATAGTGTGGTTAAATGTGATTTTAAATAACATTTTTGTTTTTCCAAGCTTTCTCTGTTGACTATTGTATATGTTTTATAAATTTAAAATGATCATTTTTCAACAAAAGATCTGAACAAACACCTCACCAATGAAGGCATACCAATGCAAATAAGTATATGAAAAGATGCTCAACATGATATCAGAAAATTACAAATTAAAATAGCAATGAGATACCACTACACAGCTATGAAAATGGTGAACACTGACACCACCAAATTCTGGCAAGGATGTTGAGCAACAGAAACTGTGATTCAATGCTGCTAGGAAGGCAAAATGCTACAGCCACTTTGAAAGATTGTTTGGTGGTTTATTGTTAAAACTAGGCATGCTCTTACTATGTGATCCAGCAATCACACATTCCTTGGTATTTACATAAATAAATTGAAAATTTATGTCCATTCAAAATCTGCACAAGAATATTTATGGCAGCTTTATTCATAATTGCCAGAACTTGAAAGCAACCAAGATGTCCTTCAGCAGGTGGATAAACAAACTGGATATCCAGACATTGGAATACTATCATTTGGTGCCAAAAAAAAAAAAAATGAGTTATCAGCCCATGAAAAGATATGAAGGAAAAGTCAATGCATACTGCTAAGTATAAGAAACTAATCTGAAAGGGCTCTATATTGTATGATTGTAAATATATGACATTCTGGAAAAGGAAAAACTATGCAGACAGTTAAAAGATCAGTGGTGGTCAGGGATTGTGGGGGGGAAGGGATAACTAGGTGGAGCACAGAGGATTTTTAGGGCAGTGAAACTACTCTGTATGCTACTACAATGGTGTATACATGTCATTATAGACTTGTCAAAACCCATAGAATATACAACACAAACTATGAACTTTAATGTAAACTATGAACAATAGTTAATAATAATACATCAACATTAGTTCATTAACTGTAAAAAAAACTTACCACATGAATGCAAGATATTATTAATAGAGAAAACTGTTGTTGAAGTGGGAGGGTGCATATGGGAACTCTCTGTACTTTCTGCTCAATTTTTCTATAAACCTAAAACTGCTCTAAAAAAATAAGTCTATTAAAAACTATCAGTCATTTTGATGTGATTTACAAGATCATTTTATTACACATTTGAGCTTAGCTTTTGATTTAGTTTGCTTAATATTTTGGTTTTAGGGTATTTCTTTTCATTTGTAAAATGCCTACAAAATTTCTACATAAATTATAAAGCAAAATTATAAAGGACGATGATTTTTCAGGCTTATCTATATCTTAGAATATTTTATAGAAGGACTTCTGTTTAAATAAATTGCAAATGGCCCGTGATTTTTAACCACTTTTACTGTCTTTGCAACACAATTTACTCAAGGTTCGCCCTTTGTTGAAATGTATAGGAAATTGAAATGGCAGATTTTACTTAAATCTATATTTATTGAATCTTTAAATGAATGACAAACCCACCTGTAAGTATAGTGATGGCTTTATAAAGTCTGCTTTTTACACTATGCTTTTCAAAAATAATTCCCTTTTTCCTCCCTAGAGCTGAATTCATCTCAATCATGTGTAACTACATCCTCCACATTTTTCTCAAGTCCAGGATGCTTGCACAGACATCGAGTTGGTCCCCACTCATCACAGCCCACAGGGATCAAAACCTGTTTCCTTTTCCTTAGGCATTTTAATGTTTCCATTTTCTGTTCTTTTGTCGCTGTCAAGTTCATTAGTCCTTTAGAAAAAACAATTCTTGGCTGGGCGCGGTGGCTCAGGCCTGTAATCCCAGCACTTTGGGAGGCTGAGGTGGGCAGATCACAAGGTCAGGAGTTTGAGACCAGCCTGACCAACATGGTGAAATCCCGTCTCTACGAAATACAAAAATTAGCTGGGCATGGTGGCACATGCCTGTAATCCCAGCTACTCAGGAGGCTGAGGCAGGAGAATTGCTTGAACCCGGGAGGCAGAGGTTGCAGTGAGCCGAGATTGCGCCATTCCACTCCAGCCTGGGCGACAGAGCAAGACTCCATCTCAAAAAAAAAAAAAAAAAAAAAAAAAGGAGTGATTTTGTAGCCTGCCGTTAGCTTCCAATGAATGGGAAGATGCTGGTCCCTTTTATTTGCCATCACTGCTGTGTGTGTTCAAGTTCTCTGGCTCCTTCTAAACCAATAAAGTTAAGGTGTTTGCTAAATCAGGTCCTGGCACCAGCACTACTCCCTCTGCTGGTCACTGTTCTTCCATTTCCAAATCTCTTGGGGCAGGAAATTTATGCAAGGGATCCCTTGGATGTGGCAGAGAACACAAGCTTATTTGCTGCCCCGAACTCTTCCATTTACCCATTTCATTTATATCCTGCCCATATCTCCAGAAGCAAAGATAGTGGATACAAGTGATCTAAGCAAATCTCTACAACTCTTTATCAACTTATCCTCGTTTAAATACATAAAATAACTTCACTAGCCTTTTCTGGGGACACACCTGCACATGTGTTAAGTGTGACATGACATCACCAATTATTTTCAAAGCCATGCTTTTCTGCTTCTACTTTGATTACATAACCCTTTGGGACTCATAGCCCATAAAAATTAATTCTTTTATAAAGTACTTTTGTTCCTGTTCCTGGTACATTTTGAGTATAACAAACCTGTTGAAGAAAAAAAGAAAAAAAAAAGACTTACTTGAATATATTGTACCTTCACTGTGTTGTAGATTCACCGATATTTGGAAGAAACTCTTTCCCTTTTTAACATATAGTTGTCTCATAGCACTAATTTCATTAATTTTACATAATCCCCAAATGAACAATACCAGCTTTACCAAAATTGTTTTTACAACTTCATAAAGCAATTTAGTTAATGGATATGTGCTTGCTTTGCAGTAAAGAAAAATAATCCTTTCTTAAACTTTTATTGGGGGACTATAAACATTGCCTTGTATTATTGGTTTCATGTTTGCACGTTGGACATAAACTAAACTCAAGCAGAAAAGCTCATCATTCCCTTTTCCCAGGGTAGACCATGGTTGTCAAAGATAGGGAGTGGTAGTTTACAGAGGCCATTAAGAGAAGACCCTTGAGACTTAATTGCCAAAAATACAAACAAACAACAAAGACGCCAGTAGTACTCCTCAGGAAAACAGACAATCAGTTGGGTCCTAAGTGATCAACTCCCCTTCAAATAAGCCAATAAACAAAGTAAAAGTTGCCCCTGCCCTTTGTCCTCTTCTCTTTTTCCTTTGTAACCTTCTTCTTCCTTTTCTGCTCACCATCCTAGGCATCACCCCGGCTTCTTCTCACTTATTATAGAATGACTCATCTGAAATATGTCCATGAAATATACAGAGCACTTTAGCTACCATTGTGTTAAAGACATATGTATGCCTTCCCTGTCTCTCTCAAGGCCTTTTTAATCCCTTAATTCTCATTCCTTTCCTTATTCTTTATTCCTACCTTTCATCTCATGCTCATGTTTTTTTTTTTTTTTTCTTTCCTTCTTCTAAGTCCTGGCTGTCAAGTTAACAGAATTTACATTCGAATAAAACATTTTTTCCACATTTTGATATAAACTGACTGAGGTTGTAGCCATCCCACTAGGGAGTTCAGGTAGACTTGCTTAGAATTTTTTTTTTTTAAAGCATGCTGCTTTCGTTCCTTTACTCCCAGTGTCCCTTCAAAGAGGAAGATGGACTACTCTAAAATTGGTTTATATTGATAAAGTATTTTTCCCTTATTTAAAGGGCTCATCTTCCCTCAACCTCTCTTCTCGTTTACTAAACAGATTCTGCAGCTCTCCTCATCTGAGAAAATTGGCCTCCCTTGTCTGCTTTGATCCAGAAAATTATGCTTTTATTAACACGAACATTTCCTGATCTCTGCCAATGCATTTAAAATTTTCAAATTATGTATGTGCATCATTTATCAAAATGCCATCAGGTCCCAGGAATGCCAAGCATTCAAACTGAGCAACCTATGGCCTGTATGTGGATGCATTCTAAGGGAGGGACATGGTGATTATAATCTTAGTCCCTAAAGTAGCTGCAGTTAGCTGTATAGTTTTTATTTCAACGAAAGAAATGTGGCAATAAACTCCAAGGATGAGCTCTCACCAAACTGTAGAATCTCAAGGGAAAACACAGATTCCCATCTACTCCTTTAAGCAATAGAAAAGATAAAAACATTTTGTACTAAGAAATGATCTGATTTTGGTGAGTGTGTTGAAAAGAATGTAGTAATTGTAGTGATATTATAAACATGCAGCTATATACCAGTAACAATTTTGATGCTTGGGAAGAGGAAACGCACAGTAAGTTCTTTAATCTTCATGGAAAATACCCTGAGTCAAGTTTGGCCTATGTATATGCTTTTCAACAAAATTTTTTTCAAACTCAAATCTTCAAAATTGTCTTGACTTGTGTTTTCTCTGTTCATTCCAATCTTCTCTGGAACAGAGAAAGAAAACACTACCATAAAAAGCAGCATTTGATCACCCAGAGATTCTTTAATTTTTATAAACTATGTCCAGAATTTCAATTTAAAAACTCTAGAGAATAAATTAACAATATATCAAATGAACAGATGACCTCGATATTGGAATTATCTGACATTGGCTTTAAAGTAACTATGTATTCACATGTTCAAGAAAATAAAGGACAAGATGGAGGATTTAATCAGATAACTGATAAATCTATAAACAAGAACAAAATGGAAATTCTAAGACTAAAAACAGTAACTGAAAGAAATGCCTCAGTAGATAGGTCTAACAACAGACTTGAAGATGGGACATAGCTGAGGAAAGGATTAAAAACTAGAAGTCAGGTAAGTATAAAATATAGTGATGGAAATCTAAAGATACAAAAGATGGAAACTACATATAAAACTGAAAGGGACATGTGGGTCATGGTGACGTGGTGAAATGTTCTAGCATGCATGCAACACCATCTCCCTCCAGAAGGGAAAACCGTGAGAATGAGGTGAGAACTACATTTATGAGTAAATATCAAGAACAGTCCAAATGCTAAAAGATACCCAGCCACAGATCCAAGAATTGCTTCAAAATCTAGAGAGAGCAATTAAACAGAAAACCCACACCTAAGCACATCACAATAAAACAGCTGAAAACCAAAGACAAAGACATTGTAAAAGGATCCAAAAAATAAGACACTTGATTTTCAAAGGAGCAACCATAAGACTGATAGCTGACTCTGCAACAGAGAAGATTTAAGACAGAAGACAATGGAATTACATGAATAAGGGCTATACATTTAAAAGGGCCACTAAACTGCTAAAGATAGTTAAGGAAAATAATCTCAAAGGGAAACACAAAAAATTCAAGAAAACTAGATAGGCTGAGCCTGGAGAATACCTGAAGAAATTCTGACCATACAAAACAATAATAACAATAGCAATAGCAATTAATATTATCTTAAGGAATAATGTTATCTTAAGAAGGTTAAAATATATGTAGAGTTAACAATGCATGATAACAGTAACACAGCATTCAGGAGGTGAGGAAAGATTATCGGAGTTAAATGTTGAGGGTCTCAGCATTGACTGGAATGTAGTAAGAGTACTAGATTATATTAATTATAATAATCCAAAGACACATGTTAATCTCTAGAGAAATTACTGGTAGAATAGTGAAAGACTGTATAACCTGCATGCAAACAGAAGGAAAATAAGTGAAGTAATCCAAAACTGATTAATCCACAATATAATAAGGAAGGAAAAAAAGGGGCAGTCATAAAGCAGCTGGGAAAAATCAAATTGAAAATAACTGATAGTAGGGTAAATATTAAATTATTTTATATTCTGTGCATTCTTTGAGCACTTAACAGTAGCTGTAGAGTATGATGAACAAGCAAAGTCTAACTGACCTGAATTGAAAATTTTGCTATTACCAATACATGAAACAGATTTCCCCGATAAAATAATAAAATTTTTCAATAGTTAATGATTTTTGCTTGATTGTGATGTTCTGAGCATTATACTAGTACATCTCATTTTATCCTTTTAAGTGTATTAGCCTTATTTTACATATATATATATATATATATACACAGTACATACCTGTAAAAAAACATTGTGTGTCTATTTTATGCGTGTGTGTGTATATATATATATATATATATATATATATATATATATATACATACACACAAAACTACATAAATAGTTTGCTATAACAAAATACCATCGACTGGGTGGCTTAAACAACATTTATTTCTCACAGTTCTGGAGGCTGAGAAGTTCAAAATCAAGGTGCTGCCAGATTTGGTATCTGGCGAGAGGCCTTTTCATAGCTTGCAGACAGCTCACCTTCTTGCTGTACTCTCACATGGCACAGAGAGGAAATTCTGGTGTTTCTTCCTCTCCTTATAAGAGCACTAATCCCATCATAGGGGCTCCACCCACATGCCCCATCTAAACCTACTTACCTCCCAAAGGCCCCACCTCTTTAAACCATCCAATGGGGATTGGAGCTTCAACATACGAATTTAGAGAGGACAGAAACATGCATTCCTTAACCAGTAGGTTCACAACCAGTTAGAAATTACATTGCAAATAGCAGATCTGGGGACGAAATCAGTTTTTGTTTGTTTCTGTTGTTGTCCCGTTTTATTTACTCCCAAATCAATACATTTAGTCATCACTATGTCAGTTGCCTTGAAAGGAAAAACAATATTTCATGCATTTTTTTCATGTGGCCATAATGAGATCTGGAGATATCTTAACAAATATGTGAACAAAGTTTTCAAAAAGAAAAAGAATTATTACTTATATCACTTTATTTGTGGCAATTAGTCAAAGTTAAACTTACTAAGCATGTGCTAACTGTCAGACATCATTCGAGGCACTGATAATACAAAATACAAGAAGTGGTTACTGCCTCCTGCAGCTATTAATAATATTAATTATAAATTAATTGAGTTCCTTCATTAGATAATAAAAGAAAACAAACAAATAATCATAAATTCTGATATACACTATAAAGAAAACAGAGATTTTTTGATAAAGAATTATAAACTCTTAGGTGGTATTATGAGAGACGATTTCTCTGAGACCGTAACATTTAAGCCAGCAGAGCTTTATAATCATCAGGATAATTCGATTATGCATTGCCCAAACAGGAACACATTCGAAAATGAAAAGGGCACTTTTAATAATTATGCAGGGTTTCAGGGCAAACTGTAATATATATGCACCCTACTTCTAAGCCACGGTAAGGAGTATGGGTTATTTTCTAAATGCAATAGGAAGATACTAATGTGTTTTAGCAGGGCAATGTTTATTATCTGATTTTAAAAGTTCTAACTGCCAGTTGGGAAATCAATGGGGTGAGAGGCAAGAATGGAGATAGAGAAAATATTCTAAGAATATTATACCCATCTAGACAGGAGAGGAACAGTAGCTTAGATTGATAAGGCAGTGAAAGTACAGAAAATTAGCCAATTCAAGATAAATTTTAAAGACTACAGCAAGAATAGTGAAGTTATACAAAATATTACTTTTGCATTTTAATTCATATTTTAAGAAATATATAAGAAATTATCCTAAAGCCTTGTCCGTTGGTCTGGAAAGGAACTTCTCAACCTTATTCACAGAGCTATAAACATGAAGAAGAAATTATTCACCTGTATCAAAAACCATAAAGTAAAAAAAAAAAAAAAGAAATTAGCCACTAAATTATCTTCCCTTTCTTCTCTACCAACTTCAGTTTTAGGGTTTTTTAAAATCTAATGTTTATCAATTTGTAAGTTTGCATACATTTGTTATGAAGGCTGCTAATCTTTCATCTGTCACATGGGCAGCAAATATTTTCTCCAGCCTATTGATTTTGTTTTGGGGTCTTTGCCATTTAAAATATTTACTTTGTGTATAGGAAAATATATCTAACCTTATGGTGTCTGGGTTTTCTGATGTAGACAAGTTTGTCCCTATTTAAAATATCATATAAATATACACAAAAATGCAATTCTATTATTTTATGTACTTATTTGTTCACATTTAAATCTAATATTGTCTCTATTCTCCTTGGTGTTTCTGAATGTCATAAATTTTTTGAGACGGAGTCTCACTCTGTCACCTGGAATGCAGTAGTGCAATCTCGGCTCACTGCAACCTCCACTTCAGCCTCCCAAGTAGCCGGGATTGCAGATGCCCACCACCACACCTGGCTAATTTTTGTATTTTTGGTAGAGACGGTGTTTCACCACATTGGCCAGGCTGGTCTCGAACTTCCAGCCTCAAGTGATCCACCCGCCTTGGCCTCCCAATGTGCTGGATTACAGGCAAGAACCAACACTCCTGGCCTGAATGTCATAAATCTTTACTTTCACCTCTAACCAATTCCCAAATCTCCAGTCTATCTATAGCCAACTATCTGCTGTACATTGTCACTGATATGCAAAATTGAAAATTAATGTCAACATTTTCCCCTATTTAAACAAGAATCTGCTCTTCCTTCCTTACATACTTATTATATTAGTGGGATATTCATTCTATAAGCCTCCTACTGGTGAAGCTTTGGTTTGACTTCTCCCTCCCTTTACCCAACACTCTGCCCATCAGCACCACTGGTCTAATCATGCATTAGATGTCATAGCTTCTGCCTGCAAAACGTGTCGTGCATCCAACCTTTTCATTTTTTCCCCCTTTTTCCTGGTGCCAATTTAATTCAGGCTTACATTATTTACAACCTGAAATATTTATGGCAGAAGTATTTTCCTAAACTCCATGATGGACCAAATTAGGCCATTATTGTTTCATAAATTTTTCACGATGTCCTTTTATTTTTAAAGTCAAAATTCACTGTTCTTTATTTAATGTCATTTAGTGACGAGAATGTACATATGTAGTACTGTGTGGTGGACGAGGGTTTAAATGTCCATTTATTTATTCACAAGTGTATTTTAAACATCTACTATTTATCAGGCAAGAGACTCTAGATTCTGTGGATTCAGCATTGAAAAAAATGAAATAAAATGAAGAAAGTTCCTGCACTCATGAAACACATTTTAGTGGCTACATCTGGGTTTGAATCTTGGATCCAGCATTTTACGATTTGTGATCTTAGATAAGTTAACTTTTTTAAGCCTCTGTTCTTTTAGCCATAAAATAATTTTTTAAAAGATGGGGAGGAGGAAGAGATACAATGTATAACATGTAGACTCTTGTAAGAAATAGAAATTAGATAGGTTGAGAGATCATGTGATTCATCCAATAAATGTTGGCTCTTGTTTTTCCTGACCCATATGTTTTGTTTTTGTCCCAAAGCTAGGCTTACCTCTCCCACATACTGGGGTTAATTCATGCTTTGGCCCTTATCACCTTTTCCAATTTATTACAAAATTACATGCTCTATTTTAATATTTGCTTTCTTTTTTTTTATTTTGAAAACTTGTTGAACTTGCATCTATACTTTAAAATGAAGCAGAACTTAAAGAACTCAAAGATTATGAAGAAGACTCAGTACCTGGGAATAAAATTGAGAATAGGACTGGGTGTAGTGGCTCACGTCTGTCATCTCAGCACTTTCGGAGGCTGAGGTAGGTGGTTCACTTGAGGTCAGGAGTTTGAGAACAGTGTGGCCAACATGGTGAAACCCCATCTCTACTAAAATACAAAAATTAGCCAAGCATGGTGGTGGGTGCCTGTAATCCCAGCTACTCGGGAGGCTGAGGCAGGAGAATCACTTGAACCCGAGGTAGAGGCTGCAGTGAGCTGAGACTGTGCCAGTGCACTCCAGCCTCCAGCGAGGCTCCCTTTCAAGGAATTAATTAATTAATTAAGAATAGCAATAAATATGAAAATAACTAAATTTTAGCTTTCTTTTATGACTACATAACCAATCTCAAACATTATTATTTGCTTCCCCAAACTAGGAGAGTTTAAAATGCAGATTCTCCCCACCCTCCTCTTCCCATTCAATAGAAACTGAGAAAGAAGGATCTTATTCAGGTCTTCACTCCATTTGTGGTTCACATCCAGTGGCTGAAAGGTTAGAAAGCACTCACTCCACCAATAATGATCAAGCACCTATAAAGTACCAGGAGCTCTTACAAACTCTAGGGAAATCCTGGCTCCTGTTGTCATGAATTTTGCATTCTGAGGTAGGAAATATGGCTCTGATGCCTGCTGGGGCAGTGGTAGCAACCTTTAGTCCATGTGAATACAGGCATCCCTTGGTATGCATGGGGGATTGGTTCCAGGACCTCCCACCAATACCAAAACCCACAGATATTCAAGTTTCTGCTAAAAAATGGTGTGTAGTATTTGCATATAACCTATGCAGATCTTCCTATATACTTTGCATCATCTCTAGATTACTTATAATGCCAATGTAAACACTATATAAATAATTATTATACTGTATTGTTTAGGGAACAATGACAAGAAAAACATCTGTACATGTTCAATACAGACACAATGTATTTTTGCTCTGCTCTTGGTTGAATCCACAGATGCGGAACCCATGGACATAAAGGCCAACTGTACACTTAGAGCTACAGAGGATCTTGGAGGTCATCTAGACAATTTCCACCCTAGTATAGAAATCTGTATACTAGAGCATCTCTAACAGAACCTTTCATTCAACCCTTTTTTGGATGTCTTCAGCCACAGGGAGCTCAGTACTTCCCTTCCCACTTGTAAAAGTTTTGAGTGTTAAAAGTTCTTACATTTTTCTGGCTTTTCCAATATTTAATAGCAGCTTTATATCTCTTTCCCAATTTTCACAACTACACAGCTCCCTAAATAAGTTAAACATAACCAATCTTTCAGTCATTCCTAAATGTAACATTGTTATCAGTATTGCTAATGTCCCTTCAAGATTCTTAATTCTTTAAAATATTCCCTGACCAGTGAATATTCTGACTTATCAGCTCAGAATATCATGAACTATGACTTCCTGTTTAAGCCTTTTAGGATTGAAATAATCCTAAATGCCGTGGTCACCCTACCTGGTTGGCTTATATTAAAACTTTGCCTCTTTCAGGATATTTGTTGTCATTCCTATTCCGTGGTACAGCTCAACCTGAGGGGTGCTAATGTGTCAGAAAAACCGGTAAGCAGGCAAGCCTAAGTGGAATCTGATGTCAATTCTTGAGATTGAGGAGAGTGCTATGTGACCGATTGTCATTTAAATTAATCAAAATGTAACTATCAACTTAGAAAATCCTTCAGGCCCAGAGTGATAAGCAGAGTTTCAAGCTTATAGGAAACCAGACCTAATCATTCAAATAAAATTACTGATACTGTACTTCATATGAGCAAGGACATTACAGTAATGTATTATTATTATGCCACTTGAAATATGATTATTTGCTGGCAGATAGGTTACAAAACCATCAGATTATATATACACTTGCTTTGTGAGTTCTTAGAAAATACTGACTTCTTTCATTCAAATTCTTAATATTTATTTTAAATAAACAGGCTCCATTCAGTTGAAATAAATGTGAAAATTATTAGAAACATTCAACAAACCAGTTTTTAAATTTTTAGAAAGATCCAAAATGTCCCGGGCCGCCACATTATAACCAATGATGAGCATTTAAAGAGAAAATACAAACTTTTGTATCATCATATATAGAGATTATATACATGGTTTTGAAAAACGAAATAACGTGGAGTCTTCTAATTAATAATTTCTCCAAAAATACTCAGAAGGAATTAAGAAATATGTTCTAAGCAAAATTATGCCTCGTTGAAACCACAAAACAAAGAGAATATTAAAATGTATGGGGGGGTAAATACTTTTTATACACGTGTTGACTACGTTTTTCAAGGATTACAGATATTGCAGCATTAAAAAAAATTTCAGAATTCAATAAATGTTTAGAAAGTTAAAATTACATAAATGTTTAAATTTTTGAATTTTGAAATTCCTGTTTACTCTAAGGAGAAATAGAAATCTAAAATGATAACAACAACAATAATAATTACACAATGTTTACAAAGCCTTTGGAATTTTCAGTATTCCTGTGTCTCTGCTTGAAGCAACAAAATTAAAATGATATAGTCACAATTTGTTTTTTGACTATTTTATGTTCAGTAATTTTTAATGAAGCGACTAAATTAGGCATAATTTTGTACAGCTTTAACGTAGTTATTATGATGAATATATTTTACTTGATTAAAAATGATAAAACCAGGGAGCCTTAAATATTATCTTAAAAGATTAACTGCTGTGTCAATTACAAATCTAGGAGAAAGATATTTATAAAGGAATAACTATTCTGAACAGTAACTTCCTTTTGTTCATTTCATTTAATTAATGACTCAATCAACTTTCACTCTTAATACTAAAATTTTCCTAAATTACACACTGGTTTGCAAATGGGATGGCATATAGCAGGGCTACGTCAATTTAACACTGGTGAAAATTCAGCAGATAATTCATTTTTTATTTAATCAGGAAGGAAAAAACTACTTGGCAGTGTAGAGCGACCTAATTAACTAAATAACTGCCAATTCTACATTGTACTTTGTGTTACATGACATATCATGAATAAATACCAGTCAAAAATCAAATTATTTGGATACTTAAATGATGATGAGGCCTGCTGCGCCAACAGGTATGCTAATGAGTAGACATCCTCCAGCCTCAAGGCTAGTGAATGAGGCAAATGTTTTCACCTCCCAATCTTTTAGGGTGTTCAATTAACTCAAGAATTTAAGAAGTTCCCTACTATTGGGAAGGAAGTAGATGTAATCATCTATATGCTTATTTTGTCAACTGAGGAGGAAAAACTTGCAAAGGCACAGTTTGGATATATGTATTAGATTTTTATCAATATACAAATAAATGGTCATAGATGACAATTTTCATCTAAGGAATACAAGTAAGTTTATCTATGCTCAGTTACCAATCGCCTCTAACTGAAGTTTTCCTTCTAAAACCTTTCTAAAGAGCACCCTACAATCACACCTTCTAGCAACAGCCATTTCTCTTGAATTAGTAAGGTGGCTACACCGCCAATTTGAGCTGTTCTCCTTCAGTCCTGTAGTCCATAGCCAGGGGAGTCTCCAATGCTAATAAAAATCAATTTCCCAGACAAAAGAACACATACACGTTTTTTTGTTTGTTTGTTTGTTTTTTTAGAAGAGGGTCACGGAGCATCTCACAGACGTTTTTAAAGGAAGGGGACAGCTACTTGCATGGGACTGCATTTTAGTTGTGCTAAAAGTGATGAAAGTGGGTTTGCATTATTCTACCACCAACACCCAAACCACCTGCCCACGGAAACCCCTGCAGGAGACCGAAGTTTACCCAAACAGCGCTCGGCAAAGCGCTGCCATAAATTCAAAACTAACTCTGCCGGGCCCGCGGGGGTTGCGAGACAGGGACCGAACGTGAAACCCGGGGAGCCCCGCGTCTCTTGCCTCCGAAGGTTTTCCGTGATCAGTGTCCCCTTCTCTGCTGGAGTCGGAAGTGCCTGTCACCTGCGGATCTGCCCGACTCTCCCGGTCGGCCCTTCTCCTCTGCCCAGTTCGGACAGTCTCGAATTCCCCGTCGCAGCCCCGGCCGCCTCGGACTCCCTGGTCCCCAGCCCCCGCCCCACCCCCAGTCTCCACCGCGTCCCCTCCCCGCAGTCCCAGCCTCTCCAGGCGCTGCTGGGCGCTGATTGGCGGCTGCGCTGACAGCAGGCGGGGCCTGGAAGTCGCGGCCAAGCCCGCCCTCGCGTATAAGCCCCTCTCAGCGCTCTCTCTCCATCTCTCCCCTCTCTTTCTCTCTCGCTGCTCCCTTCCTCCCTGTAACTGAACAGTGAAAATTCACATTGTGGATCCGCTAACAGGCACAGATGTCATGTGAAAACGCACATGCTCTGCCATCCACACCGCCTTTCTTTCTTTTCTTTCTGTTTCCTTTTTTCCCCCTTGCTCCTTCTCCCTCTTCTTTGTAACTAACAAAACCACCACCAACTCCTCCTCCTGCTGCTGCCCTTCCTCCTCCTCCTCAGTCCAAGTGATCACAAAAGAAATCTTCTGAGCCGGAGGCGGTGGCATTTTTTAAAAAGCAAGCACATTGGAGAGAAAGAAAAAGAAAAACAAAACCAAAACAAAACCCAGGCACCAGACAGCCAGAACATTTTTTTTCCACCCTCCCTGAAAACAAACAAACAAACAAACAAACAATCATCAAAACAGTCACCACCAACATCAAAACTGTTAACATAGCGGCGGCGGCGGCAAACGTCACCCTGCAGCCACGGCGTCCGCCTAAAGGGATGGTTTTCTCGGCAGAGCAGCTCTTCGCCGACCACCTTCTTCACTCGTGCTGAGCGGGATTTTTGGGCTCTCCGGGGTTCGGGCTGGGAGCAGCTTCATGACTACGCGGAGCGGGAGAGCGGCCACACCATGCGAGGTAAGCGAGTCTGCGGGCACCGAGGCTCCCCGAGTCCGGCCAACTCCAGCCAGACGGGGAGATGGGGGAGGGGAGGGCACCCAGCAGAAAGGGAAAGAGGTTGCCCAGGCGCAGTTCCCCGAATTCGCTCTCGCAGGTGAGGCTGCAAATGGCCTGGGCGTAGAAAGTTGCGGGAAGGTGTTGATGTCTTTCGGGAGTTCTGGAAGGACGCGGGAGGGCGCTTTTTTGGAGAGGGGAGACAGGCTAGTTGGTTCCTACCAGTCCTTGAGTTGCACTGAATCTTTTTTGCTTGTCGCTCTCGGGTGCGGAAGCGGACGCGGGATGGAGAAAGCCGAAAGAGGGATGCCTCTGGACAGGAGCAGTTTGGAAGCGCCCGGCGCGCAGTGGTCGCCCGCCGGGGTTGGGCGCGCGGGGCGCACCGGCCGGGGGCAGGGTGGACACGCGCGGGCACACACTTGCCAGGTTACGAGGCCCACTAGCGTCCTGGCCAACAGGCATGTCCCTTCGCTGGAGTAGTAAGCAGAAGAGCAATGCTGCGAGGCTGGACGCGGCTGAGGAAGCAGTTAGTTCTCCGGCGCGCGCCTTCGTGCCGGCGCTGCGCCCTGGCCAGGTCCTCGTGCCCGAGCCCGCGCGGCCCAGGCAGTAGTGCGACCCTGGAAAAGTTGTAATGAGAAAGTTCTGGAGGCTTGGAAAGGCCACACTACTCACGGCCGGAAAGTCATGGGCTCCGGCTCTTTTGTCAGATAAAGGGCCGGTAGTGGAAGAAGGTGCTGGTGCACCCTCGGGCCAGGACCCTCGCAGTAGCAGGCGGTGGCGGTGGCGGCGGCGGGACCCCGGGGCGAGCTGGGGTCTGCGGGGATGCGCGCCAGGGAAGGTAGCGTTACGCTTGCTCCGGCTGGACTCGGCCTCTCGAAGGGCTGGAGAGTGGGTTTCGGGGAGTCACTTGGTCTCCTCTCCTGCCTTGCCGGAGACCTCAGGTTTCCTTCGCGCTGTGCTCGGCCTTTCTTCACTCTTTTACTGAAGAGCCAGGCGGGTGTCCGCTTGACATGGGGATCTGTGCAAGCTCTGGGCACCCACTCCCACCCCCAGTCTCTCTTCCTGGCCACACCGCGGTTAATCGGGGGCTCTTCTCTATCCTTCGCACGTACCCCTGGGTCTTCACAACAGAAAGTTAGTAACGGCCAGCTCCAGACCTTCTTGCATCCCAGACCCGGAGAGAGGTGGTCTAGGCAGGGAGCACTTGGGAGAGTTGGGATGCAATCACTGGTCTCCTCCTTCCACTGAAAGTGATCCTCTCCCACCTAGTCCCCCTAACGCCACTAGAGGAGCACCCCAGGAGGCAGCGGGTCTCACTCCCACTCCCTCCCGCATCCGGTGAGCCCCGAGCCTTGACTCAAGGGTTTGCTGGCTGGACGCTGGGATGTGTCAGGAAAGGGAAGGAGAAGAAGGAACGGAGAGAGATTGTCCATGGGGGAGGGGGTTGACTGTAGATAAGAAACAAGGACGTCCTGATGGGATGGTCTTGATTGGCCGGCTCGCTGGGAGTGGGGCACCCGAGTGTGTGCGCGCTGGCTTCAGCCGATTGTCCCGGTTGGAGGTTGGTTACATGCTTCACTGTCTAAATTCTTTCAAGAAACTATACCTGGGCAATTGGCGAGTAGAGAACCTTGGCTTAGTAAGAGACGCCCAGTCTTTTGTTTTTCTTTTTCTAGCCCATCTCACCATCCATCCATTCTTTCGGTTTCCCCCGTCCCAGTCTGGAGCTGCCAGTTCGTCCCTCCCCTTCTTCCCTTCTAACTTTCCCCCTGTGGCTGGGTTAATACTTTCTGAACGTCGGAAACAATGCGCCACCTCAGCTCGGACCCAGCACTAGGACCTAGGGCATAAAATCCGCTCACTCCTTACATCGTAGAAGGAGTGAGGCGCGGGGTGGGGATGGGTTGTAGCTTGATCTAGCCTCTCCTGAAGGAGCAGTTTGCAGATGACTGTCCTGATTCGCCACGGCGGTCGCTTTGAGGACTCCAGAAGCTGGAAGGATTGAAAGCCAGGCGCTGGTCCTCATGCTCACCTTGAGAAAACCAGTTTAAGCCCACAGACCTATCAAAGAGGGCGCCAGCCTCGCCAGGCGCCTGATGACCCCTTACAACTTCTAACTTGAGGCAGCTCTAAGGCGGCCTTAGGGGAACGCGCTGGAGGAAATGTAAGCTTAAAAGATGACCAGGTCGCTCTATCGCCATTCCTGGTTGCCCTTTCCTGACCCCTAGTGTCTTTCCTTACTACCTCTTCATATTTTCCCCGGACAGTGCCCTTCCACAGTATGAGAGGCTGTTCCATAAGAATGGGATTGAGAAAAGATCCAGGCTACTCTGACGTCTTGTGGAGTTGGGGGTTGAACTTGAGAGTGAACTTGAGAAGTGAAAGCGGGAAAAGAATCAGCTTTCGCTCGTGCAGGGCTACTAAGCACCCTATGTTGGGAGAGGAGCCGTTTTTGACCTGGGCTTTACCGTGGGCCCACTGCATTTCCCTCATCCACACGCGCGCGCTTTCCATTCCCAGGTGGTCCTAGTTAGCGCCTGGGCTCCACAGTTTGCAGCTGACAACTGTCCTGAATCAGGGCGCTTTGCGCGACGGAAAGGTGATCTGGGATACAGTGGTCTCCCTCGGGGCCAATCCGGCAAACCTATTCCCACCCCCTACTCCTCCCCCGCCTAGGGCATTTAAGAGACTTTATCCCCAGGGAAGCTACGGGGAAGGAAAGGGGTTAAGAGTCCCTGATGGCTGACGTCCTTGTCCTGCCCCATGGCTGAACTGAGTCCCGGACACAGCGCAGTGGCTTACTCTAGCCTGGGGCGGAGGAGGTTGTATTTGGTGGCGCACAAAGCCTTTCATCCTTTGTCTGTGAGAGGGTACCACAGAAGTTCTAGAGAGGCTTCTCCGTAGATTTCATTACTGAAAGGAATAACTTCTGAAGGCGGAAGGGAGGACCTTTAATTGGGCCCATCACTAGGTGAGAAAGAAGTGAGCCGAGGTGTGGGTTTCAGGGTTCCTTCTTGAAAGATCTGTGGGCTGTTTATTACACAGGGGCGCGGAAATGGTCGGATTTTTCAGTCCTGCCTCCACGGAAAACCCTGCTTCCAAAAACAGGGGCACAGATGTCGTCGCAATCAATAGGTGATTGTCGCTGGGGCGGATTAGAAATCTGGTTTTATGCTTTCTATAAACAAGGATTGGGCTTGGCTTTTTTAAAGTCTACTTTTCCTCTATTATTTGCAGGTAGTTAATTTTTACGAAGTGCTAAACTTTAGAAAAGAGGCTTCTCGCTCTCAGAGGTATGGCAGCCCTTCAGAAGTATGGAGCTCTGAATGTCCTGCTGGCAGGGCCTTTAGATTACCTAAACAAGTTCTCTCTCTTAATTTCCTTCACAAGTTCCAATTAAATATTTCTAACCAACATTCCACCTCCCGCAATTAAAAAAATATTGCTGGAAGGACATCTCTGTTAGTAGTCCATTAATAATTGCTCATTAAGTAATCATCAGTAAGCTGTCTTCATTCCAAGAAATGTAATAATTGAAACAGTTTAAAAAGAAATCCTAAAGATGTATTTCAACTATTGTTGAAATAATATATAGCCATAAAAATAAAATATTTTCTTAAATGGTTACATCCAGCGACTCTCTCCTCCTTCCTCCCCCAGCATCATGGGTGAGTTTGTAACAAGTATTATGACACAGAAGTGCTTGACATACTGGACTTCTGGGATAGGTATTAGTACCACCAAGGCTTTTACTTTTCTATATTTTCTAACAATCACGAATTGGGAAACCAGGAGGAAAATGTAGATGAAGAAATTTTGAACAGCAAACTTTATAAACCTGAGGGACACAAGATTAAAACTCCTTTCTTTGCATTTACTTAAAACTTACTAATCTTTGGATTTTCCATCAACCACAATATAGCTTTTGCTCATTAGAGAATCCCTAACAGATGAGTTTTTGCATCATTATTAAAGTGGTTTATGTGATCATTTAATATAAATAAAAACATTATTTTATACTCTTAACCAAATATGAATGTTAACATTGACTTATTTTGGCAGCAATTTGATAATACTAAACTATGATCAGCCATAAAAACAACTATTCAGGAGTGTATTTGCATAGATTATATTTTAAATTTAAGTGTTTCCAAGCCATGAAACCTAATTTTTCAGGAACAAAAATTTTGCTACACCAAATTACAAAGTTTTTGGGTTGGTCTTCACGAAAATGACATTTAAATCTCATAATAATACCTCCTTTTTTCCCCCAAAAGTAGCGTATACACAGTTGTCAACAGGGATTTAATATGATTTGATACAGAAAGCTTTTCTACATAAAAAGATAAGTAAATTGCTTTTTCAGCTATGACATCACCGTTTATAAACCTGTATTCACCTTTTAGAAATACAGGACGGCCTATATGGTTTTTAGACCTCTCATTACAATAGTTCAAAGATATAAAAGTATAAATCACAGCGCATTACTAGATTATTCCATTGCAATGAATAATACACCTCTAATTTAAAGTACATATTACAGCATTCAATTAATTGTTTAATATTATAACTTTAAAAATTATTAGTTAAAAAATTGTATATGCATGGGTCTGCTGGGATTCTGCAAATTTGTATATAAAGTGCGGCTTAAAATTGTGAACAATAATATCAGTGCCACTGTGCACTGGTGAAATTTAAGCCTTACAAGTAAACATATTAGGAAATAAGAATCAATTCCAAAGTGAAGACTGACAAATTCTGGCCAAATTGAAACACATCAAAGGTTCATGAGCACATACGTTGTGAGTGCAAAAGTTATTAGTGATCGAGGTGACATTTTAATAATATGAGGATAATTTCTTAAGACTAAACTATTTCTGTATTTATTCTACAAAGACAAAAAAAGTAAAGGCTTTATTTATACTGGCATTCATTTAATTAACATTAACAAAACATTTATTGTGATGTTAAAAATATATAGAAAAGTAAATATTAGAAATGGAAATTGTGCTTAATAATTAATGTATGTTTTATATTCTAGATGTAGTTCTCTTATTCTATCTATTCTTGTCTAAAGGATAGAAATCAAGCCGACTAATGAAATAAGTCTTTTGTGATATAACGAATGATGACCTTTGAAGAAATAAGCACTCTAAACAAAAAGTATTATTCCTGTAATTTTGTAATCATCTTCCAATTACAGCTTTTTGCAAATATTTATCTTGCTTTGAATAGAATCTCTGACTTAACAGAATCCCCAGCAGATAATAGCAGTCTTTGGAGGCGTCTGTTGATACACACTGATACGCAATATGTATATGTATGTGCCTATAACCACCCACTCAGACAAGAAGAATGAATATTTGAGAGAGAAAATCATTCTTATCTTTGCTTTCACAATCCAGACTTCCAAACTCAAATATATTTAGAGAAACAGAGCAACTTTCCAGAGCATTCAAAGGGAAGATATGAATACACGTGGTACTAGAGTCGCATAAAAAAGAAACTGTTAATAACATCTATTTATAAATAATCTACACAAAACTCCATTATACTACCTAATGATAATTAGAGGGAAAGGGAATCAAAGAATTCAGGACTGCCAAGTAAATAAAATATTCCCTCTCAAATTAAGCAACAAATTCATAGATAACAAGGTTTATGCCATGAATTTGAAGGATGTCTCCTTTGTAGCGCAAGACAAAGGAAGCATAGAGGAATAAATATTGATTGAACTAATCATCTGATGAATAGAAATGAGATTTACCAGTGCACCAATATAATAGGCTATGTTAACTAGTTCTTTCATAGCGCATATGCTGCCCTTTCAACCCCTGACCCCATCCATTCAATTCTTAATGAGGGAAACCACAGGTGTTATAACGGCATTTATAGTGAATCAAGCTACATATAATAACCATGTGGTTAACTAATGGCACTGGGGGTAGATTCTTATGAAAGGAAATATTGTGATCATAATGTGACAAAATTATTGTATATTTCAAACCACTTAGAATTTTGGCTTGCTCAGGTAACCTCTAAAGTATATCTACGTGGCCATTAATATCTCAAGTCCCAGATTTGGTGGCTCTGTAATAAGTGCAAATTTATTAGTGCATATCTGAGGAGCAAGAATTATTCAATATATATTCTACCCTCATTGTTGTACACCTTGCATAGTAAGCATTTAAAACATTAAAAAATAACACTTAGAAGGTACAGTATTTTATACTCAATATGTCATGCATGCTGCTTGGTTAGTAATTTTATAAATATTGTAAATAGGTTACAACTTTATAGTAATAATTAAATGATACATTTTGTGTTAAATTTACATTAGAACATTCTTGAAATAGGCATGTTTTTACAAAAGCCAAAACGAACATCTTGCCTTTGTCAAAATATAAGGCTAAAATCTTACTCAAAAATATGCTCTTATAAAAGAACAAAAGTAATTTGCTTTGACTTAAGCATGTTCACCTCTGCGTAGTAAGTATTTTATTAACTGGCTGGGTATGCTGACATTAAAATTACTAGAATGGGTATTTACTAATGTCATTTTTGTATGATTAGTTATGATATCATGTGGTCCTGGCTAATTTAGAGGAATCACGGACATCAGTAAAGAAAGATCAAATTAATCTGGTTGTTTACTAAATTATGCTTTTCTTACTACCCTTCTTATTACTTTGTGCTCATATAAACCAAATATCTTGGCACTGTGGAGTATATGAAAAACTTGGGATGCTTAAAGAAAACTGTTACATAGTTTACCTCATAGTAAAGCTTTTTTCAATAAATAATTGCAATAAATTAATTTGAAATTGTGTATTTAAAAAATTCTCACTCAGCTGCCCAATATAGAATTATTCTTTTAAAGACTGCTATACCATTAACTAAATTTCACTAAATTATGTTGTAATCATGTGACAACCAGAGATGTACAATATTTTAGGACTGAATTAGATGTACAAATGGTATTCTGAATTTAAGCACAAAATTATCCTTAAAAAAGAAACAACAAGAGCTTTTTAAAAAGGCCTTGGCATTTATAACCAGAACTTGGCATGAAATAAATGAGTATTATTAGCTGCAAAAAATGCAGATTTATTTAATTTTAATTTTCTGACCAGCTTTGTTTTGTTTTGTTTTGTTTTAATATTTTCAAATACAAATGTCTCTCCTTATCTGAAACCAGCTAAGCTTGATTCTCATCTGTTCTGAAAACTTTGTCAAACTCATTGATCAACTCATTTTTAGGAGCCTAAATTAAGATATACTTTCAAGTACAAGAATGATAACATCTTCCCCAAAATATTTCAGTTTTAATCTTAAAAGGAATAAGCTCAAAGATGATGTCATCTTTTACAGCCATATATATAAAAAGAAATGTACTTGACTCACATATTTATTTATTAAAGATTTACTGAATACATCCACCCAAAGTGTAAGGTACAGGGCTGAACCCCAGGGATCCTCAGGTTGATAAAGCACAGTCAGTAGTAGAAGCTAGGATCAAAGAGACAGCAGAATGGAACATGGCAAGGACGCTACCAGAAGGTCGGACTAGCTCTCTAAGGGGAAGTGCTGTTTGAGATGGGCCTCTAAAGATAAGTAGAACTCCCTCTTTGGGTTAATTTGTTCATCATAAATGAGGTCTATTAAATTACTGTTAGTTGTACTCCTCAGTTGCCTTATACAGTTGGTGTTATGTGAAATTGAGTTTATAGTAGAACTATTCCAAAAACAACATAACCTGATGTAGCACAAATAATAGTATTGCTCTCAAAACTTTTAGTAGTAAAATTATTCTCAAGTGACAATTGAAAACAAAATCCTTTAAGGCAATTTTTAAAATTACAAAAAGAAAGTATATTGAAGGTGAGATGAGTATCAGTGTAAGGAAGAGGGTATAGCTTGTTTTAAAAAAAGTATCACCAAGAAAAAGAAAACGTAAAAATACTTTATAATATCCATATACAATTGTTTTTATAAGTAAAATTCTTATTTATTTTTTAAAAAAGGAAATGACTGATGTATATTGAGTTTCATTTTCTTTAATACTATAATCTGAAAGTAGCAATATCTGCTCTAGAGAGTACCTTAGATTACTAGATATCAAGTAGAATAAAACCCATTGAAGTAATAGAGTATGTAGGCCGTGTCTGAGGGCCACAATGATGTTCTTCAAATTCTTCCATTCCACATACTTGGAAGTAATACTGTAATCTGAAAATTAAGTTGTAAAATCAACACTTGCTGACTTTTGAGCTATTCGCTTTCTTCAGCATATTTAAAGAAGGAAAATTCTGGAGACTCCTACTAATAAAAACCTGAGTATGAGAGGCAAATATTAGCTGGTTCCATCCCAGCACTGTGAGTGAGTTGCTGATCAGGCTGAAAAAAGTGTCCACTACAGTCCTCAGTTAAAGCTTAGTCATTTTGAAAGGATAGTTTGTCATTCTGGTCTTACACATTAGCTCTTGTGAACTTAGTTAACATGGGTCCTCGTACTAATGTCTGATTTACTCTGAAACACTGGTAATTTCAAATTTCTGAGACCGCAAAGCTGATAAACAGACTCTGAGCTGGGATAAACTCACATAAGCAAATGCCTCCATTTGAAACTTGCAGGCAGCCAAACTGTCACTCTTGGCCATAACCCTCTGCATCAGCATGAATCTCATCTTCAAATTTCCACATAGTGGGCAGGACCACAGAGTCATGCCTTTTAAGTCCTGAAACACAAATAATTGTTTTAAATGCTGAATATTAACTAGAATATATTAGACTGAGGAATTGTGCCCTTCTGTTGTAACAATATCCAGATAACATAGTGGCTATGGTAATTCCGGATTTTTCCTTGGAAATAGAAGAATTCAAGAAGCGCATGAATGATTTCATTTCTTGAGGTTTTTCCAAAAAGTTGAAGGCTTGGAAGGCTCCTGTAACTTTTACTAGCCTTGATTAAACAGCTATTTAATAAGACAACCAGTTTTCTGGACACTCATTCCCCCACGCCTTATTGTAATTTGTCTCTGGTGTTCCTAGGTAATGTGACAATGGACACATACAACCATTTCATGTTATGCCTGGGCCAGTGTACTATTCTGGTTGGTGAATGGAGGCTAAACTGTTGGAGAACAGTCGTTTTACTTAAAGTGTTACATATAACTTGAGTCTAGTGTTTTTACTCTAGCTTTTATGTAAATATGCGTCATACTTAGTAAACAGTAAACCGTTATTTTGGTTTTTCCATTAAAAAGCAATTTAAAGACAATCTTATTAAATAGGATCAAAATGTGTTGTTGCCGGTAATTAGCTCTGAGAACATGAAATGCAGACATACTATTGTTATTTGCTTAGTGTAATGAAAATAAGTGAAACCAGTTGTATTTGGCAGGCTACGTTTAAAAAGTTTCATTTCACCTCTCCAAGGAAAGGATCCCATAGGGCTTCATATGAGTCTGTAATTCTGCATTAGTATGAAAACTCATATTCTAAGTTTCCAAAGTAAAAATTTTATCATATAGCTTGAACCAGAATAAACACTCAAATCATATTTAACCATCCAGCAGCTGTTGACTTCCAGAATCCAGAACTAAACAAGAACACACAAGTTTCAAGAACTTAGACATACTGAGTTTCTAATGAATAACTGGCTTTCATTATCATTGCCAGGACAAATAATAAAATTATTACACAGAACATTTCCTGTTAACTCGTAGATAAATTGTGCCTGGCACATGTAAAGGAATTAAAGACTTTTAAAGAAAGGAGAAGAAACCTTGTTCCAAATTTCCACAGTTGTTGAGTATGAGCAAATGCCACACAGTCTGGTAGAATAGAGGAACATTTGTTCAGGAAAAACACATCATATCGTTAAGGTACATGCTTCTTGGCAATACTTTGTTTTTTACAAAAATAAAATATTTTAAATAAATTATTTAGAATTTTTTAGGATCTCAACTTATTAATCTGTTTGCTCTAAAATTAAATTTAAAACAAACAGTTCAATATGCTGAGTTTTTTTCCCCACTTAAATGCTGACTACTTTTAATAAGCTTAATTCTAAGCACTTTTATCCTTGCATATATACTTTCATTCTTGTGATTTCAAAAAAGCTAGGTACCAAAGGAAAAGAGCTTTTGGAGTAAATTATCCCAAGGACAACTCAGAAATATCAATAATGAGAATCCTAGTCAGACAGCATTAATACCCTTCCAGTTGTGTTTTTGCTTTGCTTACTAATATAACCAAAGATAAGTTCTGGCTGTCACTCATGTCAGAATAAATTAAAATTTATGTGATTGGTTTTAGAAAGTGTTCTTTTGTAATAAAATAAATTGATTTGGAAATTTTTCCACCAAAATTGTACTGTATCCTTATGTTCATTAATGATTTTTGAAAGGTTGTCTAACATGGTTGATTTGTGTATTGATTGAGAGTAAAAGCCATACTTTTTAAAACTAAAATAATGCTTTAAAAGTAAAGGGAACTATCTGACAGAGTTGTAGGTGACACCTTCTATGGTGAAGACGATTTAAATGTAACTCAGCGAATCTTAAATATTGAGCACTTATGATGTCTAAGAAGAAATACCCTCCAAGATAACAGTCTCAAGCACAACAAAACTACATTTCTTGTAAAAGTCTTAAGGAATTCCTTAGATAATATTTGTTTCATTTGAATTTCTCAAATATTCAATATTGATTATGTCCCATTTTCTTAAATGAGAAAAATCGATGACTTGGTCATAATTATTTGTTAAAAGAGACTAACATCAAAATTTGACTGGAAACAAGGGTTCCTGCCTCCAAATCCAGTTCTATTTTTATTAATCTATGCTCTCCCTCTCTCTCTCTCTGGCCATACTATTTTTTGCCACCCCTGTATTCGTAGTAGATATCCCTAATCAACCATGGCATTCATACTTGCTAAGTCTGAATGCAACCTCCGCTACCGTTTGGCCAGCATTGGCCCTTAAGATAAAACTTGTTACCACAACTCTCACCAGTGTTTTGACCACATAAAGAATAGAGAATAATACAGTAAAACTATTATTTAATCACAAGATCCCCTTGGGTAAACCATAGCTCTCCACAGCCTTCACTCCCAAAATAATGATGATGGCATTTACCAATGTCAGGAAAAACTAAAATAAAATAAGTATTATAGAAAAATCTATAGATTCTGAACTGGATCTGTCTAGTCAAAATAATAGCAAATTCAAAGTATAAGTAGTAAATTTTTTATCTTTCCATAATTATTCCCTTGAAAGTTCCAAATATTTAATTTTATAAACAAATAGATCTCCTTTTATATGTATTTCAAAATTTTGAAAAAATTGCATATTTACAGATTTTTTTCCTCACTAAGAATCTGTATCCACTTTAAGGCAGCAATTTTATCAGAAGTAGCTATGAAGACAATAAAAAATTTCTCTTCATTCAATAGCCAACATGCATTTCTAGTTTGTGATGTGAATGCACTCATTTGACCCTCAGCTTGTCAATTCTTTCCTCTAGTTTTTATGCCTGTTAAGAGGCGGGTTCTCTATCTTCAGCTATAAGCATTTCAATGAAAAAACTGTGTTAATAGCCTAGCATACCACCATTTATCCACCTGAGTTTAATTAATTTTGTCTGATTCACTGAGACTGGAACTGTCATCAACACACTATTTAAGTCAAAGGCCTATTATAATCCTTCTATGTTGTGTACAAGCTTAAGATGTTTTCTTAAGGAAAGAAACTTGACAACATTAAGAAGGTGCCATGTCTAATCGTGCCCAGCATTATAAAGAAAAAAAAATTACATTTGACATTAATTCTAAAGAAATGCAGAGTTCTGCTCCTCCTTAACAATATTGCAATTTAATTTGTTTTGCATTTTGGCTGAAACATAATATTCCTTACATCAAGCTATCATTTATGTGGTTAATTTTTATGCTTTCAAATGAAGTTAATTTGCAATTCTTTAAAAGCATAGTTATTAGTCTACCGTTAGTGATTTTTCAGGCCTCTTTAATGTAAACTGTACTGTAAAAACATAGCTTGAAATACCAACCCTACTCTGTCATTTATTCTGCAGGACTCCAATTGATCGTATTATAGAATGGTCCTGACACCCACAACTTGACAAAATTTGACCACAGATGCTATTAGAAAGAAAATGAGCCACACTGGGTTTCTTCCTCTTATATTTAGTGTCTACTGTGTTTAACAATATCAGGTTGGAAAAGATTGTACACTTATCTCAGGTGATCCTCTTCGTTTTACAGCATGTAAAATATCTTCTTTGCTTGCTCCGTTTTAGATATAGTGGTATGTTTCTTCATATTCACTAATCCTGTCAGTCTGTTCTGCAGCTGCTCTTAAGGAAAATTCTGAAAACATTTAAGAGAGGAACTATGTAAACCTGAGAGGAGCTGACAGATGCAGTCTCATCTCTACAAAATGTAATAGTAGTTAAAATTTATAATAATCTCTTGCCTGTGTTTCGTACTCTATAGCTCTCAATAAGCTTATGTAGCCACTGTCTCAATGACACACCCAACAATCTTGTGAGACAGGCAGGACAGGTATGAATAGGAATGTGCCCAGAGTACCCAGATGAAAGAAAACTCTAAAATATAAAAGAGTGCTTTTTAAACAGTTTTAAAATGCAGTTTCCACACTTCAAAAAATTGTACCAAATCGAAAATATAAGTATTTAATTTATAAAAGGAGGAAATATAAGTGGTTAATAAACATTTGAAAAAAAGAGCTCAACTTCTCTTATTAAAGAATGCAAACAGAATGAGTAGCGTCTTCACCTGTCAAATAATAGCAGTTGTGATGACACCCTCATATTCTGTAGCAGGAATTTATAGTGGTACAGTCTTTTAACTTAAACCCTTAAAAATATCATACTCTTTAGCCCAGTAACTCACCTTCTGGGATCTTTCCAAAGAACTAAAGTACAAAAAGGACTTTATACCCAAAGACCTGCGCCTAAAAACGTATTGCAGCCTCACAGTGATGTTTTCAATAATATAGGGAAACCTTAGTTGTAATGCTCTTTACCACATACTTTCATGTAATATGTATTCACTGTGTATACTATTATATACTCATGATGTATTCAGTATACTTCACTAGCATTAAATCTCTACATGTACTTAATCATTTATTTTAGGTACTCGGGATAAAATGGTGAGCAAAAAAGACATCATCCTGATCTCACTAAACATAAAGACTAACAAAAAATAAGTAAAATGCAAAATTGTATGTACTACGTGATTTAAATTATATAAAAATCCATAAAGAGCAATTGAAGAAAACATAAACCCGTTATAAATCACCCCTTGATATTAACATCTTAGAAACTATTTTCTTCTTTTTTTTCTCTCCTTTCAACTTTTCT
Organism: Nomascus leucogenys; assembly: GCF_006542625.1. Taxonomy (NCBI): domain Eukaryota; kingdom Metazoa; phylum Chordata; class Mammalia; order Primates; family Hylobatidae; genus Nomascus; species Nomascus leucogenys. Next base: position 59,279,303 of record NC_044381.1, on the reverse strand, counting down.
CACACAGTCTCTCTCTGTATATTAGTTGTAAGTGTCAAAGTGTGGGAGGCGCAGGGACCCAGGCCTGTGGTCCTGGCACATAAGGAGTCTAGGCCAGGAATTCAAGACCAGCCTGGGCAACATAGCAAGCCCTCATCTATATAGCAAAAGAAAAGAAAAAAAAAGTGTCAAGGTGAATGAATGTTCAATTACTCTGGCATAGTAATAAGGCTATGCTTTATCTTTCACTCACTGTGTTTTAGCTCATCCATTTGCCTGAGGTCATCTAGTATGATAATAAAGTTAAAGTTGAAAGTTTAATGGCTCATTTATAAAATTAACTGATTTGATATTGGCACAACTACTCTTTCCTTCATCATCCAACATTTATCAAGGATCTATTATACACCAGACACTATCTTAAGGTTTGAAGATACACAGGTGAATAGGATTCCATCCCATACTCTGAAGACCTTAGAGTCTGGTCTTTTGGAGAACCGTATATTACAATTCACAATAGGTACTAGAAATAGCAATAATACAAGGGATAATAATAAGAAGAAGAAAAAGGAATTAAAAAAACTTTTTCCATCATTGAGAAAAGAAGAATTCTGCCTTATTAAATTCTTTTAACAGTGGATTAATACTGTGCTTTTTGTCTCTAAAGCCTCCTAATTGGGGAAATTTATTTTAAATGTTAGAGGAAAGATCAGGATACTCACACAGAAAAATTAGTCAGCTTGTCTTCAATTTGTCTCCATTAAACTAGCCTGTATCTATCCCCTGACAAAGCTGCAAGACTGCAATTCCTAAGGATGTTAAAGAATACCAACACAGACATACCAGTTCTCAAAATATAAGATGAATGATGAATTGATTCCCATTGGTGGAGTTGTGGGAATGCTTTAAATATTCCTACACTCTGTGGTAAATGAAAAATCTCAATTTGCTCATAAGACTGTTATAAACTCATTGGTATTTAATAGGGCAGAATTCATTATGATGTTCACTGCCAAAGTAGTCTTCATATATTAGTACTAACACCCCTAATGCAGTGATTCAAAACAGACAGTGATTTTGCCCTGCAGGAGATAAATGACAATATCTAGAAAAATGTGGAGTTGTCACAACTGAGAAGATGCTACTAACATCTCATAGGTAGAGGTCAGGAATGCTGTTAAACATCCTGCAATATACAGGACAGCCCACAAAGCAAAGAACAATGCTGTCCAAAATGCCCATAATGCTGAGATTGAGAAATGTTGCCCTAGGACTACATGAAGGTTTTCTGAATAGAATCACTTTAGGATCCTCAGTTTTTTTGTGTATTCTCTGAGAAAGCTGCTTCCTCTTTTCTGCCTCCCCCTTTACAATAATCTCACTTCCACTCCACAAAGAAAGATTGAACTCTCTCACTCATTTCAAATATTATTATGTGCATGGTCCCAACATGGAAAACTTCCATTGCAGTAAAAAACAGACAATTTGAAATATTGATTTTGATGCTGAGAAAATGATCAATTTTAACGAATGAGCAAAATTGTCTTTTGCAAGTCAGGTAGTTTTCCTTTACTTTCAATGAAATTGAAGGAAGATGTATTCAAATTATCAGTTATTGGTCATTAAAACAGTTTTTGATAATAGAATGCTACGTGATTGGAGGCATATATCTCCGAATAAGTTTAAAGAAGTGAGTTCAATTGCCATGGCAAAATTAGTTCCACCTTCCTCTGCATATTTTTGTGAATAAGTTTTTCAACATTTGTATTCCTAAAAGCAAAAACATAAATAGAATCGATGTGAAACCCCATTACATTCTAGTAGTAAATAATAGTCAAGCAAAAGTACCAGAATTAAGTGAAAGAAAAAAACCTCACTGTGGTCCAATAACAGATAATTTTTCTTTTAATATTTATTCTTATATTTAGTATTAGGTTGATGCAAAAGTCATTGCAGTTTTTGCCATTACGGCAGCAAAAACCACAATAACTTTTGCACCAACCTAATAAATACAAAATTTGTAATATATTTGTGTAATTTTTATCAATTGTGTTCTAGTGATAATGATAATAATTCAATCTAGAAGGAATTTTAACTCAGAACCTGTGTTCACAGAGAAAAAAATGGTTAAATCTAAAATATAGACTTTTTTTTTTTGGAGAGTGGTATAACCCAGTAACTAATAAAAGACTTTCAAACATGATAATTTAGACATTAGAATAAAATCATGTGCAGGAAGTGACAATATGAATTCAAGGAGAAAAATAGATATTGTAAAATTTCTGTAAAAGAGTTTGTTTATGCATTTTCTTTTCAAATGTATGATATGGCTATTAAAACATTTTGAGATTTAGATTCCATTGGTATATTTAAATAGAAACTCATTAGTTCTATTTTAATATATAAAATCTAAAATTCTTCGAAAATTACATCCTTTGCAGTGTTATTGTATATACTATGTAATCTGCTTTTACAATGGCTCTGAAATGAAAAAGAATGCCGTAGGATCCACAATTCCTATTCCACAGTGTTCAGCCATGGTTTTTCAGGTCCGTATTAACATGGTATCCTTATTGCTTAGAAACTGCATTAGTCAGTACTTGGGCAAGAACTATTGCAAACTCTTTGAAAAACCCAGAATGATAATTCATTCTTCGTTAACTTTTCTTAGATGACCAGGCACAATCATATCTGAGAAGCTTTGGACAACAGCTACTGCTTATTTCACTCAAGTTTTTTAAAGTGCTAGTTTTCTGCAGAAATTGTGAATAACTACCAACCTCAGAATCAGCAACCCTGAAATCGAAACAGTATCCTCCTCAAAGACACACTTCAGTACATTCTGCTAGACCACATATCTGCAAACTTTTATGTAAAGCCCCAAATAGTAAATATTTTAGATTTTGTGGCCCATGTGGTCTCTGTTGCTCTGACACTGTAGCATAAAAATGTCAGAGTAGCACAAACATAGCCACAGTCAATGTGTAAATGAACAATCATGGCAATGTTCCAATAAAACTTTATTTACAAAAACAGGTGGCAGGCTAAACTGGAGTGGGCAGTAGTTTGCTGATCCCAACACTTGACTGTCAAGTCCCTAAAGACAGGATATTATTGAACTTAGTATTCCCATCACCTAGCACAAAACCTGAAACTCAATAAATGTTGAATAAATGAGTAGAAGTATTTAAGCCTTAAAAGGATAACAGTATATTTAAAATATGCTAAATGATATTTATATAATATATATTTAATAATATATAATTATATATATGTAAAATGAATGATAGAGGAGAATAAGACAATTGTAAACCTCATCGAGCTTAGATATTGGCCAAGGAGACCTATTTCTAGAAGTACTAGGCAGCTTGACCACAGTTACTAGAATGAAGCTATAGTATTCAATTATTTCAATATAATTTTGTATATAATTCAATACACTTATTTCAATATACCATTGACTAATAATTATTCAACATAATATTGAATAATTAATTAACCCTCAAGTTTAACTTCTGAACCCCTTGAGGTCAGACAGCTTTGAATCCTCAACTCCAACTCTATATCTTCGCCATAATAGGTCATTGAAAATTCAAATTAATTATGAATGAGGAAAGGTAAATCAAAACCTGGCCAATTAATAAATCAACAAACATCTGGTGTATCTAGTATGCTGTAAGCATCACATAGTTGTTGAAAAAGATCCAATGAAGAAAATGTATTTATTCAACAAACTAACACCATTTTAGCACTTAGGTGTCATGTTTGCATCTAATTTCTAACAAATATTAACTCAGTTAATCCTCACAGCAAATTTCTGATTAAACAGCGTTTATTATTAGGTCCATTTGATAGATGAAGAGGCTAAGGTACAGGAAGGTTAAATAACTTGTCCAAAGTCACACATCTAGTAAATGGCAAAACTGGAATTCAGACCCAGGCACTCGTATCTCCTGAGTCTGTGCAATGTTTCCTCACATACCATCTCACTGAGTATTATTATACCCAATGTGTTTTTTACATCGCTGTGGAAGGTTGATTTGTTCTTTCAGGGGAGTGTTTTATGAAGGAGCTCACCCCTTTTTCAATGGGAGCTAATTAATATTTTATTTTCTCAAACTTTGCACATAACTTTTGAAGATTCTTCCAAGAATCTAAAATAGCTGAGTCTTTCCTTTCCCTCCCACTAAAAAATATGCTTTCTATTAGAAAAACTCAAAATTCTCAAAACCCACCATTCCAAAATGCTGTCACTTCTCTTGCAAAGTGAACCTATAATGTTTCAAAATGACAGATGCAAATTGTTAAGTAAGAGTACAACACACCATGGCATTGCCAAATGACACCTGTAACCAGTAAAAGCTGGATGAGTTAAAAAGATCAATATCCCAGTGATTAGGAAGAACTCTGTGAGAAGTCACTTGAGCCAAGCTTTCAAATTGTGTAGAATTTTATTGGCAAAGAATCACAGAGAAAGTTTTCAGGTGAAAGGACAGAGGGAACAAAATCTTGGCAGCAAAAATCATGTGTGTGCACCACCCCAAACGAAAGAAACAAAGCATAAGAGAGAGAACTAACATTGACTCGACTCTATGTGTCAGATACTGTGTTTGGTCCTTGACCTCCTAGGGGGTCTAGTTAAAATCCCAGGCATGGAAGTAAAGCAGTCCAGGTACCAGTGCCACCTCCACTGCTTACCGTGCTACTTAATTTGTCTAAGCCTCAAATTTTTTTGTAAAGTGAAGATAGATAATACCTTCATCGTAGGCTCATTGTAAGAGTTAAATCAAATTAGATAACATCATAACATGCTTAGCATTGCACCTGATATTTAGCCCTCATTAGGTGGCTTAACATTGTTCTTGAATTTTTACTGTCACGCACAAGAAAGTGAAGTATTGTTATCTCTACATTGCAAATGAGAAAGCCGAGGCTCAGACAGTCTTAGACTAACATCTATAATATATGTATAATTACCCCAGTACAATAGGCCTCCAAGGGAGTTCTCACTGGGAAGCAGAGATTTGGTTATTAGAAGAAAGAATTGAGAGATGCTGAAATGTCAAAATAGGAGTTTTGTTGTGCTGAGATAAATTGAAAATGTTGGGGACCTAGCGTTTGAACTTTTGAAAAAAAGGAAATCTGTGACTGTTGCTGTGTTTAAAACTTGCCTCTTAATGATTTAGGGGTCACTGAATAAAAAGAAGAGTCAAGCATGAAGCAGAGAAGCAGTCTGGGGACTTGGTTTGGCATTCAGTGACAGCAATGTCAGCTTAACTGACATATCAGTTAACTGACATATCCCTAAAACCTGTCTCATAGTAAGTGTCCTCCCTCCCACCTAACAGTTCCCAACATACCTGGTGCACTTGATTTGAGTCTGGTGTTTTTTCCTTATATTTATTTACATTAGTTTAGCACAATCTGGTTGAAAAAAAATTATAGACACAACATTTACCAAATATAAATTGCAATGTTTCCTCACATACCATCTCACTGAGTATTATTATACCCAGTGTGTTTTTTACATAGCTGTGGAAGGTTGATTTGTTCTTTCAGGGGAGTATTTTATGAAGGAGCTCACCCCTTTTTCAATGGGAGCTAATTAATATTTTATTTTCTTATACTTTACACATAACTTTTGAAGATTCTTCCAAGAATCTAAAATAGCTGAGTCTTTCCTCTCCCTCCCACTAAAAAATATGCTTTCTATTAGAAAAACTCAAAATTTCATCTGAGTCTACTTTCAAATACACACCTGCAAAATGCATGTGTCATCTTTAAAAAAAACTGAAATTCTCTTATCATTTTTTTCTTAAAATGAATCAATGTTTTTCTTCATCATTTCATTTTTAAGATTCCCTTTATTCCCATGATTCCGATGTTGTTTTCTGCTGTAACGAAAGGTACTGACATCAGGAGATCTAAACTGTGAAACTTATGTAACTTGCACTATACTCGGTCCAACATCTTGTGGTCTAATTAAATACAAGCCAAGTCAGTTGGCAGAAAGGTACGGCGTGGTGGTGTGGATATTAGCACCTTGTTAGCAGTCAAAAACCTGCTTTCTCAGGCAGAACCTATTTCTGAATACAAAGTTTTATATAGATTAATGCTGTAATGTTTGAAAGGCATTTGATAAACAAACTTATATTTGAATCTGGAAATAGAAATATTTTCTTACCAGACATTTTAATCTAATTTTATTTTTTAAAAAAGGCTAGCCCCATACTCTAGTGGGCATTGCCCTAAAACCATTGTTTTACCTTTTAGTGTTTAATTTCCAGAAGAAGAAAAAATTATACTTAGAATGTCACTATGAGAGAAATGATCTTGGACAAAATATTATAAATGTGTAATGTAAATAAAAATAAGTTGTAAGGTTCACACTCCCTGGCATTAGTCTAAATCTTCTTCATCATAGCTAATTCTTGTTGAACACTCACTATGTGAGGCACTGTGCTAAATCTTCATGTGAATTACCTCAGTTAAACATCAGAATAAACCCTTGAGATTAGTAGTATTTTTATCCCCATTTCACAGGTGAAGAAAATGAAGCACAGAGAGGTTAAGTCATTTGTCCAAAGTTACCCAGATAGTATTTGAAGGAACTGGGATTTTAATTCAGATTTTTAACAGCTCTTCCCTCCCCATTACAGACCTATGGCTACAAGATGCTTCAAGCTGACGTCCTCCTCTGGGTCTGTCTCATTTGCCTCAGAGGTCCTTTCTGAGGTAACCTCCCTTACTCTAGTCAAGCCAAAGCTAAGTGAGTGGTCTAGGGAAATGCACTAATTTATCTTCTTCTTTAAGTCATGCATAAGATGAAAGCGTCCCTCCGTGACACCGTTAATTGAACATGTGAAATGAGAGGATGATTGTTCAAAAACATTGGAAAGCGTGTCTTTCTACCGAATGGGCCTTTAAAAAATTGCCACCAATGACCACACACTTCAACTGACCCTAAGACAACCTGAATTAATTTGAGAACATGGGGCTCACACCTAAGTGCAAGGAGTATCCAACATAGTGGTGCTTTGCTGTCTCACAAAAGACAGACTGTCTTCTGGGGGTTCAGTGGAAAGACTTCTAGCATTTAAATCAAGAGGCGTATTGTTACCCTTAACTATGTAGCCTGCGCAAGTCACCTCTTTGCCCCCCCACCCTCCTCATTTCTGAATGAGAATGTGGGCTGTGGTTGTCTCCAGAGTACTTTCCAGCTTTCAAAGTCCATAAGTTCATGCCCTCCAGTATAAAACTTTTCTTACATTGCTACAAGGGTTGGTTTTCAGTTATTTTAGTTTTTGAGGGAACAGGAGCTTTTATAGACTAGGTAACCTGTCCAAAATCAAACAGCTATAAGATGTGCCATTGGGATTCTACCTTAGAACCATGTAATTCCAAAATCCTGAACTACAGTGTCCTTTGTGATTTTAAAGTCTAGTAGACCTGTCCCCTAAAATATGCTTTTTCTGCAACTTGTTAGAATTAAAGTTAATTTTTACATAGTCTCATAATCTTACAATACACCAAGAATACAATATTCATTAGAACTATAGTAAGGTAAGGGTCACGTATATCAAAAGAAGAGTGTGGCTGTTGTTGAATGCTATGATAAAGTATATTTTACAGAGAAATTCAGCCTAGATTTTATTTATACCTCAGTAAATGAGTTTACCGAATCCTTTCCTAAGAACCTATTTTCATAGGAATATGAGGAAAAAGCTCAAAGGCCTGAAAACTTGAAAGATAGTTCCATCCCCTCTTGACAAAGTTGAGATGGAGCCAGAAAGGTTGTGCTGATTTCAGATAAATATCCTACCTACTGCACAGTTTTGCTGAGGGCTAGTTGGAGTGTGCACACGCATGCACGCGGGAAGTATTTAGAGAAGTCAGGGTGGGTAGGTTGTGTGGGAGACAGGGGAATTCAATGAAGGGAGATTCTTTAGCCTTTCCTTCAAGTACGTCTTTCTCCTGAGTACATTTACTTCCATCACAATGGACTAGAAGAGATCCTTGCTTAGTGGTGCGGAACCCTTGAGACCTAATTTAGCTTTTATAGGAAATTCAAAAAGAGAAAGACGGCACAAGAGCAAGAGAACAGAACAAAGATATGAGTTTGTACAGAGAATATTGATACTTGTGGACTGCCTCTGTAACTCTTTTAAAAGAAATTTTCTAAGTAAATGCTGACGTAGACTTTTCTGTTAGTGGAAGGCTTAGCTCCTCCCGCCAAACAATGCGCTGCCCAAATCGTCTTTACAATTCCCGACAGTCTGTCGTCTCCGAAGCTCGGGTTCATTGGTTTTTATTCTGTGAAGGTCAGGAAACGTTTTGGAAAAATAAATTTTCCTTTTTAATTTCTTAAATTAAATGTGTCTTCCCAAGGATGCCCAGAAATAGGAAAGTTACATAAATGCTAATTAAAAACATGCCTGACAAGCTGTGCCCACTAGTCCCGTTGATCATTCTTTAATTCGCATTTCACAGCAATTTCTAAGAACATCACCACGTCCTTCATTAACTACATATCAATTAAAATACCTCTGAGAGGAAGGTACAATAATGCACTATATATTATCCTTGAAAACTGAAAGGCCCACTTTGCTAACTGCTACACACAGCACATAGAGACTTAGAGAGAGAAGGAAAAAAAATAAAGCCTGCCCTTAAGGATTTCGCAGACGATGAAGAAAGACATTTTTTCCAATGCTGTACAAAAAGAAAGGAAAGAAAAAAAAATCAGCGGCTTAACCAGACAATCAGTGGGAGGGATAGGACCAGACCTAGACATTCTTATTCTTTCTCATGTAATGCAGCCACAAAATCTGAATAGTCATTCTCAAGCAATTTTGCCACACAAATATAAAGTTGTTAATGTAAAGAGCCCATATTATATTTATGGATGGCTGTAGCAGTGTAGTAGTAAAAGGCAGACTGACTGAAAGAAAAAAACAACTTTGAAAACCTTGAATTCTGAAAATAAGTGTCTTTCTGCCCTAGTTATGTTCTGCGTCGGCTAGGATCATTCACCTACTCCTCTTCGTCTGTTTCCTCACCTGTCCACTATGATACCAATGAGAGCTACATCATTGAATAGGTGTAAGAATTAAATAAGGCAATAAATATCAAATCTACTAGGTTCTTTTTTAAATTTTTTTTGTTTATTAAATTCAGATGATAGTGGGATAAATTACGAGGTTCTTAACTGGCTGTATTATTATTTGATAGATAGCATTAATATACAATATTTCAACTTTTAAAAGTTGGCTTCAAACAGCTACCTAGAATTTAATATGCCTTTTATATTTCTGGGCCTAGCTTTTTTTTTTCTGCACATTGTGAACCTGCCTGTGGTTCTGTTGATCTTACATCTTGCCTGACATGGAGCTAACCATTATCACTAACCTTAGAGTCATACATATTCTATAGTCTATTTCCTATCTATAGCTCCACACTATTGCAGGCCTGTTAGACATGAAAATAAATGGTAAAATTCTGTGATTTGACAGATGTATTAACCAGGTCAAGGTGTTAAACTGAGGCAATCATCTTCATGTGGCTAACCCTGTATTTAGTTTATTAGGCAACCAGATGCCAATTGGCTTCCCTACCAGCTAGAAAAATACATGAACATAGCATCTTCCTGGTCTCTAAATCCTGCTGTTAACTAAAACTTCATTGTACCACTGCGTTAATCACCAAGCTTGAGCTGAAACTTTTGTTTTTATTCTGGAAAGATAATTTATTCCAAATAATGTTTCACTTAAGGGTCTAATCATAAGTCCAAGATGATTCAGATGGTGAAGTCCTGCTGTAACAACAACAGTATCATCCAGAAAAATAACCACATGTATATTGAATCCCTTGAAAGTTTTCCATAACAGATCTAGGGGTGATAAATCATGCAAACTCATTCTATAATTAACTAAAGTGTTTCTTTTCCTTCACCACAATCAAAAAGGATTAGCCCATGACCTTTAGTTGGATAAATCAGGGGGCCATAATTTACTCCGCTGTACAAAATTAAATTCAGATTTTAAAATCTAACAACAAAAAAACAAACACACTCCAAATTGAGCCTTTTCTGAAACTTTAAAAGAAGTCTTCACAGTAAATAAAAGTTTGAACAATGAACAATATCTCTATGGTAAATAGCACAGCTTTCAATAATATATTTCAGAACTTCTCCATAGGACTCTCCTGAAATGTCATGATTATGTCATCTGGAAAAGTTATTGAGCAAGTGACACAGACAAACTAAGAGAGCCAGGCTTCTACAGTTTACTCCTGATCTAGGATTGTCACAGGCTAATTATTCATCGTTTTATCCCTATTGCTGAATACAGTACCTGTCACGAGTGTCTGTTAAATGAAAGCACCAAGAAAATTGAACCATACCTTGTTTCCTAATCTGTAATAGTAAGAAAGTATGGTTAGCCTCTTTAGATGGTTTACTATAAAATTATAAGGACTAGTGAAGCAACATTGCTGCAGTCCTTTGACATTTTATAAATATGCTCCTTGTGTATTTTATCCTATACTAATTCCTGCTCTTGTCTGCAACAGGCCTTGGTTCTGTACTTATTTGGCTTTTGTTTTCTGTTGTCACACCACTGATACATTCAATGAAAATGTATTGAGCAGTCACTTAAGACCTTCCTGCAACAAAGCAGAAGATGGATGGATTAATAGAAAGATAACTTTCTCTAGAAAACATTTATAATTACTGAATTTTAGCAGTAAACTTAGTAAAATTACTGCATTTTAACATGCCTTCAATTTGTTGTACATTTTCAGCCCTCTAAAAAATTGGCTGTCTGGAGAATTGCATTGTGTTGAACTTATTGATTTCCACTGAGCATGCTGAAAATGCCCATTATTTGATGGATCATTAATATAATAATAGAGATCAAGCATTTTTAGATCCAAAATAACTGACATCAAAATCTTACAAGCATTAGAAAAATAGAAGGTAGAATTCACCTTCTCTCCAGGAACAACTAACCAAAATTATTCGATACAGTGATTTTCATTACATTATTGTCTGAGTTACCTGTATGTAGGTCAAATAAAGGCTGAGAAATTGAGTTCACATTATTAACCCAATAACTGATCACAAACTGGCAATACAGCAGTGGATGGGTGTTTGCCTCAATAAGGGTAAAGCCCAATTCTTTGATTTTGCTAAAATAAATTATTTACAATGTAGTGCATTGTCTGTCACTTGCTTCCTTAGAGAATGGTGTTGAGATTCAGTTTTTAAAAAATGGTTACCAAAAAGAGAACAACATAAATCAGAATCTGTGTAGGTTATTCTTCACAAGGAACAACCTGTAAGCCAAAGTCATTGTTTGGTGCTCCACTGTAACCAGATAATCAACCAAAGAATGGAAGGAAGTGTTTTGATGAATCAGGGCGTCACTGCAAATCACTACTGGCCTAAAATAAGAAGCAGAATGTAAAATGCATGTGAGCACCTCTTTTCTTACTTCTAGCTCTACCTAATTCTTACTAACCTAGCACATCACACTGATTTATAGGATAGGGATGGTGCCACTTGAGTTTAGGTGAGTAACAAGCAGTAAACATTTGGTTGATATTTCTTGAGGTTTGACTCTGGTTGTTATCTGTTGATTCTCTCAAATTCCTCCTCTTTTAATTTAAAAATTAAAATTTAAATGTAGTCTTTTAATTTGCTATAGTCTTATGTTTTTCCCTTACATTTTCTTACAAGTCTATTTGTTTTCTGTCATTTCTCAGTTTTTCCGTTATCTCATAGTTCTCTCCCTTAAGATTGATGCATTTTCTCTCTTCTTTTGTTATCCTTTCATCTTTTCTTCTTGTTTCCCTCGTTTTCATTGATTTTATCTCAGTAGCCTTCTAATTTTTTTCCCATTTATTTTCAAAGCATTTGCCTGGCCTGCATCTTCCTCTTCCTCTCTTCAATCTGCCCATTTTCATGCTTTCCTTTAAATAGCTCCACCTTTAGCAAAACTTTATCACAACTGCCATTGGATTCAGAAAAAAAGATTGCAAAATCTTATTTTTGTACCTTCATTAACTGAGAGAGATGCAAAGTTTAAATCTGTATTTACAGGCCATGGATCTGATTTAAAAGTATGATTGTCCCATATCTGTGTTATTGTACATATATGAACAATTCACAACTAAAGGACCCAAGCCAGAGCTTTCAAAATAAAATTGTTGGCCTGATTGCCAGTGCCCTATAATCAGAACATTAAAAGGAAAAAAATCACCTGTGATGCTTTTTCCAAACTAGCTTTAACTAAACTCTTTGTCTAGAAGATGGTTAATCCAAACACTTTTTAAACTTGATTCTTTTAATATGGATAAGTAATCTTTTGTTTCCTGCTGAATCTTCCTTCTTGAATTAATATTGTGTGGTCTGACTTTTGATGAACTGATATATGCACCTAAGGCTGTTTGGGTTCATAGTCAGTCTTTAATTCCTGAGCTGTGAAATGCTCTTGAGAATGAGTCAATGGCACACCACTCCAGAGTTTGAAATTTGCAACATGAAAATTATTGCCATGACTTTATTCACTGAATCAATGACACATTTTTGTTTTTTTGTTTTTTTTACCAAATAGTATGTACCAAAACCTGTGCTAATTTGGAGGGAGTAAAGAGGAATAAGGTAAATATCTCGTCATCTACAGAAAGCTGGAGATGTGACCAACCAGTAATTTCAGTATAGTGGGATATGCCAGGGTGGGGTTTTACGTGAGGTGCTAGGAGGTCACAGGAGAGGAGACTTAGTTTGTCCTGGATGGCAAGTGAAAAGAAGACTGTGGAAAGGCTTGAAGAAAAGTGGGATTCCAGAGGAAGGAACAGTTAAGGTCAATCAAAGCAAGAGCAATATCCAAAAAGTGATTCACTTTTTACTAGATGCTATGAATCACGAAATCGGGAAAAAATTTGCCTTGAATGATTGATACTATAGCAGAGTCATTATAATCTCTTACATACTAAGTCTTAAGAGATCTTGAAGGAAATCCAAACGTCTTGACTTCTGCTGAAAAGCTAATTACCTTTATTTTTTGCTGACCTTTTCATTTCCTTTCTACAAGATGAGCTGTTGATTTAAATGCATGCATGAAAGATTCCACTAATTTATAGAAGAATGTAATGTTTAAATACCTATCCTATTGTTTGTTCAAAATATGCCTGTGGTGTCTTCTCTATTTGCATAATGTAAATACTTTTTTTTAAACCACTATTGATTCTTCCCTTGTCTGGTAATCAAAGCTTAGATCAACCATTGTAATTCAAATGTGAAAAGCCACATTCAAAAAATAATAATATTTGTCTTTTTTTATGTTCAACAATGAAAGAGAAAAGTAAAAGTATTATACAGCCTGCAAAGATCACATCTGGAAGCCTGATTTTTCTTTAAATTTGTTAAAAATTTTTTGAAAAATATGTCTTTGATTCTAATTCCTTAATACCTAACATTTCAATATTCTAATAATCTAATAAGGAAAATCTTTAGAAAGGGAAGTTATTATTTTCACCTGGAATCTGCCATAGCACAAAGCTAAGGATATAAAAAGTACCCAATAATTGCTCATCAAATTATATTTAATTTTACTTAAACTAAGTCTACTTAGTGATTTACATTCCTAATGCTGGTAAATAAACACAAAAGATTAACCCAAAGCTATAAAATCTTTAGATCAAGAATGACAATATTAGACTCCTGATTTTCAAAAAGCGAGCAATACTTCATTTTATCAACTGAATGGAGAAAGAAGTGTGTCTTATGTGCCATAATCACTACTGTGGCTTATTAAATATTCTTTTGTAAGAAAAATATAGAAGTTATAAAGAGTTGGAGGTTATATTGATTTTTCATTGCTAGCTAAAGGTTTGCATGCCATATAAAATGCATTCTAAAATCAAGGTGGGAGAAGTCATGTTCCCAAGATCCTTTTTTAGAAATCAGTGGGAAACCAAACAGTTATGTAGTCTAGTTCATAAAGTTAGGCAGTAGGGTGGTAAAACTGTATTGTTACTCTTTCATAGAGAAAGCTAGAGGTTTATCTTTATACATAACTGATCAAATAATCTTCCATTTCCCATCTTACATTTCACATTTTATTAAACCAGCCAGATTTTCTTCCTGGTCCCTCTTAAAAGGACAAGAGGATGTCATGCCCACACAGAATTTTCACTCTATGAACAGCAAGTAGGCAGGTATGTGGGAAACCGGATTTAAGTTCAGATGTTCCCATGGGAAAATGAATAAATTAAAGAGCATACATTTTCAGTTTTTGTAATAAGTATAGAATTCTACTGTTTTTTGCTTTCCATCCCCATTCTAAGAGAACCTCAATGAAATTCAGGAACCCTTTGCATCCCAAAATTCCCAACTAAATGAATCTTTTTTAAAGATTCAGGTGATTTTCACATAGAGCCAACACTGAGAGACATTGAGAAAGCAAATGCAAATGTACTAGAGTTAATTACTAAATTTTTTAAAGTATAGGGGAAAAAATGCAAAATGACTAGTTAGAAAATATAAGGATGGGATACAGTCACTTTAAGAAAAAATTGTTTGTGCCGATGAATCTAATTTACAGCTTCTTCACACACGGTCTCTTTCACAATAAGAAACCAAAATGGACTATCAAAAACTCTTCTAATTTGGAATCACTCAAGTTGTAGTAGGCACTCCTGGCTTGCATCAGAATCACAAGGGAATTTATTTGAAATGCAGATTACTGAATCAAAATCTGTAACAGAGGGACCCAATAATTTAACAAACATTCACTTTCACTTTCACAAAAACTCTCAACATGATTCTTACGCTAAAGCTTGAGATTCATTACTCTAGTTAACTCACACACTTTCCCCTTAGAAAATAAAAGGTTTACATTTAACTTTCGGCTTGAGCAACCAGTGAGAAAACCCTAAAAGACTTATCCAGACCCAACTGGGCAGTCAGCAGTAGTGATCCCAGCATGGAGTTCGCCTTCCTTCCCCTGCTCAGTGCCTCCTCCATCTCACTTTCTCCTTTCTCATCTTTGAAGCTGCTCTGCCACAATAGAATGGGTCTATTTTCATCAAATGCCTACTTCTCAGAATTTTCCATTACTTCTTCCAGCTAATGAGGATGCATCTGTAAGACATCCAACACAAACTTCCTGTCAACTACCAAAAACTCACATTTGTGCCAGAAACTTGAGGAAGGTGTATTTTCTTAGATGCCCAATATACTGTGATTTGTGGTATTGCTGCAGTGCTATCTGATTTTTAAAATTATGTAGTTATAACCAATTTCAGAATGCACCACATCTGCAATAATATAAAAGAGAAACTTAGGGCAAACATGGGAGATGCTCATGGCTGATCAGAAGAAAAAAAGGGGGCCAATATACCTTTTAGAAATTGATGCTTTAAGAAACAAAAAGCAAGCCACAAAGAGAGTTGCATCAGGCTCTCTCACTGGACTTATGATTAGAGAGAGCTTGGAAGGGATGCCTTTCAGGGAGGTTTACAAACATAAGCCTCCCTGAATGGAACGTTGGGATTAAAGAGCTAAATTCCATCAAGTGCTAATATTATATGTTGATAGATTTACAGCTACTCTCAAAAGACAACTTGTGAAAGACATCCTTATTAATTAAAGCTAGCCAAAAGACTCATGAGAATTTAGAAACCGTAAGCATGAGTAATCAACCATTATCTGTTACTACAATAGTAATACATTTTTCAGTGTGAAAGGACTTTGTTATTCAGATTTCACATTAGAAGTTTAGTCTCAAACATTTTTTAGATGGGATGTGAGGAGTAGGTTTAGTTACTATACTCTACTATGGAAAACAAGATGCTAAATTATGGACAGTTATGAATCATTCATTCTTAAGTATTTACTGAACACGTATTATGTGCCAGTCGCTGTTCCAAAATCTGGGAATCAAGCAGTGACAAAAGAAACCAAAACCCCCTACCCTCATGAAACCTACATTCCAGAAGGGAAGGACAGACAGCAATTTAAAAACAAGTAAAATTGAAAGTATTTGTGACAATGGTAAGTTCTACAAAGAATAATAAAGCAAGGAAGAGGTTTAGAGACTGTCAAAAGGATGCATTGCAGGGAATTATTTTTTTATATGACAAAATTTAAACAACATCTGTTATTACCAAAAATGATTTTAGATTTTACAGACTCAGTATCATTTAGCTCAACCCCCTGGTTTTACAGAAGAGAGAACACAACCGTCCGCAATTCATGTTTTGTCAAAGATTTCCAAGTCTGATCACATGAAGGCCAGTGCTGTTTGCACCGTATCCTGTGCCTGTCTTGGGAGTTTAGGAGTTGTCCCTTCAAATCTGTTTTGTCACTACAAACGAGCCCAGGCTTTGACTAAGAATGTTTTCACTCTTCCAAAATATTTCTCTCTGTGTATCTCACCAGCAGCGTGTTTATAGGGTAGCAGGTTGACTTCATGCACTTGAAGATAGATGGCTGCTAACAAAATGCTGTGAGTGGTGACGTAATTTCACATGATTCCAAATGGGGTTTCGGAGCTACTCTTCCAAGACAGAGATCTATATAGACGATCAACAGATGACCATAAATATAGTTTGCTATAATTTATTTTTAAACTATCTATGTGTTTTTAAAAGAAACTCCAAATCTGTCACTTTCTTTTCCCTAAACCTCAGTGGCATAAAACCAGAGATCATTTTTTCACTAGGGCAAGGACCAGAGAGACCTTGAAGGAAGAGGAGCAAGAAATTACCCAACTTGAGTGAAACTGTAATCTACATAAAGGGACTGAGGGGTTCTTAGAGTCCAAGTGTTGAAACACTTTTAAAGTGCAGTTATTACTAGAAGTAACTGTGAAAATACTACTCTCCTAGCGCAGCTGCTCCCTGCATATTTGCTTTACTGAAAAAAGAAAAATGTTTATTCTGGTTAGTACTGCAAGCCTCAGGCATCAACGTCTCAAGTGTCTCCTAATCTCTCCTCGCACAGCCGTCCGTCTGGCGGTGGGAAAAGCAGCAGCTCTGGATGTTTGAATCCAGGATTTAGTGTGCCAGGCCAAAGTCTTGTTACCCTTTCCACTTGTAAACTGTGAACAAATGAGAGAAAGACAGAGACAGACTGTGGATATACCTAAACTAGTTTTTACACTCTGTGAGCCTAATTGGGCTTTCAATACCATTTAGGCACAACCTGAAAATTATTTCTCCTGAATGTAACATCATCTTTTGTAATATTACTGAAATTATTTTCTTCTTCTTTTGTAATGTTGCACTAGCATTTATTGAAGAGCTGCTAGGTGCTATTCTATGTCCTATGCTTTAGATTTTGTTGCACAGGAGAGAAGAGTGACCAACATTTGTTGTATGCCTACTCTATCCCAGGCTCTGGATAGGCAATCCCGTGAAGTGGATATTGCTATTAATGCCAAGTTTTCCATGAGGAAATGAGACTAAGGTAGGTTAAATAACATTCCTAAGCTTGTGTACTCACTCAGTGAGTGTTGGAGCTAAGATTTCAGACCAGCAGGATTCAAATTCTTGAAATTTCTTTCAAAAAATGGTTGATTGAACTCTCTTTATTTGACAACCATTTTAAGGAGAAGTGCCCTATTCATTATCTATGAAGATGGTTAAAGAGTAGAGGAATATTATTGCAAGGACCAAATATTTCATAATTAAGAAAAATTTCTCCTGCTATTACAGAATTTCCAAGCACAGACTTTTAGATGATAATATCTATTTTTCTTGATACAGGGGAGAGATATTAAAACCCAACGACTTCTAAAGCTTGATTTGTTATAGAAAAATTAAGGAAGAAAGGAAAGAAGGATAGTCTGTCATGGAAACAAGACTGAACAGAAGAATGAAGAAGATAAATAAGAAATTTATAATCTAAGAATAGTTAATGCAAAGCTAGAAAAAAAAAGTAACACTGAGATCAGATTTAATAATTTAGTTCTTAACCATAAAAAAAAGTCTCCATAGTTTCTGCTCCTTGTAGGATCACTGCGTATTTCTCCAATATTTCAATCTTTGAAAATTGAGGCTTTCTTTGCCTCAACTTCTCATCTTTAAAATGGGCATAATAATAGTACTTGGCTCAATGACTTTTGAGAATTAAAATAGTAAAATTTACTATTAATAAATAGTAAATTTGTGTTTATTTTAAAATATAAATAGTATTCTTAAAAGAGCTAATATAAAGTACCTTAAAAGTGATTTAAACAGTGACTAGTACATAACAAGCACACAATGAATGTTGGATAGTGTCACTTTTATTATTGTGTATCTTTGTATAAAAGCATGATACCTAGGGAAATGAAAACTAGCTCCCTGGTTTCTGTCCTAAATTACAGATTTTTTAAATTAAATTGGTATATTAGGGTGATGGGTGCACCAAAATCTCAGAAATCACCGCTGAAGGACTTACTCATGTAACCAAACACCACATGTTCCCTAAAAACCTATTAAAATAAATATATTGAAAATAATAAATTTGCATATTAATTTAGCAACACTCCACAGCTATGTCAAAAAAAAGTGCATCAGACTGATGGTGTGCCCACTCAAGATTCTGTAGTATAAATATCCTGTCTCTCATCCCAAATGTATAAGCACTTCATGTTTCTTCTGAAAATTGATCCTCCCTTTCTGTTTCTACAAATCTCTGAGATAAATCCAAATTCCACTCCAAGTGGGATGAAAGGTCACATAAGCAAAATATTTTCCAAGTAGAAGTAAAATTGTATTCCCAATTAGATTTTGGTGGTTGAGGAAGAAAACATGATTCTATTCATTTCTTTTAGTCGTTGACTGAAAATTCTCCATCTTTAGGTTTAGCAAAGTCAAATCTATCATAGTTGGTGTACCCTGAATTTGAAGCCAAATACAGCCCCAAGATTAAAGTGAAGCCAGTATCTGTAAAGGTGACACTGGTCATGTTATGGATGCTGCTGTGAAAACTTCACATTGTTTTCTGCAAGTAGAATTGGCCATATGGCCACCTGGAGAGAAAATTTGGTCTTTCTTGTCATGTAGATCCAGAGACGATGGACCAAGTAGAGGAAAAATTGTCACGCTGACATTTATGCTGATAACCAAAAGGAACTGATCTGCAAATCAGACCAACACCTATGGCTTGTGGTTTGAAATTATTCATTTTCCTTTATATCATTCCTCCTGGTAGGTATGAATTAAGAACATTGATCCTTCCACGCTGGCGTCAAGGTGGCGTTGTTTCTAATGTAGGCTAATTGTTTATTTCCCAATGACTAATTGAAATTTTTCATTATTATTATGGTTATTATACTTTAAGTTCCAGGGTACATGTGCACAACGTGCAGGTTTGTTACATATGTACACATGTGCCACGTTGGTGTGCTGCACCCATTAACTCGTCATTTTCATTAGGTATATCTCCTAATGCTATCCTTCCCCCCATCCCCCACCCCATGACAGGGCCCAGTGTGTGATGTTCCTCACCCTGTGTCCAAGTGTTCTTAATTTTTTTT
This sequence comes from Nomascus leucogenys, assembly GCF_006542625.1. NCBI lineage: Eukaryota > Metazoa > Chordata > Mammalia > Primates > Hylobatidae > Nomascus > Nomascus leucogenys. Next base: position 59,259,795 of record NC_044381.1, on the reverse strand, counting down.
CTTTTTTATCATTTTCATTTGTTAAATGTTATTCTTATCCCAGAAATGATTTATAACTCTTCCTTTTTCCTTGTTTCATAAGGTACTAGATTATTATATTGTTAATGATACTATCCTGCAATATAGTACTCCCCCAATGATGCTATTTATGTCATGAGAAAACCTTCAATACCTGAGAACATTTTGCTAAGGAGTCAGTTTACTTTGAAATAGTTATCAGTCAGCATGAGTGAGCTCACATCTTTGTAGGCGTGTAAACTGATGGCCTAAACACTGGGATTTCACTGATTATTGTATCAAAGCGACAATGATTGATCAAAGTCAAGTTTTCTGCTTCTTAAAATGCAGCCGTTAACCCAAAGCTGCCTACCCACAATGGGTGCAAGATGCCACCTTCAGACTAGGTCCATGTACACAGCCAAATCAAAAGTGGCCCTAAAGCTTCCAGTTTTCTATGTATTATGCCCAAGATAAACTGAAGATCTGGAAATACTGAGAAGCTGAATTTCCCCTCCTGAATGAATGGCATTCCCATTTCAGAAATACCAAGCTTGGGGTTTTATGCCATTTTATCCCTCTGTGAAATGCAATTCTATTACGAGATCCGTTTAGAGAGCTCAGACATCTTAGGTTCAGACATCTGAGCTTAGGATATGTATAACCACTGCATAATTGCCTTCTTTAAATAGAATGACAATCAAGTTTTATTGTTATTTGGCTCCTTTAATATACAAGAGAAAAAAATAAGCCCTACATTTTTTAATGATATCTTTTGAAAGAAAAATAAGTACAAATGAACTCAGAATAGCTTTTCTCTTTCCACACTCCCCTAGTAAATTTTGAGTGTAAACATACTAAACTTTACATGAGACATTTTTTATAAAGACTGCTGTCTTCTTGCAGATGGGGTGCAGTTTATCTGGAGGGGTGATGAATTCCTAGTCTTGAAATTCACAATGTCAAAATCATTGCCATTTAAAGTCACATCTTGAAAATTTTTCATCAGAATTAATGCTACGTGATGTCTCAAGCCCTTGAAAAACCTTCAGTGTTTCTTTTTATCTAAGCTGACACACTGTCACTGTGAATAAAAATAAAAGAACATATAATGCTGTGAAATCATTTGCAATCAGAAATTTTGTTTCAAGCTTACCTATCCTTGATCAGCTATGATCTGTAGAGTCAGTATTAATTTCTAAAAATTAAACGAATAATATTTATATAATTATTTCCTATGCTATTCTATACATAAGGGAAGTGACTAACAATTCTATTTCAACAGTCACATCACATAGATGTGTATATCTTTGAAGATCATTCAAATCTAACAGATTCTCCAGCTCTCCCCACTTTTTCTCAGTGATGAGTTCTGATATCCAGCTCCAAAGCACCATTCTAAGTTTCCCTTCCCACTCTCCTTCACTCCTCCTGATCTTTACTCCTCAAAAGCCTATTTTAGTCTTATTATTACTACTAATCAGAGTGAAGAATCCAGTGCTATACTCTACATTGCTGCTTTCCTTATTGGTTCAGCTATACATCATACTCTTTAGGAGTAAAATTCTTGTCTTCAATAGATCCAACAAATCCTTCAGAGCATTAATATTGGGCTTTATGTTCAGGAAACCCTTAGTAAATGTGGACAGTGTGGTAGCATATTCCATGAGCTAAAAATGGCAGCTGGTGTGGTGAATTCCATATATGTGTGTATACGTATGTTTATATACAGATACATTTTTTTCTATATACACATGTGTATGTGCATGTGTATGTGTATGTGTGTGTATGTATATATTATATATATATATTTGTTAGTTTTTGTTGGGCTCATTTTGAATAAGTGACCTTCATTTTAAAATCAGGAAACTTTGCAAAAATTCAGATTTTCAGTTTCTCTTTTAAAAAGTTAGGAGATTTGGGCCCCCACTCCCATAAGGCAGCACATCTGGAGCTGAGAAGTGGCTTCCATCTTCAGATGGGCACCATTTTCTCTGTATTTCCACTGCCCACTGAACTTGCTTTACTCATTACACCACCTGCTTGGACTCTCTAGGCATTTGTGTTTGCTACCTCTGCTCCACACAAATATTGTTCAAAGAGTTTCTAATTCACTTTATAGAATTATCTCACAAACGTAACTTCCCCATGAGGAAAATGATGGATGTTTCCCCTGAGAGGATCCAGTCAGTGTCAAAATGTTTTTCCTGGGGCTTTCCTCATATTTATGCAAAATTTTGCAGGACTTTATAGTTCCACAGGAGCCTCATTCAGCTGCTCCCATTCTGGGAATATGATGAGATCTACATTTTTGAAATGTTCTGTAAAATGTCCTGAAAAATTACTCATGGTGGCAGTGACAGCAACATCCCCAACCTGGAGAAGTACTAATGATGATAAAATAGAAGCAGAGTCCCTTTGACATGTATGCTTTTCATCACAATGTGGTTCTCCAAGAGTTAACCAGCTCTAATGTATATTATTTTGTTGCCTTTTAAAAATCTACTCGCCAACACACACTTCTTTGAAAAATTAGTTTAATCTGGTTGGGCCTGGTCAAGCTTATTTAAATTGATTGCAGGGCTGAGCATCAGTCCAGAGAGACAATGGTGTCAGTTCTCACACGTTTGGCTTTGCCATTATATCCTTCAGCTATAGTAGTTATGATTCCTTAATTAGGAGGAACCTAGATATAATGTCTAATTCCTTTTTACTAAATATATTCATGCTGAAATTTCAGACTTTTAAGAATATTGAACTTGTTCTCTTACTGAAAAGTTAAAAAGTGAATGACATTCTTGAAAAAAACTTGTGCATTAGGGGTTGGTAAAGGGGACATTAAAGAAGGACACTGTACTATTGACTTGTTTCTTTAATCTTGAATTGGGGAGAAAATCTCTCCAAATAGTGGATGGCCACTGTGGTATCAGGATAGCTGTTCTGTTGACGAAATTATTTATATCTCTACTCGGTGTTCTTCAGGACTGAGACCACATTTAACTTTTCTGAAGCTGTTCCTTCTTCTATTTCATAATTATCTTTTCCTTATGTTTGCTATTTTCTTCCTATGGTTAAAATGGCGAGGTTCATATAGGGATAAAAATAGACTAAATGCCTTTTAGCATTCCCTTAAGGAGCTAAGAGGGTTCTGAGAAAGAACTTTCTCTCAGATACGGAATCGTGAATGGAGGTTGGTAGTTAAAGGGCACTAGTTAAGTATGATTGATAATGGCCTGATATTATTTCTTTGATCTTATTTCCTTTCCCCTTTTTAATCCACATGAGTAGTAATGAACACAGCTGAGTGAATGAACACAAAAGCAGATAAGCCACTGTGTGCATTTTATACCCTCCAATCTAATGAGTGCATTGTCTTTAGCATCATTAATGAGTTTTGCAAAATCTGTAATATTTTCATAGAACATCATTGCAGCTTGTTTAAGAGTCATTTGACCATGTTTTGCCCCTGGCACCAGAGTGATGGCTTCATTTTTAATGACAGATGCTAATTCTAATTAGCAGTCTGGAAGAAGTCAGACTGAGTTCTGGGTGAGCCTGCCTGTCCACCCATACACCCTAGATGCTAACTTGAACCCCAGTGCCACCATATATAAATTCTCTCTGCAATGCCTGAGAAAAGATGCTGACGTTGCTGCTGCACCCCCTATGGTGGATACAGAGGAAGGGAATATTTTGACATAATGATCACAATAATATTTTCATTCTGCAGCTACCGTACCCCAAAGTGGCTATGTCAGGACATTACTTCGTCTTTTTCTGTTTTCTCAACCACAAAACCAGACTCACAATTGGATTTGGCAGCTGCCAAGCTACCCTAATATAGCAGCAGACGAATCCAGGCAAAGAACAGATCTATCACTGTATCTGACTGATCTTTCTGCTTATGCACAGTGACAAATTCTCACCTCTCCATATAGATCAGCGGGCTCTGTAACCAGTCAGTCACGCATAAGTTGTGACAGCGCATCACAAGATTGGCAATTTGGAGCCCTGGAGAACAAGGTGGAACATGCAGTTATTTTACATGAAAACTGCAGTCTTTCCCAGAGCACCATAGGGGTGTGTGTGTGTTGTGTGTGTGTATGTGTGTGTCTGTGTGTACAGCATTTTACAAAAAGAAACAGATTGTTCTATTCACTATATTAAAATACACAGAAAAAGGAGATGAAAAATCTTTGCGTTGCAGGAGAGGGATTTACATTGCCCATTGAATAAAGACTAAGCAGATCTTTTTTCCCACCTTCTTCTAGGTTACTCAGAATGGCTAAATCAAGGGAATGCCTGGCTAATGAGAATATGTGTATGTGTATGTGTCTCTGGGATTCCAGGGCTGTGCCTAGGATGGCAGAATGGAAAAAATCTTGGAATAAATTTTCCAATCTTCCTCTCCCTAGTTCTAGTAAAACACAATCACGGGAGGCTTCTGTTTACCCTAGTAAAATCAACACCCCCCCACCCTCCCACACACACTTTTATCTCTCAATTTAAGAACTTTGAGAAATGGTTTTGATATTTGATATTTGCAAGAACTTTAGAGAAATTTCCTTTGTCATTTTATGGTAAGCATATTAACAAAAGAAGATGTCTGGCTGCTTCAGAAATGTTTCATGGTATGAGGTGACAATAATTCCCATGAGCTATCCAAATTCACAAAAAAATCAGGGACTTGCTAAAAAAAATCTAGTAATAATGCATGCGTGTTTGGATTTATAGGTTAGTAGTATACAAATTAAATATATTTTAACATTACTCATTTATAAGAAGCCAAATGTAAGTACAAATGACTGGAAAATAAAATGACATAGGATTTCAGGTTGTTGTGGTTGTTGTTGATTATCTATAAATTATGGATATAAGGGATAGTAGGTCCTGGTCTTAGGACAATCTTAGGTCATTGATTCAACAGATATCCCCAAATGGAAACAATAGAGTCATATCTAAAAAGTAAATTTATTATAAAGTCTCATAAAATATAACGTATTTCTCTGCTTACATGAAATATTCTTCTGTTCAGTTACTTCCACCAAGAAAAGACAAGACTTTATTCAGTTTATGGTTTATTATGATTTAGATAATTAATGTAACATCTTGTTTTTAAAAGGTTTAAAAAAGAGAGGAGTCAGTTGCTATACTTACTGTGCTAAAAAAGGGGGGGCTAAAATACTGCATTAAAACCGAGTGGGATTCTGATGATGCTGAAGAAGGGGAGGAGGGGAGGGAAGAGGAGAAGGAGAACGAGGAAGAAAAGAGGTAGCAGAAGAGGAAGAGGAGATTAGAAAAATTATACTAACTCTGATGTATTTCTATAGGATAATAGACAGAGAGGATCCTTTCTATGTTAGCTAGTTCTTCGAGTTCATCTAAGTCCTTGGAAATATATTAACTGAAATCCTTCACCTCTTTTGGGGACATGACAGAGCCATTAGTTCAAATATTTGGTAAATTAATTATAAACTGTAAACCTCCCTTCTCTCATTTTCTGGAGCAAACTCAATTGACTATATTATTCCAAACCAATTGTTCACTCTGACTGTCCCGTAGCAATAAGACCAAGTCAGTAACTTCAAGGTTCCAGAAATGGACTGTGTGTCTGGAGTCATTTGTTAAATTGTTTCCATAGCAAGAAAAAAACTTCTGAAAATGTAAGAAATACAAAAAGAAAACATCAGCTTACTAGCCCACAGTCACCTGGTGAGACAGCAATAAAGACAGTAGTTTGATATCTGCCATTCAAAAAGCTTTTAACTTGGAGAGAGAGAGTGAGAGAAAGAGAGAGACTTTTTAAACTTTTCTATAGTGTGTTAACTATCCCCATGACCCACGCGAGGGAGAATTCTCTCTTATATTAATATCATGCTTTTATTCTTTGCTCATAGAGTTTACTTATTTGAATTTGAATTGATTCCCACAACCACTTGGTAATATATATATATATATATATAAGGCAGTTATAAGACCCATTTTACAAATAAGGAAACTGAGCCCAAGAGGGTAAGTGACTTATTTCAAGTTATAGAGCCAGTTAAGAGCCAAGCTGAAAATAGAATGCAGCTCTTTATTTTCTGAATTTAATGTAGTTTTCTAGAATGTCATGGTGCCTCCTTCAGCATTCATCATTGCCTCTTCCCCATGGTTCCTGGCACGAAAATCTGTTTTTGCTTGGGAACTTGAAGAATAAAGACTGTGTATCCTCTTATGTAGTAAACAGAGGTGAATGAAGTAATAATGTATTAGGCATCTGAAAACAAAGACTTTTTCTGCATATGGCTTTCTAGTTCTTAAACTTTTTATTTTTTTCTCTTACTCACTTTTGTTTATTCAAAAGAAAGTCCCCACAGCATCTCCTGAAACTTGAAAAAGCTAATTTGTTTCCCCCACATGAAACCCTCAACTCTTGTTTTTTTAACAAGAGTTGAAAAAAAATCATCAAACAGGTGTTTGTTTTCTTAAAAACACGAATAACATTTAATTTTATTCATTCTGCTTCAAAAATAAGCATTTTATTCATTAGTCCAGAATTAAACATTTTCAAAGAACTTCGTTGCTGACTAGTTGCATGCCATTTGAAGTTTTAAATGTCATTTGATGAGTTTTAGGAGTACAGACATAGAAATAATAAAAAGATGTATGTTAACTAATGAAATACATAATACAGTCATGTGCCACACAGCAACATTTTGGTCTGATGAGGGTACCACAAATTTATAATGGAGATGAAAAATACCTATCTCCTAGTTATGTCATAGCAGTTGTAACATTGTAGCACAATAACTTTTTAAAAAAATATAGTGTAGCCTAAGTGTAAAGTGTTTAGGAAGTCTACGGTAGTGTACAGTAATGTCCTAGGCCTTCATTCACTCAGCTCTCACTCACTGACTCATCCAGAGCAACTTCCAGTTCTGCAAGCTCCACTAATGGTAAGTTTCCTCTATAGGTGTACCACTTTTATCTTTTATACTCTATTTTTACTATACCTCTTCTATGTTTAGATATGTTTAGATGCACAAATATTTACCATTATGTTACAATTGCCTGCAGTATTTAGTTCAGTCACATGCTATGCATGTTTGTAGCCTAGGAGCAATAGTTAAACCACACAGCCTAGCTATATAGTAGGCTATGCCGTTTAGACTTGTGTAAGTACACTCTGTGGTGCTTAACACCACAATAAAATCACCTAACATGCACGTCTCTGAACTTAGCCCCCAAATTAAGTGATGCATGATTGTATTCTTGTTCTCAAGAAGCACTCTTGGATAATTTTAAAATAGCAAAAGAAATGTTAACAATAAAGAAATTTATTTGGTTTTATCCACTGTTCACCCCCTCAGTTAAAAAATTAAAGATGAATGAAAAAAATAAAACTTTAGGATTTGAAAAGCAGGGAAAAAATTCAAGAGATTATCTGTTTTGCATAATTGATTGTGAAAGTGCTTCCTTTGTTAGTATTTTGCTTCAGCAATACTATTATAAATGCTGTGCACCTCAATTGTTATTATTTATTAGTGATTATTAATTAATCAATTAATATACAAATAAAATCAGAAAACTTTGGGATACATTTATTTATATATGTGCATGTATGTACAGATTATACCTGATCTACTTCATAAAGTAATTTTTAGTAGCTTACAGCAAAACACAAAGATGCAAAAAAAAAAAACCAGAATTAAAAGGAAGGGTTAAATAGTAAAAGGGAAATATTCCAGTCATAATTAAGAGCATCGTCTTTAGAGTCAGATAAAACTGGCAGCTTGGCATTTCTAATCCAAGATTGTCTGGCTATGTGACCTTGGACAATTCACTCAACTTCCCTGATCCCCAGCTCCTTAATCAAACACAGATAATAATGCCCACCTTGAAGAAGATGGTGGCGGCTGTTGTTTTCATTCCTGAAATGTTTTTGCTAATGAATTCTACACTAATTAAATACAAAAACAAAATTCTGACCTACACTCCCTGCCCTACTTATGATTATATAGAAATATATATTTAAAAAGCTAAACTCAAGTTCATTTTCTATGAAGTTTAGAAATACGAAGTTAAATTTTAAAACAAACCCTGTAGAACGGTATTCATGAATACACCTCACACGTTGAGCAATATCTTATGGAAGTAAGCAATCAATTAAGAACCACAGCAGAAAATTGTAAGCAAACATCAGAGATAATGACATATATTTAGTTTTAAATTTATAGGCATGTTTTGCATTAAGATTTCATTTAGATGTTGCTGGTTTCTCTTTATAACACCCCTTGAAATGCAGTATCTTTAGAGAAACTACTTCTATCATGCTGTAAAAATGAGCGCACAGCTTTCCAAGATTGGCTGTTGTTCGGATGAGAACAAATAAAAGAAACAAAATGTCATGTACAAAATTGCTCATTTCGAATATAAACTGGAACTTTCTATTCATAACTTTCATACATATTTACGGAAAGCAGGCCACATTCGAGACACTGTTTTAAAGTACTGGGCTACAGCGTTAAGAAGCCATACAAGGTTCTTGCCCTCATAGAGCATTTTGTTCATTTGTAGTGAAGAAAATCATGAACACAACAACAAAAAAATGATACAAATGGCATTTATAGATAAATACTATGAAGAAAAATAAAGCTGGATAAGGGAATAAAGAATGGCGGGGGAGCCGGGGACAGTGAGATGGGGCCAGCTTTTACTATGAATTCCATGTGTAGATAGAAGGAAAATATTATTTCAAGTACAATTCCAGAAAACCTTAAGTTTCATGGTTAAATGACCAAATCACCTACCCACCTTAACCTCTCAAAAAAAAAAAAAAAAGATTCCAAAGAAACAGAGTAATTTTGCTCCTTGCCTCAGCCCTAAGTCATCTCCCAGACGAAAAAGCAATCATCATTTTCAAATTTAAAAGGGAAAAGGAAAGACTTTTATTTGAATGAAAAGATTTTTTTCAGTGTGATAGAGAGGGAAGACTGAAATAAACAGAATTTACAATCAACCTTCACACCTTTGCACCTTCCTCTTCTAGCAATATGGCAAACTAAATAACTTGCACTGAAAACAACTTAAAAGGCTGTATACTTTTTAAAAAATATATATTTTGTTTATGTCATTGTTCCGCACAGTTTGAAGACAAAAATATGTATAACAGGGAATATATTGAGGGCTTTTGCTCCCACCCCTGCCCTCTCTGCTCACTCTGTGCCCCAACCTGCCTCCTCTAGCTTATCATTTGTGTTACTTTCTTTTGCATCCTTCCACATCATAGCTGTGTAACCTCAGTCATGTTATTTAACCCCTCTATGCTTCAATTTCTGCATCTGCAAAAATAAAGAAAAAAGTATCCACATTGAAGGGTCTTAATGAGTATTAATTCGTTTAATATTCAGAAAAAACTTCGAAGAATTCCTGACAAATGAAATGTGCAAGCTCTCTGTTTGTTAAGTAAATCAACGCATACAGCAAATAAGAAAATATATTGGTAACTTCCTCCTCAGTTGTACAAAAGGTAGAATATAATACCCTCTAGTTTGTGATTTGGCATTTTTTACTTAAAATATCTCATTATTGGTACAGAGATCTTTCTCATTCTTTTTTTTTAAGCTGCATAGTATTACATTGAATAGATGTACCATATTTAATTTAAATGCTTCTCTGTTGATCATTTGGGATGCTTCCAGTCTTTTGCTTTTAGAAACAATGCTTCAGTGGAAAACCACATAAATATATCATCTTGTAGGTATGCAGGTAAATCTGTCGGACAAATTTTCAAAAGTAAGATTGCGGAGTCAAAGAGTTAAATATATCTGTTATTTTATATACATTTCCAAACTGCTCTCTGTAGTTTCCAAACTGCTCCCTGTAGTGTTTGAATCGTGTCGTACCCCACCAGCATCTATGAAGGTGCCTAAGAAAATATCTTTTAAAAATATATTGTTGAGCGGGGCACAGTGCTGCACGCCTATAATTCCAGCACTTTAGGAGGCCAAGGCAGGTGGATCACCGGAGGTCAGGAGTTCGACCAGCCTGGCCAACATAGTGAAACCCTGTCTCTACTAAAAATATAAAAGCAGCTGAGTGTGGTGGTGCATGCCTGTAATCTCAGCTACTCAGGATGCTGAGGCACGAAAATCACTTGAACCTTGGAGGTGGAGGTTGCAGTAATCCAAGATTGTGCCACTGCTCTCCAGCCTGGGCAACAAAAAGAGACTCCATCTCAAAAAAAAAAAAAAAAAAAAAGTAAAGCCTTTTGAGAACCAACTAACCAAACAAACAAACAAAAAACACATATGAGAAAGCTAGAATCAAGAGAAATGGGCTCTATATTAAACAATTATATTTTAAAAGACAGATTTAAATGATAAAATTATTCTTGTCATAAAAACTTAGAGTGATGTGCATAGTACATAAAAACAGCCCTCCCCTGTAAACAGCCGTCTTATCCTCCAGCCTCCCTTCATTTTCTTAAACTGACTGTATTTAACCTGTGATTAATTCTTTTCCTAAACTATGTTTTGAAGTTTTAGAGATGATGTAGCTCTGGGAACAGGGCTATTTATAATTTTGATGTGTGTTTAAACTGTGAGAGATTTGCAAAGTTTAAATACAAAGGTTTGGGTAGAAAAATAAGCTTCCGTTTAATAAACTTACAAACATACCTAATCCAGAAAGGAGAAGGAGGGCATTTAAGCTTTTATTTCTGAGCTATCTGCCAACCCTCATGGGCTTTCATTTCAACAGGTGTGGGAAATACAGGAGACAGGATAGTAATCTTAGGACCTTCTCCTAATGGAGATTCTAATAGGAGACCTCCATGACATTAGATAATTTTTGAAATTTAATAGCTACAAAAAATTCCTGAGAATTAATACCAAGTTGTCCTCTTGTGGATTTTCAGCCCAAATTTATACTACCTATGTGGAGGAGAGGGAGCCCAATCCAATACAAAAATTTATCTTAAATAAATGGTAGTACCCTTAGATACCTACCTTGAAGCAAATGCAATCTTCTTAAAAAAAATGAAACTTCAATCCAGACTTCAAAGAATTCACACAAAGTTCTACAAAATATAAATTAACAGTCAAAAATGACAAAAACACTAAAGTAAACAAAATACCCCAACTGAAACACAGACAGGAAATCTAGATTCCTTTTCAGATACTAGAATTTCAGGATCCAAATATGAAATTAGTATGCTTCCTGTGATTCAAGAAATAAAAAGTGATACATATTATGTAATTAATAAGCAGGAGACAATGAATAACACCAAACATATTTGCAAAACAGCAAAAACATTTACAGAAATGAAAAATATATTGATTGAAATCAAATTTCAGTGGACATTAAATTGCAAAGTAGACACAACTGAAGAGAGACTTAGTGAAGTCATTATCCTCAATGCAGCACAGAAAGGCAAGGAGCTAGAAAATATAAAAAACAAAGGAAGAGAAATAGAAGATGAAGGTCTACCATAAAAGTAACTAGAATCACAGAAAGATAGGGAGAGAAAATGAGAGGCAATATTTAAGAAGATGAATGTCTACCATAAAAGTAACTAGAATCACAGAAAGATAGGTAGAGGAAATGAGAGGCAATATTTAAGAAGATACTCTTCAGTTTTTCATGACTGATAAAAGACGTTACTTCTCTGACTTAGCAAAATCATCCCTTTCCTGCTTCTTATCCAATATCTTTCTCCAAAAATTGCGGCTAACTCTACTCAAGATGCTCATAATTCCAATATTAATTATCTAAGAATTCTTCCAAGGATCTCCCAAGAACACATTTCTCAATCTTGTTTCTCAGGGCCTACTTAAAAGGTAGTGGGGTATTGTGGAAAGCCTCTGGGAGTATAAGAATCTGGATCAAGGTCTGGTCTTTGCATAGCCTATCTTTGTAATGCCAGGTAAGGTACTTAAGCCTTCTGAGCTTCAGCATTCTCATGCTTAAAATGGGAATAATTGAATCTACCTTAAAAGACAGATTATGAAAATTAAATACTGTAGCATATATAAAATGCCCAGCATACTGCCTGGCATATTTTAGGTACTTAGCACATGTTCATTCAATTTGCACATCATTAATTCTCACAGTCCCTGATCATGAGAGCCTTCAGACAGACGGGCCCATCAAAGCCCTTCTGTCAGGTACACTCACACCACTCAATCATTCACTGATTTTGGTATTAATCACACGAATGAGCTTGGTAGGAGCCAGCATGCTTCTTTCCACCACATATGGCAACCCACCCTCAAGTGAGAATACTTGTTTTCACCCCTAGTGGTAGCTACAGGCTTCAGGTACAGGCGGATATATGAGCAACAGGACAGTGTGGAACACCCCTTTGAGGAAGAGCTGCATCGTCACATGCCACTCGCCCAACTCATGTATTGTGGGAAAACAACAGAGGCCCATTTGCTCTTTTAATTTCAAAGTATCCTCTTTGTTCATTCTTTATTATTTCATTCAACAAAGATTTGTAGAGCCCATTTTTTGTGTGTGCCAGACACTATTCTAGCCCTGACTTCAGGACCACATCAGTCCCAGAAATCATGAGGCGTTTTCAAAAGACCACTCTAGGTAAATCCAGAAGTTCAAGGAATTTGAGTTTAATTTTTTTTAATCTTCAATTGATGGAGGAGGAATCAAAGGAGTTGGAACTATTTTGAAATAATGCACATATGTCCAAATGAAAACAAATTGAGTCGGTAAATAATATCTCCCTAATCACTTCTATCAAAAACTAATATAATCCCCTTATCAATGATCTTTAAAAGAGAGTTGGGAGATATTTTTCTTTGTAGTAATGCAAAGGAAATTAATATCACTTCATCAGAGCCTAGGAGGAAATTACTGTGAAACACAGTCTCAGCTAAATGCATGTAATATGAAACCTAGTTTCATACGTAGGTGTAAACTAGGCTGTGATGTGGATTTGCAATTAAATAGAACACCTTGAAGCTAGACTCAAGCTGCTAGAGGGTTTTGTTTCCAATCCCTTGACCTAGGGTTTAAATTGGATGAAATCTTTCAGGATATTGTACCAGTGACTCTCTTTGGTGGAGGAGAGCCAGTGAAATGTACTGTCAGCAGACACAATACCTTTTCACTTTCTTATTTTGTCTTCATTACTCGGCCTCTGTTGCCGCCTCCTCCAAACACTCTCAGGCTTGCCGCTTGCCTTGGTGCCTCTGTTTGCTCCATTCTCTATCATTATCCTTCTGATTTGAGGACACAGCTATTGATGTTCATTGCTATCTGGTCACATGATGGAGGCTGAAAAGGCCCACACTGGTAGAGCAAGCCCTCTTTTCGTCACTCACACACACGCAAAGACTGTTCTTCAGTTTCCAGAGACCACAGGATGTCTACGCACAATTCAGTACTGTAAATGGTTAAAGCCAAATGTAGGGGGATGGGATGTGCTCCAGTGATTGCTTTATAATTTTCTCATTTGCATACAGTGGGGCTAAGTTAATAAATAAATGTGCTCTGAGGCTGCAGGCCTGATACAGAGGTCTAGTTCTGTGCTAAATTGACATTCATCTTCAGAGCCTGCATGTCTTCACCTGACTCCCTTCTTGCCTATTCTTCTGCCTCCAAACGCAGCCTTACTGGGCTGTCATGCAATGCCGTAGCTCATGGAAGTCCCTGACTAGGAAACCTCATCACGACCAGCCCTCTTCTGTGTGTTTACCACGCTTGTCCTGTCAGAAACAAATACACGGATTCCTGTCTCCTTCGCGTGCACAGGAATCCTGAAGGGAAAAACCTTCCTCTATCCAGCCAGCTCGATCAGCTGAGTCAACCCCCACCTGCAGAAGGATAACAGATGTCACAGTCAGGTCCCCATCACATCTAGAGGAATAAACATAAACTTTGAAAGCAGATCTTTAGAATTTGCATTCAGCATGGCCACTGACTGGTCGGGCGCAAATGGGGAGGCCATTTAACTCTCAGAGGCTCATTCACCTCATCCTAAAATGAGGATTAGCAATATGGCGTATTGCAGTACTTGAATATGGGAATGTATTGAAAGTTCTACGGAAATTGCTATGTACTACAGAACTGCAAATTTGCTCTCCCCTTCTATTTCCACTGTGAGCAGGATTTTTTTGCGATGCTTATTGGGGTTGAGGGTTCTTCCTTCTGTTTTGCCAAGTGATAGCTATCTAGTTAACTAGTGTTAAGTTGCATGGAGTTCATGGCTTAATTTACTCACAGGCCCTCCCTTCCAATTTTGTGCCTCAAAAGAGATCTTCTGGTACAGTGTTTAACCCAGAGTTATTTCAGTCATGGGGATTTGGAGCACGTTGGTAGTTCTAGTTGGAGTAAGATTGCGGTGCCTTTTTGTATCTATCAAAGCACTCCATTATTTTACACAAACAACTGGCCCACAGGATTTGTTTGAGATACCCCAAGTCATTTATAGTAAATATATCTAACATTATCATAGCCAACTCATTCTCTGTTTCAGAAATGAATGAATCCAATTTCCCAGTGTAGGTGATCAGGAGAAGTGTCTGTGAAATAGGTAATGTCTGAGAAAAGTCTTTGAAAATCAGAGAAAGAAGCAGAGTACCCTCAAGAAGAAAAACAAGCAATGGTGAAGACAGAAAGATGAGAAGGTTGGAGAGAGGTTGTAGAAAACTAATCTGATTAGGCTGGGGAAATTTCTCAGGAGAGAAAGAAGTTCCCAGGTCAATTACATTTAGAAACACTTCAGACAGTCTTTTTGGAGACTTGGAGTGCTCCTTAGAATATTAACCTCCAATATGGAAATCACAATTGAGTAACTCTTATTTTACCTGACAGTTTTTTTTTCAGGGGACATATATCTATTGTCATTGGCATAAGCCAATAATTGATGGACCTTTGGTAGAGCCTTTAAATCAGGGCAATGGCACAGTCAATATTTTGTTTCAAACATAGCCATCTAACAAAATGCAAAGGTGTAAAAATAAAAGGAATCTAACTGGCAATAGAGAAATATGTACAGGTTGTTGTGTTAGTCCAGGAGAGTGATACTAATGATAATTTTTATAGTTCTAGATAAAAGGATAAATATAAAGACATGGCAGAAGGAAAATATGTGAGCTTTGGCATCTGATCCGTGGGGATGGTCTAGATAAAGCAATCTAAAAATGACGAAGATTTCAAACTGCCATGATGGGAAACAAAAATTGATTTGATTTTAGATAGAGAAGCTTGGAGGTTCCCATGGGAAAATGGTAGAAATCTGGGTTTACCACTTGAAAGGAGAGATATGCCAGGGTTTAGGGAATCATCTTCAGAGAAGTCATCATTGAAATTGCTGAAGCAGCTGATATGATAAATGATATAGTAAGAGAAGAGATCAGGGTTGACATGAGACCTTGGAGGATTGTCTGGCTTTAGGGGGCAGAAAGAGGAAGAGGTGCTAACAAAGAATGCAGCAAAAAAAGAGAAGAGCTAGTGTAGAACACTGTCACAGAAGCAAGTGAAAAAGATTTTAGAACAAGGGCATAATCAATGGCATCATAAACTGATGAGAGTTTCAGGAAGAAGAAAGCTAAGAAAAAGCCATTGGCTTTGATGCTTAGAAGTTTAATCACAGACAGCTCAGAGGGAAAAGTTCTCAGACAGAAGTGGCAGATAGACCGCTAGGAACTGAGACTGTGGTGCTAGGTAGGTCTAGACCCTGTTGTGCATTTGAGTCGCCTGTGGATTTGATTGCTGTTGTTGTTTAATGCATGTAATCAAAACCCACCTAGAGATTCTGATGCAGTAGGTTTAGGATAGAGCCTAATTATCACTTGTGAGTGAGTTTAGAGGTGATACAAATAAAGGACTATGTTTTGAGAATACTGACAATGAGAGTGAAGACAGAAGAATATCAGGATCAAAATTTGGGAGTTTGAGACCAGCCTGGCCAACATGATGAAACCCTGTCTCCACTAAAAATACAAAAAATTAGCCAGGCATGGTGGCGCATGCCTGTAGTCCCAGCTACTCGGGAGGCTGAGGCAGGAGAATCTCTTGAACCCAGGAGGCAGAGGCTGCAGTGAGCCGAGGTCACGCCACCGCACTCCAGCCTGGGTGACAGAGAGAGACTCCATCTCAAAAAAAAAAAATTGTTGGATTGTTTTGGTTTATTTTGTTTTCAGGAGAGAGGCCCAAGTATGTGTGTAGGTTGGTGGAGAGAATTAAAACTATAAGAAAATATGTATGAGAGGGATCATTGATGAAGCATGGCACAGAGCAAGAAAGGAAGAGATGGGATCTGAGGTATCAGGAACCTGGCTTTAAATAAGGTGGTGGTTTGAACTTGGAGGGAAGAAGGATGAAAGGAAGAAGGATGGGTAAAGCCTACTAAGATTTAGAGCTAGAGGGGAGGGAAAATAGGTGATGATTAAAAATCTGTCAGTTAACCAAGGACCAAAGACCTTCTACCACTATTGAAGGAGATAGAGTTAGGATTGGGGAACCAAGATTGGAGGTTTATCACAGCCAATTTGGGAAATTCTATTAGTAAACCCAAGAGGCTTGCAATTTTAAATAGAGTTGTCAGGGAAGCCTCACTAAAATGATGATATTTGTACCCAGATCTGAAGTTGGTAAGGGAGTGAGGGATGTGGACATCTGCTCAACAGCACCCCAAGCAGAAGGAATAGCCCGTGCAAAGGCCCTGAGGTAGGAGAGCACCCTATATGTTAAAAGAACAGCAGTGTGTGAGAAAATGAGGTCACAGAATTAATAAGGGGAGGAGAGATAGTGACTCCTATGACCCATGATTACATAAGACCTTGTACAACATTGTAAAGAATTTATTTTTATGTTAAGTAAAATAGGAATTCATTCAAGGGTAGAACGGAGAGTGATATTATCTGACATGTTTCTTAAAAATCCTCCTGGCTGCAGAAAATAGGCTGAAAGGAGGCAAGTAAAAAACCAGGAAGACCAACTACCAGGCTACTGTAATAATCCAGGCTAGAAATTAGAGTGACTTAGACCAGAAATGTAGCTCTGAAAATGGTTTGTTTTTTTTAATGTTGAGTTTTCAATATAGTTTTTAAAGAAAGAACAAATAGGTTGCTGATGGATTAAATATGGAATGTGAGAGAGCACTCAAAGATGACTCCCCATGTTTTTCAGCAAGAGCAGCCAGGTCCTAATGTTACCCATAATGGCATGACCGTGTGGGGACAGGGTGAGGATGGGGCAGATCAGGAGCTAATCAGTGTGAGTTAGCTGTTAGTATTGTAGCTTCTCTTATGATCACCTTCGCTTATCCTAGAAATTAGCTTTTTTTCATTGAATGGCATTGGCTTTATTGAGATTATAAATTGGGTATTTTTTATATGTGGAAAGATCTTCACAACTTCAGCTTCTCTGAAGCAGCAGTTTCTGCTGGTTGAGAAGTATGAGAAAACTATAATTTCAAAATAATGCAGGGACAAACTGTACACTGGAAATGAGCTTTCTGGTTAGAAAATATCTTCTTTATCCCATGGAATTCACTACTTCTTGTCCAGATTAATTCTATTTAGTGTTTCTTATTTTGCAATTTACTTTTTCAGAATAAGTGGATTTATAGCATAATCTAGGTTTGCTGCACAAACAGCACACTGTACAACTTTGTTTATATTGTGGCTTCTTGCTCCCTGGAGTGGCTCAGTGCAGCTACCCTGAGAGCAGTGTGAGCTTCAAAAGTAATAACTGGTCATTGCAGAGAATGTGGAAAATGCAGAAACATAAAGAAAAAATAAACCCACCCATCCTGGGTTCAAGGGATTCTCCTGCCTCAGCCTCCCGAGTAGTTGGGATTACAGGTGTGTGCCACTATGCCCGGCTAATCTTTTGCATTTTTAGTAGAGACGGGGTTTCACCATGTTGGCCAGGCTGGTCGTGAACTCCTGACCTCAGGTGATCTGCCTGCCTCAGCCTCCCAAAGTAGAATTATAGGCATGAGCCACTGTGCCCGGCCAATTATGTGTATTTCTAATTCCCTTTCTTCTGGCCACACTAAGCAATTGCATCAATTTAGAAACGTGAATTCAAAATGTTCTTATCAATATTTTCTTAAGTATTGTAAAATATTTTGTGTTGTACCACTGTTAATTAATTTGATTTTAAAGTGGAATATGTTTTTAATCTCTGGCATTTTTTCACTTAAAGAAGAAAAAAACAATCTATGTTTGAAAATATAGATTGTTTAAAGTCACTTGCAAATACCAATCTAGATGACATTAGAGAGCAAAACTCACTCTTTTGGGAAAGACACACTTTTTCAGCCCTAAATGACTATAATAAGTGGTTCTTAACTTTGACCACAGATCAGGATAACCTGAACTCTATCTCCAGAAATTCTCATTTAGCAGACCAGGGTGGGGCTTGGGTAACTGTAAGCTTTGAAAGCTCTACAAGTGGTCTTATCACCTAGCTAGGGTTGAGAAATACTTTTCCATTAGTTTCAAATGTTAGAGAAGTAGTTTTTATTTCTAGCTCTCTGCAAGTTTCTCTTAATTGGCCAATACCAACTTTGGTCCCTTCCACCTTTCAATTACCACTTGACAGTACATTTGACAGAAAAGGATGTCACTTAAAACCATTTTCTCTTTTCTTATATAGCTACTCTGGAAGAAAGCAATTGTCAGGTTGATCCTATATGCTGGTAATCATAAACAGCAAAATCTAAAGGGCAGCCCAAAGGATAAATATCTGCTGGGCATTATCTCTTCTATGAGCATTTAGAGCTGCATTGTCCAATATGGCACCACTAGCTGTTGAGCAGTTGAAATGTGGCCAGTCCAAATTGACATGTTCTATAAATGTAAAATGTACAATTGATTCTGAAGACTACCAAAAAACATTAACTATTTTATTAATAATTTCTATATTGCTTGCACATAAAAATAATATTTTAAATATATTGGATTAACTAAAATACATTTTAAAATTTTATCTTTTCTTAATGCAGCTACTAAAAAGTTTTAAATTACATGTAACATTTGCATTCTATTCCATGGAACAGTGCTGATCTAGAGATAATGTATGCGCACTGACACAAATTAAATTTGTTGTTTTCACATTATGGTATTCCTCATTTATCTGAGGGGGGATATATTCCAAGACCATCAGTGGATTCCTGAAACTTTGGATAGTAGTAAACCCTATATACAGTATGATTTTTCCTTATTGTAAGTCAAAACTTGTACCCTTTTCACTTAAAGCGCTTTATGGCTTCTTTTGGCATATGTAAATCGCCAGCAAATGCACAGGGGACATTTTTAAATAAAAGAAGGGTGACTTGAACACAAGCACTGTGATATCACAATAGTTAATATGATCACCAGGTCAGCTACTAAGTGACTGAGGGGTGGAGGGCGTCAACAGCATGGATACAGTGGACAAAGAGATGATTCATGGTCCAGACGAGACAGAGCGGGATGGCAAGAGATTTCAACACACTAGTTAAACCTTACGAATTGTTCATTTATGGAATTTTTTATTTAATATTTTTGGACCAAGGTTGACGACCAGTAACTGAAACCACAGAAGGCATAGATTGGGGCAGACTACTATACTGAAAATTAATTTAGGGATCCCAACTTTTACAATATAAGTAGAGACTTAACAGTAGATAGTTTAGTTTAGCTTAATCTGAGGTTTTTTCATAATATACATGGAAATCTCTCAGAGTAAATTGGAATGCAAAAGTTTGTCCTGGGAAAAAAAAATTATAGTGGTTGCCATTCGTTTGATTTTCAAAAGTTTATTATGGAGTACTTTTTCACCCTTTTTTGTTGACTGGATCATACCAAAAATATGGTATCCAGTGCTGGGACCAAATTTTTAGAGGATATAGACTAGATGGAGCATGTTCAGGGAAGAGCAGCCAGTATAGTAAGAGAGCTAACGTATCACTACACAAGAGGCTATTGAAAGGACAAGGGATGGTCAGTGGAGAAGGAAAGATTCAAGGAGGGAATGCTGAGTAGCTTGCAAATGCTGGGGGGCCGTCAGGTGGAAGAGAGGTTACAGTTGTTCTATAGGTCTCAAGGAGTGAAGCTTCGACTGAAGGGTGGAGGTAGCTGGGAGAAATTTGGGGTCAGAAAAGGGAGAATTTCTTATCAGAGCTTTCACTGTAAGAAATGGGCTGATTCTAAGGTAATGAGAATCTCATCAGCAGAAGTGATCAAGTGTTATTGGGTAATCATTTGGCAAGGATATGTTTTGTGGGGAGGATTTTCAGAATTTCATCTTATCATCTATAACCCAATGATTAAGAGCACAGGCTCTTAAAACAGACAACCCGAGTTTGAATCCTGGCCATGTACTTCCTGGCTTTCTGACTTTGAGCAAGTCAAGTAACTTCTCTCCACTTCCATTTCCTCCTTTGTAAAATGTGGAATATGATGATGGGACTACATCTTAAGTATGTTATGAGAGTTAAATATTAATATATTAATAAATAGAGCACTTTAAAAATGGCTAGCATGTAATATGCACAACATAAGTGTTTAGCTATCAATAGTTCAATGTAGGGTCATGTTTCTGTACTGAGCAAAAGGGCTTCTTTTGCACAGTATAGAAAATGATATCATGTTTATAATATCATTTATTCATTCACTCATTCATTCCATAAACTAATATATTGAGCACATATCATGCACGGTGCACCGTTCTAGGCTCTCAGTATAAGGTGGTCAGTGCAGAGAAGATTTCTGCCCTCACAGAGAGACAGGCAATAAAGATATAAAGACACAAAATAATAATGATAATAAGTGCTATGCCATTAAAATAGGGCAATATAATGGAGAAAGATTGACAGTCATGGAAGAACTGTCTGAAGATCTGAATCAAAGGAGGGACCTAAGTGAGACAGCATTTCAGACAGGTGTTTTTGGTGGAAAGACCATGAGGAAGAAATAAACTTGGAATGTTCAAGTATCAGAAAGAAGGTCACTGTGGAGTTTAGGAAGCCATGGGAAGCTGACTTAGGGTGGATGCGTTCGGAGAGGGGAAGGAGCCTTGATATGGAGTTTGGATTTTATTCTGAGAGCAGGGAGAAGCTGTTGGAGGATTTTACGCAGAGGGGTACAGAGCAGAAGTGGAAGCAGGAAGACCAATTTTCGGTAGTCCTGGCAGGAGCAGATGGGTTTTAACAATTATTTTTCTTCCTGAATCTGGAGCCACCAGATGAGACTTACGTAGTTTGCCTCTTTTTTCATTTACATTTTGGTTCTGTTTCAGGAACCAAACATTTCATCTACTTACATATTTGAAAATTCAGAATCATAAATAAATATTAAGAATTCCAGGTAAGAATGCTCTTTTTACCAATAAGAATTTTGAGACCCGGAGTAGTAAAATTACTTCTCAAAGGCCATATTTTATCAGTAACAGAACTATAACCAGAATTGGCATCACATAACTTACCAGTGACTAACAGATTACCACTTATATATCAAGCACTAAGGGTAGTATTCAACAGTGAGGTGAAATTTATGTCAAAAATGTGATTTTTAAATGCAAGGAGTAAATGGATTCAAAGAGAAAGCACAAGTTCTATAAGCATGAACTTAAATGAATCACCCGCTCTATCTTTGCAGGCCGATTTGTACGACCACTAATTGATAGACCATTTACCTGTTTGAAAAAATTATTTTGCACTTTCAATTATTTTACACCCTCTGTTTTAAGTAACAAGCAAATGACTTCAAAGACAATTGGGATCTTATGATTTCCTGCTAAAACCAGAGTAGGCTGAGCTATGGGGCCAGTTTGAGTTTTCTTGACCTAGGTGTAAACAATATGCAACCATCTAGAACTGGCATGAAATGATCTGTAGCACTTTAGAACTTGAAGATTTCTTGGAAATCATCTAATTCAACAGTTCTCAATGAGTGACTCCCTGACCCACAGCGTCAGCATCACCTGGGAAATTGTTAATTTCCAATTAACAGTTGGAGATCGCGAATTCTCAGGCCCCACCTGCTGAATCAGACCTTAGAGATGGAGTCCAACAATTGGTGCTTTAACAAGCCCTTTTGTTAGGAGATCTCAATCCACACTTAAGTTTGACAACCACTGATTTACTCCAAACTCTTGATTGCACAGGTGAGATAACTGAGAACCAGAAAAGTAAAGTGATTTGCTTGGGGTGATCCAGCTTAGCATCAAAATCAGGACCAGAACCTGGGCCTCCTGACGCCTAGTGCCGTGTATTTGCATCTTTAACTGGACTTCCTTCCTTTCTCTGCAATTGCAACCTGAGAAGCCCAGGTTAGGTCCAATCATCATTGCTTTTTGTCTGTGCCCTCCTATCCTACATCAGGGAAAGGTATGCTTCACCGAAGCACCTGGGCTCTTTCATTTCATTTTGGACAGTTGCAGGAGTTTGTTATTTAAAAGCTGCATAAATAATGAGCAGACACAGCCCTGTTTAGCCATGGCTAAACCTTAGAAGGGAGTGTAGAACAACCGAAAGTCCAGCCTCTTCCAGATGCAATTTGAATAACTTAGGAAAAAAAAAAAAACAGAATAGAAGGTCACTATCTGTCTTCAAAAGCATTTATCTGATCATAGCTTCAATACAAGCTTTCTGTTTGTTTGTTTGTTGAGGACTGAATTAATACAAAGGTCTCAGTTGAAGTAGAAAGATAGTTGAAATACTAGCCTGAAAATTCAGATGACCAATGAATATTTGGTAGCACCAGGCTACAGCAGTGTGCCCCCTGCTTTCTCTGCTAGTAAGATGGCATTAAGAATTCAGTCCCCACTAAAAAGATATCTTGTCATTCTAGAACGTGGCCCAGCATCTCCTTTCTATAGTTGTAAATATAGCCAAATACGATACAGTTACCTCAATGGTTGGGTGGTGTTTCTCTCAATCAGAATGTGTCTGTGTACAGAAGAGGAGAGCAAAAAAAGACCTAGAGAGAAACGTGGGCGCAGAAGCAAAATCAACACTGGGAATTGGCTATCTGAGGAGATCAGTCATTAAAACTAGGCACATGCTAATTGCATGGCCTGGCCCCCATTTTTCTCCCTCACAGCCCCTCTCAATTCAGTTTATTCTCCTAAGCACTGAGGCTACAGCCTGGCTGGCCTCTTATGTAAGTCTGAAATCAGATCTGGCATGCGGTTTGCTTTAGCCTGTCACAGACGCAGGGCACTGTGTTGCCCTCGACAAGGCTGTTCAGCATAGCATATGACTGTAAATCTTCTTTTTCATGTACCACAGTGGGGACCTTTGTCCTAGCAGTGATTTAGCAGCTTTTATTAGCCTGAGAAGCAGCCAGTAATCAGGAGACATTTAAAGTGGGAGCTTGCTCATTTCGATGGAGAAGAATCCAGAAACCAATGGCTCTTTGAAAATTACTTTTGATGGGAGAGAAATAAAACCTTAATACATATAAGTATGTGGTATGTTTCCATTTTAAATTTATTATTGCTCAAACAAACCTATACATAATTCAGCAAAGACTCAAAGTCACATATCTTTAAAACTCTGCGTTCATCAAGTCATGAAGCTCAAGGGTTTATTTAACTTTGAGTTTTCAGAAGTATGCATTTTGAAAGAACATAGGTCTTGGATGGCAGCTCCCTGTATGTTATTCAGATCCTGGAGTGTCCACTGCTTTTAAATTCACTGTAATTCCAATTAGAGCTTGGGCTCAGGGGTTGGCAGCAGCTGCAAATAAGAACTAATAATGTTTCATTCCACTGCTTATGTATTCTGCAAATGCGTTCTTGACATGGTAGTTTGCATATGATGTCAGCGTGGGAAAATAAGAAGGTATTAGCATCTGTAAGCCCAGCAGAAATTTCTCAGAGAAGTCACTTCTCAAGTTCATACAGCTGATTCCACAATTTAGGCAGTGTTCACATTTTTAAAATATATTTTGGTGATTTTTTAAAATTATTTGAGTCATAAAATATCAATGGTTTTTTATTTGCATGTATTTGCAAAGTTTAAATTCACTTTTTCTGAGATCGAGTTTTCTATTGCAAATTGTTGACATTGTTACTTTCTGCCTTTGTAATTTTGATGCTGATATAACATAATTATTGTTAGAAATTTAAACACTTATGTACAGCCATCAATGTGAAGGCTAGTGCTTGAAATAACTTCTGTAAGTCCCTGGAACTATTTGTGGGAAGACAGAAGCATTATATGAATGCAGTTCATTTATATATTATACTTATTACTGAGATATGTTATTGTAGAAACACAAGGGCCTCTGCTGTAGGTCGTAGGACCCTCTGGGATGGTGAAAGAGTGTCATATGACACTAAAAGAGTAAAATGAGCCTTTCAAAAGGAACTCTTGCTTTTAAAATGTGGCATAAATGATCTTATCTCTACAGCAAGGAGTTTGATCCTGATGCACAAAGAGCTGGAGTTATGCAGCCAAAGAAAAGTGGAGCCCTGTCCATTTATCTGAGGATTTGGGGACCATCCACAGCGACCAGGCAGATTGTTCAGGAAACAAAGCCCACCCTTCCCTGCATTATCTGATGGCATAGATGGTCTTATATTTCCCAGATAATTGCACCACACACTGTTTTACTTTGCTGGGTCATAGCAATTGGCTGATCTGCCATGAGATAAATGGCAACAACAACAAAAAAAATTCACCAGGAAAGTCTTTCCTTTAAAAGTATTTACCTATATGCTGTAGTGGGTGCTTTGTGTGCTGGGGAGCAGGCGGCCAGGATGGGGGCGGTAGGAAATGAGTAATGATCTGATAATGGAGCTGAATGGGGCCATAGAAATATTTTCACACCATCCTGCTATTGCTACAATAGCTGAAACCCAGAAATTTTGTGGCTTTCTTCACAGTCGAATCATGTGTTACTGTCAATAGATTCTGGATGTCTTGACTCATTTCATGAAAATTTTTTTTTCTGCTCTGACTATACTATCATATAGTAGATATGTCCTTGCCTATTTAGTATTCATTTCCCCCTTTTTTATACCCACTAGTACCTCCCCTCCCAGCTGTTCTTCCAGGAGCAAACTCTTTCCCCATGTAGCTCTTAAGATGCAGGTGAAGTTGATCCTGTTCGCATCCCCATTATCAGATTGAATCAGTCTAAATGAATCAAGGTAATCTCTTCTCCTTTGCCTGGGATTGCTCTGGGAAACGGGCTTAAGTCAGTCATCACATGGCATTCTCTAACATCGTCGTTGGCTCAAATAAATAGATGAGAAAACTACTATTCTATACTTGAGACAGAGCTACTCCTGCCCCTCCACAGACATGTATGAGAAAGCAGGTAACCCCTGTTGCTGCTGGCAAACGTCTGGAACCATGCAGAAAGCCAGCATGAGGAACAAGCCTTACACACAGAGGAGAATAGTGCCAAGAGAACAATATGAACCTTAATGGTATTGCACCTTGAGCTTTTCCTGTCTCTGGATATTTTAAGGGAGTTAATAAATTTTTTAATTGTTTCAGCCAATTTGAGTCAGGAGTTCTGTGACTTGTGGTTGAAACATACGACCTCATGCACACTAATGTATTCAGGTATGCAAATATACCAATACTTACAATTTGAACTAAGGAAATGATTTTGCTTTTACAGAAGTTCCCACTATCATTGTTAACATGGCTTTCTGCAACTTTGGCCTTAATTATGTAATGGCCGAGGACTCTTTATAATATCCCTCACAACTCAAGTAACCAAGGCAAACTTATTACGGCCTCAGCACACAAACTGCAACAAGCAGAAGCACAGAGACTAAAATTCTGTCTTGTTCCTTTTTTTTCGTTTTGCTTTTGATTTCCTAACAAGGAGGAAACATTATGTTTGATTTCTTTCTGGTTGCTCTTATGAGGCACATTTATTGGTTCATGTTGTATTTTTCTCTAAGTTCTAAGTTTATACAACTTAAGATATGATAACCAATTACTGTATAAAATTTAGAAAATATTTGAACAACAAGAAAATAAGAATGGCCTGTCATAGTCCTACCCTCCAGGGCAAACAATTATTAGCAGATACTTACATATGCTTCATTATGTATACATTTTCATTAATATTTACTTTATGTAAATATTGCTATTTTTAAAACTACTGTATTTTTCCCATACTGTGAACATCTTGATTAGTGTTATATTCCATTTGAATTCTCACAGCCCTCAGAGCTACCCTTCCTTTTGCGGCTGCTCCTCAAATAGCTGCATCCAGCCTGTGTGCCTACGGATTGAAAGGATATTGAGTTGAGCTCAAGTAGGACGGGTGACTGTCAGAGCTGGGGACTGTTATTATTCATCATTCAGAATCTGTTGTCCTTGTGTGGGCACTTCTTTGAGATAGGCCTATTAGTTCTGCCAGTTTTCCCTCTTTCACTACCTTTTTAACTTAGTTCTCCTTCCCATTTTAAGCCTGTATTAAACAGACACATATGTTGACTTTAGAACTTAAATGAATGGAAGATTCACTTGTTATCATAAACTGCATCCATTCATTTGCCCGTTCATCCAACTCAGATTTATTGAACACCCTTGTATGGAGTGAGTGGATCACAGTACCTGACTTTCAGAATTTCCAGCGTATTTGGAGAGACAGAACTTTAAAAATATCACAGCAATGCAATGTAAGAAGAATAAGGACAAAGTGCTGAGAAGAGATAGAGGGAGAAACAATGAGAATCTGCAGGCCCCACTTGTCTTCAGGAGCTTTGCAATCTATATAATGTCATTTTACATAAGCCTTAAGACTGGTTATTTGCCAGTTATCCTGGGACTTTAGCTGTAGAAAGGATCTGAGTACCTGAGTGCTATATTAAATATCCCCCTTGAAGAGAGTCTATTAAAAGCAGACACATGTAAGTGGTCATTGCTAGGAACAATTATGAAAAGAAAATTCTAGGGAGAGTGTAACTGACCCATTTAATTAAGACTTTAGTCTCTTGGATTGGAGCATGGTTGTCCACTTTAAAATGTTGTATTTGGTGGCCATATTTTCCAAACTCCGTGCATACGATTTGATAACCACGATGGGCCCAGGTCAGGAGGCAAAATATATAAAATTACTACTGTTTTGAAAAATCCAAGTCACCAGATCTCTGTAAACAACATTTCCCAATATTTCCTTGTAGATTTGTGTCTTTTTAACAAATCATTTTATTTACCATGTATACCAGAATACCAGGCTTCTAAAACCCTGGAAGAGGTAGAGTGAATCATTATACCTTGTCTCCCAAGCTCCAGGGTACAGAAATTAATGGAAGGCAGACATGTTAGACCTAGCTGCTCCTGCCAGAATATGAAAATAAGACTGATATTGCGTGGAGTTACTGGATGACAACTCCCTCAACCCAGACCCATGAAACCCATTTCATATAACCTTAGCTACCATGATTCCTTGCATGTTTTTAAGTCTTGGTGAGCTGTTTTTCTTTTTAATATAGCTATGGTTTCACCTTTGACTTTGCACATTATTGATAGAGCTAAAAACCTGATGAAATTTAAAAACAAATCCAGATATTTCAGACTGGATTTTTATACACAAAGACAGGACCTTTGGACTTTAAAGATCACTCAGGCTAGACAGGATAATAATAGTAATATTCTGGTTTTCTATGACATTTTCCTACCAAAGAGATGAATGCACTTTGAGAGCAATATTGAAATATTCATAACCTTCTCATGCAGTAGATGTAATACTGTTATCCTCCCTTGTTTATGAAAAAAACAAGGCCTGCTTCTTTTGAAGGCATTGTTCAAGGTCATATAGAAAGTAGCTGAGTTAGGACCCTCAGGATCTTTCAAGCAAGGACAGTAAGGAAAGATCTAAGAATTCCACGTAAATGTCATATGACCACATTGCAAACCATTTGCAAAATGTCATTTGAATATATTAATATTGAATAGTCATATGGAATGAATCCTGCTTGAAATTCGTGTTTCAAAAAACTAAAGCAAAGGTATTCAGAAAATGCCAAGAGAATTGGAGCATTTGTTTCCTCTATGGTTTACCCATTTCTATTCACTATTCTTCAGTGACATGTGAGAACCTTAAGGTTCTCATACAATATGTCATTTAGGAGTAAGAATCCATCTCTAGAAGCATCCTAAGCTGTTTACCTTACAGCTTAGTCTGCAAAGTTCAAATTGCAAGTCACGACTTGAATTAAAAAATGTTTTTAATTTATTGTGTGCTTGTCGGTGTGGCTTAATGAAAGTACTCAGAATTCAAAGTAGGGCGGTGGAAGGGTCAATATGCCACATCCCTTAAATTCTCTAACAATGTAAGAACGTCATCCACATAAAGGGTGTTAAAGAGCACTGTATATCCATCTATGAACAATCATCTCCAACTCTAAACCAGGTTATTGAACTGAAAACATCAGGGAAAATGGCACGAGCAGGGTTGCTTTTTCGTAGATGTA